>NC_133660.1:143362464-143684964 GCF_037893015.1 Macrotis lagotis | reverse complement strand
AAAAAGAAAGAAAAGAAAACTAAAACTACTCAGGTTTTGTGTCATAACACTCAAATTGGCAAAAACAAACTGGAATAGCTGTGGAAACTCACCTCCATTTTCACTGTTGCTGGAAGTATACAGGTTCAAATGTTCTGGGTATTATTTGAAATCATGCACGAAATTACACTGATTATGCATACTCTTTGACCAGCAATCTTATTACCTGGTGTATATCACTGAAGAAGTCAGAAATAAATTTGTGACCTCAACAATTCCAGAATTCCTTGCAATGGTCTAGACTGCAAACTATACATGCCTGCCATCTAGCATGACTCTTGTCCTTAATAGGTAGGAAGTTTTCTTTTGTTTTCTACCTCTTACTTAGCTCTTGTTCTTATCACATACTAATCTATTTTCTTGATGTAAAATTCTTTAATGAGATCCTTTATTCATGTTTTTCATTGTAGTTCATTGGTTGCTATTGCAGTGACCCTATATGCATATACATATATATATATGAATATGCATGATATACACATATATACATGTATCTTTCCATTGTCTTCTATGTGATACTCAAATTCTCCAAGGGAGATTGTGTCCTCATTTCCCTTCTTTAAGATCAATGAATAGGGAATGCAACTAAAAATTATAGAGCAAATTAAAAATCCACAATTAAATACCAAATTAGAAATTCTCAACATTAAAGGTGAAATTAATAAAATCAAAAATCAAGAAAACTATTGAACTAATAAATAAAACTGAGTTATTTTTATGGAATAAAACAATAAGATAGATAAATCTTTGGGTAATTTGATTTAAAAAATGAAAGTACCAGATTACCAGTATCAAAAAAAACTGAATTCATCATTAATGAGGAGGAAATCAAAGTAATAATTTAGAGTTATTTTGCCCAACTGTATGTCTGTAAATTTGGTGATCTAAATAAATAGAAGAATATTTGCAAAAAATATAAACTGTCCAGGTTAAAAGAAGAGCTGAATAAATACTTAAATAACCCCATCTCAGAAAAAGAATTTGAATAAGTAATCAATGAATTTCCTTCAAAAAAATCTTCAGGGACTTCTGGTCAAGATGGCAGAGAGAAGCCAGGCACTGTGCTTAGGTCTCCTGACTTTCCTTCTGAATTAATATGAATCAAGCCTCTTAACAGAATTAAAATCCACAAAATCCAGAAAAAGTGAAGGAGAAACACATCTACCAACAAGATCTGTCTCAGAGGAACTTGGATGAGCCTGGGACAGAGGGCAGAGGGCTAGCCCAGGGGAGGCAGGTAAGACCAAGGATTAATCTCAGAACAGCCTCAAAAACTTTTGTTATGTGAGCAGGCAGGAGAGGCGAACAATGGGTGGGAGAGCTCCAGCTCTGAACTGAGACATCAATCTGGTCAGCTCCACTGGCTGGGAAGACCAGAGCCATGTGTCCCTGGTATTTTCAGTGGAGTCTCCATGTTTCCAGTTGAGGCCCTCCTCATACCCTTGGAAGAGAAAGAGACTCTTACCAGAGTAAACACAGTAACAAACCCCCTACCCCTGCCTAAAAAGCTCAGGTATGGGCAGCAGATCTCTCTCCATGCTGAGTGAATAATGAGATTAACTAAATAGCTCAAGGGCCCAGCCCACATTGTCCAAGGATAATTCAGACATGGTTGTTTCACCCATCGCTCCCAGACTTAGGGAGTGGGAGACAAATCAAGTTCACAGACATTCCAGGAAAAAGCATCTGCACCCCCTACTGGCCAGCCCACTTGGAATTACTAAGCTGAGTGAGCAAAGCCTCTAGGGTTTTCAAAATCAAAGGTCTGTGAACCAGCACCCTCACATACACACCAACCCAAGATCCTTTAGAAAATGAAGAAAGACCAGTGAAAAGGGGATTCAAGCTACCTTGAATACAAACACCCCAAAACAGAGAGAGCTAGAAATTCTGAGGTGATCATGAATTAGTCTCCAGCTGAGAAAGATTTCTTAGAAGAGATCTGTAAGGAATATAAATATCAATTAGAAAAATTAGGAAAAGAGAAAATTAATACCTTGCAACAATAAAACAAATCCTTAGAAAATACAATTGGACAAGTGCAAAAAGAAAATATTACTCTGAAAAACTCAATTGGGCAAATGCAAAAAAGAAAATACTTCTCTTGGTGGGGTGGGGCCAAGGTGGCAACAGAAGAAGAGCCTCTCTTGGTGTTTGCTCCATAATTTTTCAAAAATCTTAAAATTGAGACTCTAACTAAATTTGTAAGAGACAGAACCCACAGAAAGATCCAGTGAGGCAATTCTCCAGACCAAAGTAACCTGGAAAATAGTGGCAAGACTCTTCTCCATAGGGTTAGAGGGGTGATCTGCCATAGTGAAGAAACTTTTGCCTCTTGGAGGCAGCCCCAGGGCACCTGGGAGCCACAGCTCACAGCAGTGGGGGCAGTTTCCTGATCTACACCCCAGGGAGCATTGGACAAAAATTGGAGGATCAGGGGTCCTCTGACAGAGTGAGCACAGTTATCCCAGAACCTCAGGGAAATTGCAGGAGTCAGAGTGGTCAACTCAGCACTGGTGGTCAGCAGTGGCAGACAGCAGCCCAGATCCAGGAAACAGAAGTAGACGTGGAGGCAGTAAGCAGAAACAGAGCCAGTAAGCAAGAGCCCCCAGGCAACTTAACCTTGAGTGCGCATCCCACCAAAGATAGGGGAGTGGAGAAAGACTTCAAAGGTCTATCCTCTGTACCTGAAAGAAGACTCTGGGGTTCTGACCACATTCAGATCCTAATCACAGTCTAGGGCCTCCATAGAACAGGACCCCCCCCCCCCACAACCTCAGCCCCATGGCAAAGGGGTGCACTTGGGATCATTCACAGACCAGAAGGGAAGTCAGAACTTCACACACTGAGGTCCTTGTGAGGGGCATGTCCCAATAATACTCAAAAGCTCAGGAAGCACCCCAATACCAGGCACAGGCTGGGGAAATGAGTAAATAGAGAAAATAGAGGAACACCACTAAGAAATACATTGTCTATGATCCCAAGAAGGATGAAAATACTCAATCTGAAGATGAGGAAGTACAAGCTTCTACATCTAAAGACTCCAAGAAAAACAGAAATTGGGCTCAGGCTATCACAGAGCTCAAAAAAGATTTTGAAAATCAAGTAAGGAAGATAGAAGAAAAATGGGAAAAGAAATGAGAGAGATGCAGGAGAAACATGAAAAGGAAGTCAGCAGCTTAGTCAAGAAGATCCAAAAAATGCTGAAGAAAATAACTTCTTAAAAACTAGCATATTTTTTTTGTTTGTTTTTGTTTTTTTAATTTATTTTTTATTCTCATTTTGTACAAATGTTTTTTTACATTAATAAAATATACTTGTTTACAAGTAAACAAAATACCCCTCCCACCATGAATATAGATAGACTTGCTTGGGCGAAAAAGTAAAGGGGAGAGAAAAAAAATTAAAATTAAAAAAAATAATAGTAATAATTGTAGGTATGGCCAGGTGGCACAATGGATGAAGCACCAGCCCTGGAGCCATGAGCACCTGAGTCCATATCCAGCCTTGTAAAGCCAATAATTACCCAGCCATGTGATATGCAAGCCACCTGATCCCCACTGCTCTGCAAAAACCAAAAAAGAAGAAAAAAAAGACCCCAAATAAAATAAAATAGTAATAATAGTAGGGGTGGCTGGGTGGCAGACAGAGCATTGGCCCTTGAGCCAGGAGCACCTGGGTTAGCATATGTTTTTTATATCCATATCAAATGGATAAAACAGTTCAAAAAGTCATTGAGAAGAAGAATGCTTTAAAAAGGCACAATGAGCCAGAAGAAAGCTCTCTGAGGAAAACACATCCTTCAGATGTAGAATGGAGCTAAAGGAAGCTGCTGACTTTAAGAGAAGTCAAGATACAATACTTCAGCACCAAAAGAATGAAAAATTAAAAGAAATGTGAAACATCTCATTGAAAAAACAACTTATCTGGAAAACAGATTCAGAAAAGATAATTTAAAAATTATTGGGATACTTGAAAGTCATGATCAGAAAAAGAGCCTTGACCTCATTTTTAAAGAAATCCTACAGGAAAATTGCCCAGATATCCTAGAAGCAGAGGGCAAAATAGAAATTGAAATAATCCACTGATCTCTCCTGGAATGAGATCCAAAAAAAAACTTCCAGGAATATTATAGCCAGGTTCCAAAACTCCCAAGTCAAAGAGAAAATATTACAGTATTACAAGCAGCCCGAAGGACATAATCCAAATACAGTGAAACTGCAATCAGAATCACAAAGGACTTAGTAGCAACTACATTAAGGGCTCATAGGGCTCGGAATATAATATTCTGGAAGGCAAAAGAGCATGAAATACAATTGAGAATCAACTACCCAGCAAAACTGAACATCCTCTTCCAGGTGGAAAGCTGGACTTTCAATGAACTAGGGGAATTTCAATTGTTCTTGTTGAAACAACCAGAGCTGAACAGAAAGTTTGATCTTCAAATATGGGACTCAGGTAAAGCATAGAGAGTGGAAGAGAAGGGTAAAATATGAGGGACTTGATGATGAACTGCATGCATTTCTGCATAGAAAAACGATATTGATAATACTCATCTTAAACTTCTCATTTAATAGAGCAGCCAGAAGGATCATTTATAGGAGAGGGCTGATTTTGAAAATATAATATATTGTAAAAATGGAGTTGATGGCTAAAAGGGAAATGTAATAGGAATAAGAAAAAGGAGAGGTAGAATATTTCATACAATGAGATTATTTTATTGCAATGAGCTATTCCAATTATATGGAAGGGGGAAGGTGAGGAGGAATGAGGGAACTTTCACTTTTATCAGAGGTGACTCAGAGAGGAAGCAATATATATATTCAATGGGTTATAAACATCTAGAGTAAAAAGGAGAGAAGGGGGCTGGGGGAAGGGTGGGGATGTGGGTGATGGAGGAGAAGGTGAATCATGGGGGAGAGTGGTCAGATATAACACATTTTCTATTTTTTTACTTCTTGCATGGGCCTGGACTTGGGTGTCCCATGCAGGATCATGGGACCAGGAGGTTGCTGGGCCTTAGTGATGGTATGTGGGCTCAGGGTCTCTTGGCCCCAGGGATGGTGATCAATCTGCTGCAACCTCAGCTACCCTAGCACATTTTAGAAGAGGGACAGAGTGAAAGGAGAGAGAAAATATAGTATATGGTAGTGGTGAGGTATGAATGGTGGGACTTGCAATCAGTAACAAAAATTGTGGGAAAATATGGAAGTAGTTTTTGTGATGGACTTATCATAAAGAATGTGATCCACCCAAAAACAGAGCTGGTGGTATTGGAACACAGACTGAAGCACATTTTTTTTCTCTTTCCTTTACTTTATTTCTCATAAGGGTCTATATTCTTTGGGGGGCATTATGTACACTCTTACACAAGAATATTTTAATAATTATAACAAAAAACATCATTTGCACACAAATAAAAATAAAGAATTTTTTAAAACTTAAGAAAATAATTGTCTCAAAATCTCAAATGGGCAAATAGAAAACTCCTCCAAAAATAGAATTTACCAATTGGAAAAAAGAGCTGCAAAAGATAAATGAAGACAATTCTTCTCTAGAATCTGTTTAAAAAAATTGAAAAAATAGAAGAAAATGCACAATACCTCATCAGCAAAGCCACTGAACTCAAGAATATATCAAGGAGAGACAACTTAAGAATCATTGAAGAGAAAAAAACCTGGACAGAATTTTGCAGGATTTAGTGATGGAAAATTGCACTGATATGTGGAACCAGAGAACAAAATAGTAATTGAAAGAATACATTAATTCCCTCCTGAAAGGTGAAAACACCAAGGAATATTGTGGTCAAGTTCCAGAACTATCAGATAAAAGAGAAAATCCTGCAAGCAGCCAGAAAGAAACAATTTAGATTCCAAGGAGACACAGAAAGGATTACACAAGACATGGCTGCAATAACATTAAGGGATGAAAGGGTCTGGAATGTGATATTACAAAGAACAAAGGAGCTTGGAATACAGCCAAGATTTCACTATTTGGCAAAACTGAGCCTTCTCTTCCAGGGGAAAAGATGGACATGAAACACAATAAAAGACTTCCAACATTCCATGGTGCAAAGAAAATAACTAAATAGAGTATTTGGACTTCAAACAGTAGGTTCAAGTGACATATGAAAAGGGAAAAAAAGGGAAAAGAAAAAAACTGCCATCCAATAAGATGAAACTGGCTATATCCCCACCTGTGAGAAAGATTCTCATAACTCAAGAATTTTAACTCTATTAGTGAGAATGTATGAAGCTAGAAGTGATGGACACTCATGACTTATCCTTGATTCTGATAGAAAGATTTTAAAACAATATCTCCTTAAAAAGGGGGGTGACAATAAAGAGATGGAAGGATGAAGGTGATTGAATTGGGGTAAATAACATTATATAAAGAAGTACAAAGGATCTACTGAAATAGAGGAGAAGAAGGGAGGAGAACTGCCTGAATTGTACTCTCATCAGATTTGGCTTAAAGTTAATGTATACACATTTAGTTTAGTTAAGTTAAGAAAAATATCTTATCTTTCAAGTATTAAAGGGGAAAAAAGGAGGAAAAGAGGAACTAGCAGAAGAAAGGGAAAGAAGAAGTGGCAAAGGGAAAAGGGAAATAAAGGGGAAGTGTTGGATATAAGGGGGCAAACACACTGAGAGAAGTGGCATTCAGAAACAAAATGCTGAGGAATATGGATTAAGTGAAAAGAGGGAAAAATACAAAAAGAGTAAACATAGCATGAGGGCAATAAATAGTTTGTAATTATAACTTTGAATGTAAATGGGTTGAATTCTCCCATAAAACATTAGCAAATAGCAAGAGAGGATTAAAAACCAGAATCCTACAATATTCTGCTTACAGGAAACTCATTTGAAGCAGATAGATACATATAAAATAAAGGTCAAAAGTTGGAACAGATTTTGCTTCAGCTGAAGTGAAAAAAGCAATGGTAGCAATCCTTATCTCAGACAAAGCAGCTGCAAAAATAGATCTCATTAACAGATAAAGAAGGAAACTATATCCTTCTAAAAGTTATCATAGACAATGAAGCAAGCTCAATCCTAAATATGTATGCACCAAGTGGTATAGCATCCAAATTCGTAGAGGAGAAGTTGAATCAGTTACAGGAAGACATAAACAGCATAACTCTACTGATGAGAGATCTAAACATGCCATTCTGAGATTTTGATAAATATAACCATAAAATAAACAAGAAGGAAGTTAAGGAGTTAAATAAAATGTTAGAGGGCGTCTAGGTGGCATAGTGGATGAAGCACCAGCCCTGGAGTCAGGAGTACCTGGGTTCAAATCTAGTCTCAGACACTTAATATTTGCCTAGCTGTGTGGCCTTGGGCAAGCCACTTAGCCCCATTTGCCTTGCAAAAAAACTAAAATAAATAAATGAATAAATAAATAAATAAATAAATAAATAAATAAATGAATGAATGAACGAATGAATGCATAAATAAATAAATAGGCAGATAGCTAGAAAAATAAATAAATAGAATGTTAGAAAACCTAGATATGATATACCTTGGAGGAAACTGAATGGGTACAGAAAGGAATATACTTCTTTTTCTACAGGACATGACACCCAAAATTGACCATGTACTAGGGCATAAAATCCTTACAATTAAATGCAGAAAGGCAGAAATAATGAATACATCCTTCTCAGATCATATTGCAATAAAAATCACATGCATTAAATGGGCCATGGACACATAGCCCTAAGACTAATTGGAAACTAAATAACCTCAATCTAATAAATGAGTGGACCAAACGACAAATTATAGAAAGAATTAGTAATTTCATCCTAGATAATGACAATGACACAACATACCAAAACTTATGGCTTTTGTCACAGGATATATTTATCTTTAAATGCTTACATGAATAAATTAGAGAAAGTGAAAATCAATGAACTCAACATACAACAAAAAAAATAGAGAAATACTTCCCCAATTAAATACAAAAATTAGAAATTCTAAAAATAAAGATGTTAATAAAATCAAAAGCAAGAAAACAATTGAACTGAAACCAAGAGCTGGTTTTATGTAAAAACAAAAAAAATTGATAAACCTCTTGTTAATTTGTTTTTAAAAAAAGCAAGAAGGGCGGCTAGGTGGCGTAGTGGATAAAGCACTGGCCTTGGAGTCAAGAGTACCTGGGTTCAAGTTCGGTCTCAGACACTTAATAATTACCTAGCTGTGTGGGCTTGGGCAAGCCACTTAACCCCATTTGCCTTGCAAAAACAACAACAAAAAAAAGAGATCCAAATTGCTAATATCAAAAATGAAAAATGTGAACGCACAACTAATGAGGAGGAAATTAAACTAATAATTCGGAATTATTTTGCCTAACTGTATGCCAATAAATTTGTTAATCTAAATTAATTGAATAAATATTTACAAAAACATTACTTGACAAGCTTAAATGAAGAGAAAAATGAAATACCCAAGTCACCCTATTTCAGAAAATGAAATCCAATAAGCCATTGTTGATCTCCCTAAGAAAAAATCTCCAGGGCCAGATGGATGCACAATTCTATCAAACATTTAAGGAACAATTGGTTCCACTTCTATATGAACTCTTTGAAAAAATAAGTAAAGATGGAAATCTTCTATGACACCAATATGATGTTGATACCTAAGCCAAGAAGAGTCAAAACAGAGAAAGAAAATTATAGACTTATATCCCTAATGAATAAAGATGCAAAAAAATCTGAAATAAAATCTTAGCAAAGTGACAAGGGCAAGCTAGCACAAGGACAATGCACTATGACCAATCAGGGTTTATCCCAGGAATTCAGGGTTGGTTCAATATTAGGAAAAATGTTTGTATAATTAACCATATCAATAATAAACCTATCAGAGATCATTTGGTTATCTCAATAGATGCTGAAAAGCTTTTGACAGAATAAAGTACTCATTCCTACTAAAAACACTAGAGAATATAGGAATGAATGGAGTATTTCTTAGGATGATTAGGTATATCTATCTGAAAACATCAACAAACATTATCTGCAGTGTGGATAAACTAGAGGCATTCCTAATTAGATTGGGGAAACAAGGATGCCCATTATCACCACTACTATTCATTATTGTATTAGAAATATTAGCTTCAGCAATAAAAGAAAAGAAATTGAAGGAATTAGAATTAGGAATGAAGAAAAAAATTCTCAGATTTTGCAGATGACATGATGGTATGCCTAGTGAATCCTAAAAAAATCATCTTAAAAAAACTACATGAAACAATTAGTAATTTTAGCAAAGTTGCAGGATATAAAATAAATCCTCATAAATCCTTAACACTTTTAGATATAGCAGAAGACCTAGAAAGAGAAATCTCATTCAAAGTAACTTATGACAATATAAAATACGTAGGAATCCGCCTGCCAAGGTAGTCTCAGAAATTCTTTGAAAACAACTACAAAGCACTTCTCATATAAATAAAATCATATTTAAATAACTTGACTAATATCAACTGTGCATGGATAGGCAGAGTTAATATAATAAAACAATGACAATTTTACCTAAATTAAACTAATATTTAGTGCCCTACTAATCAAAATTCCCCCAAAAATTATTTTAATGAGGTGGAAAAAATTGTAGGTAAATTCATATGGACAAATAAAAAGTCAAGAATTTCCAGGGATTTAATGAAAAAAGTGCAAAAGAAGTAGGCTTAGCCTTACCAGATCTAAAACTATATTATAAAGCATCAGTCATCAGACTGTCTAGTATTGGCTAAGAAATAGAGTGGAGGATCAGTGGAATGGACTAAGTGTGAAAGAGATAGCAGGAAATGATTATAGTAATCTACTTTTTGATAAACCTGAAGAGTCCAGGTATGGGGATAAAAAAATTATCTCTTTGATAAAAAATGTTAGAAAAATTAGGAGTTAGTATGGCAGAAACTTGGATTCGATTAATATCTCAAGATCAAAATGGGTGCAGGATTTAGACTTAAAAGGCAATATTAGAAGAAAACTAGGAAAACAAGCAATAGTTTGGCTGTCAGATCTATGGAAAAGGAAGCAGTTTATGACCAAGGAAGAGAGGGAGAGCATCATTAAAAACAAACTAGGTAAGTTTGATTACATTAAATTAAAAAAAGTTTTTTGCACAAACAAAACCCCTATAACCAAAATCAAAAGAAATGTAGTAAAATTGGAAACAATATTTACACTAAACAACTGTTACTTGAAAACTGTTTACAATTATTTCTGACAAAGGATTCATTTCTAAAATATATAGAGAACTGAGTTAAATTTATTAAAATAAAATGTCATTCCTCCATTAACAAATGGTCAAAGGATATGCACAGGCAATTTACAGATTAGGAAATTAAACCGATCCATAGTCATATGAAAATTTGCTCTAAATCATTACTTATCAGAGAAATACAGATTAAAGAATCACTGGGCTGCCACCTCACACCACTCAGACTAGCCAATTTGAGCAGAAAGGGCAGTGATCAATGTTGGAAGGGATATGGGAAATCTGAGATGCTAATACATTGCTGGTTGTGCTGTGAACTTATCCAAACATTCTGGGAAGCAATTTGGAATTATGCTAAAAAGGCAACAAAAATATGCATACCCTTTAATTCAGCAATATCACTACTTGTTCTATACCCTGAAGAGATCCCAAAAAAGAGTAAAAACATCAATTGTACAAAAATAATTATAGTGCCTCTGTTTGTGGTGGCAAACAATTGGAAATTGAGTGAATGTCCCTCAATTGGAGAATGGCTGAACAAATTGTGGTATATGTAGGTTATGGAACACTTTTTTTTTTAGATTTTTTTTCAAGGCAATAGGGCTAAGTGGTTTGCCCAAGGCCACATGGCTAAGTAATTATCAAGTGTCTGAGGCTGGATTTGAACTCAGGTACTCCTGACTACAAGGCCAGTGCTCTTATCCACTGCACCACCTAGCCGCCCCAGGAACACTTTTTCTATTAGAAACCAGGAGGATGGGAATTCAGAGAAGGCTGGAAGGATTTACATGAACTGATGCTGAGTAAGATAAACCAAGCCAGAAGAGCATTGTGCACCATGACAGCAACATGGAGTTGGTGATCAATCTTAATGGACTTGCTCTTTTCATCAATGCAGCAATCAGGGACAATTTTAGGGCGTCTACGATGGAAACTACTATCTGTATACAAAGAAAGAATTGTGGAATTGAACAAAGATCAAAGACAATTACCTTTAATTTTTTAAAAAGTTATATTTTTATATAATTTTGCTATCTCATATATTTATATTTTCCTTTTAGGATATGATTTTTCTATCAACACGTTCAATTTTGATCAATATATACCATGGAAACAATGTAAAGACTATCAGACTGCTTTCTGTGGGTGGTAGGGAGAGGGAAGCTAGATTAAGGCAAAAACTGTTAAATTCAATAAAAATAATAATAATAATAAAAAAAATGACTAGATGGATTCTCAAGTGAATTTTATCAAACATCCAAAGAACAATTAGTTCCAATTTTTTATAAACTATTTGAAATCATGGTTGAAGGAGTTCTGTCAAATTCCTTCTTTGATACCAATGTGGTGCTGATATCCAAACCAGGAATATTCAAATCAAAGAAAGATAATTATGGGCCAATTTCCCTAATGAATATGGATGCAAAGAATTTTAAATAAAATATAAGTAAATCAAACATAGCAAGTTCTCACTTATACCAAGAATTAAGGGTCGGTTCAATGTTATTCAACCATATCAATAAAAAACTCAACAGAAATCCTATGATTATCTCAATATATCTTAAGAAAGCTTTTGACAAGATAAAACACCCATTGCTATTAAAAACCATTAGAGAGCAGAGGAATAAATGGAGTGTTCTGACAATGATAAGCAATATCTTTCTAAAGCTATCAACAAGCATTATACTTAATGAGGATAAGCTAGAATCATTTCCAATAAGATCAGGGCTGAAACAAGGTTGTCTGTAATCACCACTTTTATTCAATGTTGTATTGGAAATGTTAACATTTAAAATAAGACATGATAAGAAATTGAAGGAATTAGAAGAGGTAATAGAGAAACAGAAACCTTACTCTTTGCAGATGATATGATTGTATACTCAGAGCTTTCCAAAAAAAATCATTTAAAAACTACTTGAACCAATGAACAACTTTATTAAAGCTGTAGGATATAAAATAAACCCACATAGATGCTCAGCATTTCTATATATCACTAACAAGACTCAGCAGCAAGAGAAATGCCAACTGAAGTAATTTTAGACAACATAAAATACTTGGGAGTCTACCAGCCAAGACAATCTCAGAAATTAAATGAAAACAACTAAACAACTGGGCAAATGGCAATTGTGCTTTGATAGACCAAGTTAATATAATAAAAATGATAATTCTGCCTAAATTTAATTCTGTATTCTGTTTTGCATCAATCAAACTTCCAACAAATTACTTAATTGAGCTAGCTAAAATAATAACTAAATTCATATGGAGGAAGAAAAGTTCAAGAATATCAAAAGAATTAATGAAAAAAATGCAAAGAAAGGTGGCTTAGTCATACTAGATCTAAAATTATTTTATAAAGTATCAGTCATCAAAACTGTTTGGTACTGGCTAAGAAATCAAGTAATGGGTCTGTGAAATATATAAGATGCAAAAGAAGCAGTAGTAAGTGATTATCGTAATCTGTTGTTTGATATACCCAAAAATTCTGGAGTCTGGGATAGAAGTCACTCAGATGAAAAGTACTGAGAAAACTGTAAGATAGTATGGCAGAAGCTAGCCATAGACCAACATCTCACACCCTATACTAAGATAAAGATCAAAATGGGTACAGGATTATGAAATAAAAGTTGATATCATAAGTTATTTAGTAGAACAATGAATAAGAGAACAAGAAACCTCTTAGATATGCATAAGTGGGTCAGTTCATGACCAAAAAATAAGATGGAGAATATTACATAGTACAAAATGAATAATTTTCATTACATTAAATTGAAAAGTTGTTTTCACAAATGAAATAAATACAACCAAGATTAAAAGGCAGGCATTATAGTAGAAAACAATTTTCTACAACTAGTGTTGCTGAAGAAGAATTCATTTCTAAAATACGTAAAAAACTGAGTCATTCATAAGAAGGTAAACCATTCCCTGATTGATAAATGGTCAAAGGATATGAAAAGGTAATTCTCAGATGAAGAAATCAAAGCTAATTATAGTCATATAAAAAGTTTTTCTAAATTATTATAGTTTAAATCAAAATAACTGGGAGGTACCATCTCATATGTATCAGACTGGACAATTTAACTAAAAGATCAGTGTTTACAGGGATGGTAAAACTGGATGACTAATGCATTGCTGATGGAACTGTGAACTGATTCAAACTTTCTGGAAAGCAATTTACAACTACATCCAAAGGGCAATAAAACCATGCATACCCTTTGACCCAGCAGTGCCACTAATAATTCTATATCCCAAAGAAATCACAGAAAAGCATAAAAAAATGTGGATACAAAAATATTTATAGTGGGTTTTTTTGTAGTGTCAAAGAATTGGAAATAGTGGGGATGATCATAAATTGGGGAACAGCTGACCAAATTCTGGTGTATGAATGTAATGGAACACTATGGTACCATAAGAAACCATGAGGGACAGGACTTCAGAAAAGCCTTGTATGAATTGATGCTGACTGAAGGGAGCAGAGCCTGAAAAGATGTATACACTACCAGTAACATTGATTGATGATCAACTATGATGGATTTGTTTATTTCAGCAGTATAATAACCAAAGAAAATTCTAAAAGACTTATGATTGAAAAAAATCCATATCTAGAGAAGGAAATGTGGAGTGTAAATGTAGACCAAAGTTTACTGTCATCAATTTTTAAAAGTTGTCTTATGGTTTTTTTCCTCTCTAATTTTTTCCCATTTTGATTTGATTCTTATTTCACAATATGATTAATACGAATCCAAGTTTAGAATGGCTATACATGTATAACTTTTATGTGATTGCTTTCTATCAGGAAATGTGGAGGGAAAGGAGCCAGTACCAAACGATTGTTGAAAACTGCCATTGCATGTAGTTGGAACAAATTTAAAAATTTTAATTAGACAATAAAAAGAATAAAATAAATCTTAGGATGGTGAATAAAAAAGAAACAATGAATGGATTGGCTTTGGCAAAGTCTGGAAAGGCTTGCCTGAATTGATGCTGAATGAAGTGAATAGAACCAGAAGTAGTACCATGTCTAATGTGGAAATGTTCTAAACATGACTGTACATGAACAAAATTTATCAGATTATTGTTCACTATTGTGGAGAGGGAGGAATGGAGTAGAGCATGGTAGAAAAATGTGGAAGTCAAAATCCTTCAAAAAGATAAATATTAGAGACTATCTTAAATGTAATTGAAGAAAATTAATATAATATTTTTAAAAAATAAAACACATAAACTAAGAAAACATGAATCTTGGATTATTTAGCAAAAGAACAAATTGTTTTAAATTGTTTCATAGATCTTGATCAATTATTTTGAAGGATTATAAATAATTAACATTTAAAATGATTAATCTCTCAACTATCATCAAGAAAGATAGACATTAGTTCTGAACCACGTGATTTAAGAAGACTTTGTAAAATAAAATGCAGTTTAGCATGATTCCTTTTCAAAATAGTTACTGAGTAAGGTTTAGAAGTTAAAGTTGCTTAGAAAATTCACTGAGGAGAAATATGTACTCTCTAATAAATCATACCTAATAAATATTACTGAATCAGATATTCAGATATGGAAAATAATTCATAAACAAGTATCGCTTTTCTTTTTTTAATAACCTCAAAAACTGATCCTCTAGTACCAGTATGTAAGTTCCAGGCATGAATAATCAACTATACTCTGAGACTACCCATCTGGTATTTAGCATCTCATTTTTAATGAAAATTATTTCTTGTATGGATCTGAAAGTTGTTCCTTTGAATCTTTATATATTTCTTCCAGCTCTTAATTCTAAATCATTCAAAGTCAATCATCTACTTGACAAACTTTTAAATAACTAAAAATAATATTATAATCTTTCCAATTCTCCCTCAAGTCATAGAAGTGTCCAAACACTCCCTCCACCAAAAGGTCCACATTCCTTATTCTTTCAACTCATCTCTTTTTTTTTTTAAGATTTCTTGCTAGACAATGGGGTTAAGTGGCTTGCCCAAGGCCACACAGCTAGGTCATCATTATTAAGTGTCTGAGGCTGGATTTGAACTCAGGTACTCTTGACTCCAGGGTCGGTGCTCTATCTACTGTGCCACCTAGCTGCCCCTCTGAAACTGATCTTTGTATGTGATGACATCCCTTCACTCCCCCAATTCCTTCTTGAATATTAATATACTTCATAAATTATTGCATTTAGGATTAACTCCTTATTTTAGAAAAAAGGAATCTGTAGTCTGAAGATTCCTTAGATTTAATGATGCCTTGTCAATGGCACCTACCCATAAACAAGAGTACTTTAAAGTTAGAAACTTCATGCTAGAAGCAAATTAGTCATGTGTGAATCTCTGTGTCTATTTGATGATTCCTAATAAATTGTGCATTTGAGAAGAAATCAAGATCAGATAAATAGGATGGAAAATTCAAACTTTCTGCTCTTTCTCAGGCAACATGCTTTATTTGCACATCTATTGAATGAAATCTGCCTAGTAGGATTTATGTAAATGATGAAGTACTTTACTTTTTAACATTAATTTAATGAATTAGTCAATTAATTTAACATTAATTCTTTATAAATTTGATTTTCCAAATTCTCCCTTTCCCTCTTACTCTTCCACCACACACACTGGGAAGGCAAGAAATATGATATCAATTATGCATATGAAATAATGTAAAACATTTCCATATTTTACATATTTAAAAGAAAGAAAGAAGGAAACAGAGTGAGAAAATGATAAATCAATTTGTACTCATAGTTCCTCATTTCTCTCTTTGGGAGTGGATGGAAGTTTTTTTTTATCATCTTGAATCCTTTGGCATTGTCTTACATCAATTGTTGATCAGAGTAACCTAGTCTTTCACAGTTGTTCACAGTATTACTGTTACTATGCACAATAATTTCCTAATTCTTCTCACTTTTCTTTGATCATATAGACCTGACCATGCTTTTGTTTGTTTGTTTTCTTTTGTTTTCTGAACATGCTTTCCTATTCATTTCTTACAACACAATCGTTCTCAAACAATCATATTTTAAAAAATTGAGCATCCTCTCAATTTCCAATTCTTTGACAATTCAAAAAGAGCTCCTTTTAAACATTTTTGTACATAGAGGCCTTTGTGATTTTTTTGTTATCTTTGGGGATCTAGTAATGACATTGTTTGATTGAATGGCATACTCAATTTTATAGTTTTTGAGCATAGTGAGGATATACTTTAGAGAAAGATTACAAAATGAGATTATTCAAAGTTGGGCCATCTGGTTGTTAAAATAGATTTCATAACTTAATTTGCATTTCAATTAAGGTGTCTTTGGACCAAGGTAAAGTATCATTTGCACATTTCATTTATATTCATAAACTCTTGGTAACAATAGAGAGTGTGTCACAATAGAAAAAGATTGAAAACCCATATGATACATTTTCCATACAGTCCCATAGACTGTGCAAGCAGGCATAAGTAGAAAGTTCATGGAATAGTAACAATGACATTGGAATTAGTGAGAGGTATTAAAAAGTCATTTCCAAAGCAAAGAGTATTTCATCAGATCAGACAGCCATGGAAAATATATGCACATCTGTGTGAAATGACCAATTTGCACTTTATGAGAATTTGAACAAAAGAAAGGGCAGTTTTCAACTCATCAAATTGATTGTTCTTATTGGAAGTGGGGAGAAAAATCATTTTTTTACAAGGCTATACCCTATGATTGTCATTTGCTGAATTTTATGAATGGTATACTATATTACAAAATACAAATTTTTGTAAAAATAAGAAAACTGTAGAGTATAAGAGAGGTATCATTAAAACCGTAGTTTCTTTAATGTTTTATGTGTTTATAGATATCAAATTTCAAAATTACAAAGATTATAATAATTTAAAGTCATTTCTATTTTAATTGCTTTTATGAATGATTGTTTTATTCTTAATGGATTTTTCTCTAGGCAATAGGGTTAAGTTATTTGCTCAAGGACACAGCTAGGTAATTATTAAGTGTCTGAGGCTAAATTTGAATTCAGTTCCTCCTTACTCCAGGACTGGTGCTCTATTCACTAGACCACTCAAGTTGTCCTGAATGACTACTTTTTGCCTCATAAATAGACATATAACTTTTAAAGGAAGGTAGGATTTCAATAATTATGATGACTTAAGTATGGAGCTCTTTTTTCAGTCATTATGGATATTAAGGGGATGTTGTAGTCTCTTGGTATTTGAAGAGATCATCATGACCTCAACCAAAAACAGGAGAGTTTAAAAGACCCCATGATCTTTAGAGAATCCTTTTTCATTAGTATTGTGCAATAGATATCAGATGTCACTTGGAGCAGGTTCCAAAAACTTTGATTTTATTATCGCTTGGATTCTACAAGGATCTTTGACTATAATGATATCCAATCCACCTAAGAATCTTAAATAATCCTTTTTTGCATGATTCTGAGATATCTAATGATCCATATTTTAAAAATTAAGAAATTAATGGAAAGTTATTCTTGTTCATGTAATCATATATGGCTGTACTTCTTTAGAAAACTTATTGAGTTAGTTTTACAATGCATCTATCTTGGAACCATAGTACAGATAGATAATGATCTGGATTGAGAGGTTTGGCTAACTAGGGTAGGGTAAAAGCATAGGAATAGTGAATGGTGATATATAATGATCAACTAATATGTCCTTTACAGATATAGTGGGTGGCTCTGATTTTTTTCTCTATTTATAGGTAAAAATTGATGGAGTCATTTGTGGAGAATGTAAGAAGGTAGTTGCATAACAGAAATATGTCATCGGTTGCTTAGAATGACTTAGTTGTAGTAAGCTCTAAGAAATCAACATGGTCTCATGTTGCAAGTTAAAGGTTCAACTGTGAGATTTCATTAACAGTAAGAATGGCAAGAAGAAAATATCTGGCATAAAATATAGGATACAATAAATATATGATAGGGTTAGAGGGAAAAACTGTGATTTCATTGATTAAAGGGAACTCTCAAATGACAAAAGTCCATCTATCTGAACAGGTCAATACTGTTTCTTCATTGTAGGGTCTTAGAAAATTGTCTACTAAATTTATTAAGCAAATTGTCCAAGGTCACAAAATATTTGTGAGAAGTAGAAATCAACTTTTCTGAATCCAATGCCAGCTCCCTATTCAACACCATGGTGACAAAATGTGTCATTTATTGAGAACAATGGATAAGAAAACCTTGAAATAAAATGTTGAAAAGAAAGGCTTCCATTGTGACAAGTAAATGTTTTATGAGGGATTAAAGGGACCCTGGGTAAAAGTCACTTGGGATAGAAAAGCATAACTAAGTGCAATCTGCATCATTTGAATGAAAATCCACAAAGCGACCTTAAATTCATTTAAGCAATAAATTGTTTTTTTCTCCTCCTCCTCCTTTCTCCTCCTCCGCCTTTCTTCTTCTTCTTCTTCTTCTTCTTCTTCTTCTTCTTCTTCTTCTTCTTCTTCTTCTTCTTCTTCTTCTCCTCCTCCTCCTTCTTCTCCTCCTTCTTCTTCTCCTTCTTCTCCTTCTTATTCTGCTTCTTCTTCTGCTGCTTCTGCTTCTTCTTCCTCTTCTCTTTGTTCTGCTTCTGCTTTTTGTTCTGTCTTCTGCTTCTTCTTGCCATTATCACCTTATTCAGTATCATGCTCTCCTTAATTATGTTATCATCCTCATCTTCTTAATCTCTCTCTCTCTCTCTTTCTCTGTGTGTGTATGCTTGAATCATATAGTACTTATTGTGCTACAACATTAATCCTCGATAATCATAGATAATCACTGTATTGAAAATAATTGATTATATTTCTTAAAATTTTCAAACTTTTTCTGTTGTTATATTTTTTTTACTTCTGTTTTTTATCTTTTCTCAAAAAATGAAAGAATACAAAATAATTTTCATATATTGATTCTATGCTTTACATGGTTCTACTAGGCTTACTCATTTCACTATGCACCATTTACTCTGTTTTTCTATCTCTCTTGGAAATAGATGACTTCCTTATTTTTTAAAATAACATTCGGATTTTTTTTCCTCCTCTAGTACCATGATTACATCACAGGTATTCTAAGGGAACTCAATAATGGCCACAAAAATAGAAAACTCTTAATTAATACCATGTGCTCATTATCAATAGAAAAATTTTCTCGATCATTCTTATCATATCTCTGTACAGTGATAGATTATGCACGTTGAAGGACATACATCTTTTGTCCAGTGTATCAGTGATTGATTTGTATCCTAAAGCAAGAGAATTTATCACCTATTTAATTTTAGCCCAGTGCATGTAATAAGCATGCATTTAATATAAAATTTGTTCCTTTATAAATTGATTTCTGCTTTGATTCTTTTGTATTTAAATAATTTTAAAGATATATAGCTTCTCATTTTCAAGGTTGGTGGTAAAAGTTATTTTAATGTTTTAATCCTATTAAATATTTATATTTATATATATATATATATATATATATATATATATATATATATATATATATATATATATATATATCTTGCCCTGCTCTGTTTGAGGGTTCCTAAGCACAAGGGTATCACTGGAGAGAAATACTTAGATTTCAGTAATTGAACATTTTTGAGCATTTGAAATACCAAGAAACAAACTTTCTAATCTATGTATGTCCAACCATTTTTCCAGTCATTAAGATCTGACTTGATTTTGGTGAGAAGAACTTTATAATTATTTTTATACATTTGATAGTATATTTAATGATTAACATCTATATGTATCTTTTAGCACTTATAAGGAACTATTAAAATGATTCTGAAAAAATTCCAAATTTATACTGGCATAATAGCTTCATTTTTACAAGGACGTCTCCACAAACCTGCGATGGTGATGATGATGATGATGATGATAATGACAAGTTGACTTCAAAGATACAAATGATTCACTATTTCAGCATGACATGTATTCTCTACACTGACACTGAATACAAGTTGTCTAAGCTTTACCACATGTTTTTGGTGGCAAAAAAAGGAAAAAGATACTTTCACTAGTAAAGAAATTTCCATAGAGTCATAGTACCATTCTGATCAAAATAAAGAAATACCATAGGACAAGGGATATATTTATACCTATTCTTTCTTTAGTCTTTTATGTGAAAATAAAATTAAATTATCAAAGTAAAAAATATATTAAAATTTTCATTTTTACATTTTTGTGTGTCTCAGCTTAGATTTATAAGTTACCATAAAATATCTCTAAAAATATTAATCAGTAATATTTTTAAAATTCAAATTTTTTACTATCTTATTAACATTTCTTCATTTCCTTAAAGACATTGCATGTGTTTCTGGGACTGAATGATCTAAGAAGGACTTGAGATATAAAGCTGCCCTTGGAATCAGAAACACATGGATTTAAAGCCTAATTTCAAATGGTATCACTTTTTCTCTAGACAAGTCATTTGATATCATGGGGACTCAATTTTTTAAATTATTTTTTAAATTATTTGCATAATTTTATTTTTCCAAAGACATTTTATGAAAGTTTTTCAGCATTTGTCCCATATACATATGAATATTTTTAAAATTACACAATTTCCTTCCATCCTCCCTTGCCATCCCCCTCTCCTCAGTGGAGAACAGTCAGGTTAATATTGTACATACACACTTGTGTTAAACATGGTTACAGATTAGTCATTTTTATCATAAGGAATTAGGATTAAGGGAAAGATAAATTTAATAAAGTGGTCATCAGACTCTGAAATTTTTTTGTTTTGTTTTTCTTTCTCTGGACAGGGATAATAAATTTTCCATAACCAGTATCTTATAGTTGTCCTAGCTCTATGAACTGCTGAGAGGAGCTATTTCCATCAATGTCATTGTTAACGTGTGCATTGTTCTCTTGCTTTTGCTCCAATCCCTCAGCATCAGATCATATAATTCATTCCATGCTTCTCATCTGATCATTTATGGTTTCTTCTAGAGCAATAGTATTTCATGGTATTCATATACCACAACTTGTTTAACCATTCTCCAATTGTTGGGTATTCCCTCAATTTCCAATTCTTTGCAAGTACAAAAGAATGGCTATGAATATGTTGAAAGGTGGGACTTACCCCTTTTCTTGTGATTTCTTCTGGATATAGACCTAGAGTTAGAGCTACTGTGTCAAAGTTTAAGATAGGTTTTATTGCACATTGGGTATAGTTTCATATTGCTCTCCCAAATGGTTGGATCGATTCGCAACTCCACCAGCAATGCATTAATATCCCAAAGCTCCCATAACCTCAACAACATTGATTATTTTCCCTTTTTGTCATCTTAGAAAATCTAATAGATGTGAGGTGATACCTCAGAGTTATTTTAATTTGCCTTTCTCTAATGAAAATTGGTTTGGAACAATTTTATTTATGACTATATATAAGCTTTAATTTCTTCATTTGAAAGTTTTCTATTCATATCTGATGACCATTTATCAATTGAGGAATGAATTGCAACATTATAAATTTGATGCAATTCTCTATATATTTTAGAATTGGATCTTTATCAGAGCTCCTAATTGTGAAGATTTTCTCCCTCTTTTCTGCTTTCTTTTGAATTTTGGCAGCAATGATTTCATTAGTGCAAAAACTTTTTAACATAATAAAGTCAAAATCTTTCATTTTATATCATTGAATAAGTAAATTAATTGGGTCGAGTTGTCATTTTTATTATATTTCATAAAGCCAACTCAGTTTTATTTGTTAGATCAATGATTTTCTTGATTTTTATATTATCAATCTCTCCCTTGATTTTCAGCATTTTTAATTTGATATTTAGTTGGGGAACTTTAATTTGTTCTTTTTCTAGGTTTTTATTTGCATACCCAATTCATCATTCTCCTCTTTCTCCATTTCATTTATTTAAGCATTTAGAGACATACCGTCCTGCCTCAAAGCTTCCTTGGCCACATTCCACAAATTTTGTTATTATGTCTCTTCATTATCTTTTTCTTGTATATAATTATTATTTCTATAATTTTCTGTTTGACCCACTCATTATTTCTATGGTTTGCTGTTTGATTCACTCATTATTATGTTACTTAGTTGCCATTTAGTTTTCAGTTTATTTTTCTGTGATTATTTACATGTAATAAAGAGAAGTATGCATTCATTATTGCTGTCTTTCTGTATTTGATTATAAGGTTTTAATGCCCTGGGAAATCGTCAATTTTGGTATAGTTGTCATATACTGATGAGACAAAGATATATTCTTTGCTATCCCCATTGAGTTTTCTCCAGGGATCTGTCATATTTAAGTTTTCTCAGATTTAATTCACTTTCTCAATTTTCCTTTTGTTTATTTTGTGGTTAGATTTATCTAGTTCTGAGAGAGGGAGTTTGAGGTACCCATTATTAAAGTTTTGCTGTCTTAGTCTCCTTGTAATTCACTCAGCTTTTCATCTAGGAATTTGGATGCTATACCACTAGGTACATACATATATAAAAATGACATAGCTTCATTACCCATGGTTCCTTTAAAGAAGATGTAGTTGCCTTTCTTATCCCTTTTAATGGGATCTAAATTAATTTTTTGGTTTATCTGAGATCAGGTTTACTACCCCTGATTTTTTTTTACTTCAGCTGAAGCATAATATATTTTGCTCCATCCTTTTATTTTTACTCTGTATATATCCCTCTTCTTCCAATGTATTTCTTGTAAAAAACACATTGTAGGATTCTGGTTTTTAATCCATTCTGCTATCTGCTTCCATTTTATGGGATAGTACATACCATTCACATTTACAGTTAAGATAACTATTTCTGTTTTTCCCTCCATGCTATCTTTTCTCATTTATAGTTTTTGTTTTCTTTCTGCTTATTTCTCCTCACAAGAGCTTTACTCCCATTTAACTTTTTTAAATTTAACTTTCAGTTTATTTTCACTTATACCTTTGCCTTCCCTTTTATCAGTCCTTTCTTCCTTTATCTTTCCTTTTCCCTGTCCTCCTGTACCTTGTAGAATAAGATAAATTTTTAAATCCACTGTATTTTATTCCCTCTCTGGGTCAAATCTATTGAATAGAATTTACACAGTGTTCACACGCTCCCTTCTTTCCCCTTAAATTATTAATCTTCACACCTCTTTATCTGGTGTTATTTCTCACTCCTATTGATTATTCAACTGCTTGATAAGCTCATATTGTTATCAAAGTATCATCAAAGTCTGTTTGATTGGTTGATAAGCAGAATTGTTTCAAATTGCATCAAATTATAATTATAATAATTTTTTTACCTTACCCCCTTTTCAAGTACCCTCCAAGAACACACAGTCCTCATGAGTCAAAGTATCATCCAAAGCCAAATCATTTTATTAACTATTTGTACTGCTCCCCTCAAGCATAATTTCTCCCACACTCCCTTCCCCACCAGGGTAGTAAACACTTTGCTAAGTAAAGTAAGGATTATGATCAACCCTGATTTAATTAATTATAAGACTGTCAAAGTGCTCTACTGGGAAGTTCTAAAGGTTTCACTTAAGAAATTTATAATTAAACTGACTCAGGGCCACTCAGTTTATGATGCCCTCATCAGAGAAAGTGCTAAACTTTATGAGCATAGCAGAATTAATGTAGGTAAAAGGAAATTGAGATACTTAAGTGTAGAATAAACACTCCTGTTTTTCATCTGGGTTTTTTGACTCAAACATAGTGATGTCATCTTGGACCTCTTCAATGGAGACACAAGACCCAGCCAAACCCATACCCATATCCTCTAAGTCCAGTCTCTTCAATTATATTTGAGCCTTTAATTATTTAAAGGGAAGTAAAATTCTCAAGAGTTATATGAATTATATCTTTCATTTTAGGGTGGTATATAATTTGATGGTGCTGACTAACATTTATTTTGTTTTGTTTTGCTTTGTCCTTCCCCTTTTCATTTACCATTTTAGGCATCTCTTGAATAGTTTATTAGGTGATTGAATTCTCTTTTCAGTTCTGATCTTTTTGTCAGGAAATTTTGGAAGTCCTCTATTTAATTGAATATCCTTTTCCCCCCTGACAATATATGCTGAATTTTTAAGGGTACTAAATGCTTGGTTGTAATTTCAAGTTCTTTGCCCTCTGACATATGGTATTCCTGGTCTCCCAGTCCTTCAGTGTTGGGGGTGACAGGTCTTGGGTGAGGCTAATTGTGTTTGCTTAAACTGTTTCTGTCTTACTGTTTGCAGCAATTTCTCCTTTATTTGAGAGTTCTGGAATCTGGCTATATTAGTCCTTGGTGTTTTCATCCTGGGGTCTCTTTCTGGAGGGCTTCCATTGATTGTCAGATAAGCAACATTATCTCAAATTACATCAAATCATAATTATAATCATTTTATGTTATCAAATTATTACTATAATCATTTTTACCTTATCTCCTTTTCAAGTACCCTCCAAGGACACACAATCCTCAGGAAACATAGTATCATCCAAAGCCAAATCATTTTATTAACTATTTGTACTGCTCCCCCCAGGCATACTTCTTCCCACACTCCCCCCCCCCCCCCGGGGGTAATTAATACTTTGCTAAATAAAGTAACAATTTCAGCTACAGTGCAGTCCAGGTCCTGATTTCTTTCGATGGTCATAATATCTTCTTGTTCTATCAGATTTGTACAAATTTCCCTGATAATTTCCTGCATGATGTTTTACAGATACTTTTTTTTTTGAGCTAAGATTTCTAGTAGTCCTAGATCTGTTTTCCAGGTTGCCATAAAGTTTCCAGGTTTCCATAAAGTATCTAAAAGATACTTTATGTTATCTTCATTTTTTTCAGCTTTTTCAAATTTGTTTGATGGAATCTTATAGTCTTGTAGATTTATTGGTTTCTATTTGTTCATTTCTAATTTTTAGGATTTTATTTTCTTCAATTAACTTTTGTGTTTCCTTTTCCAGTTGGCAATTTTTACTTTTAAAGGAGTTGATTTCTTTGGTCATTTTCTCATAACTTTCCAGAATTACTCATTTCTTTTTTCCATTTTTCTTTTTCTTTAGTTTTTCAGTTTTTAAATTCTTTTTTTAGTTCCTTCTATAAGCTTTTGGATTGGAGGACAATTCATAGACTCTTTTGAGACTCCCCTTGTGAGTGATTTTTCACTGATTATTTCTTCTGATATGGCAATGCTATCATCTTTATCTGCAAAGTAGTTTTATATGGTGAGTTTTTTTAAGCTATTTGTTCATCTTGATATGTCTGAGGTCTAATCCTGGGGTATGGGGAATATAGACCCAAGTTTATTATGCTGGGGCTGGAATCTAATCCCTGGCTTGTCATTGGTAAAGATATTACCTATGCATTCAGTTCCGGCCTTGCCTTTGTAAAGGTTTGTTTCCTCCTTTGTGTCTAGATTTTGTCTATGCTGTGGTTTGGTTTGTTCCCAATCCAGTCCTGTATTTTGCCCCAGTGTTCCCAGGATTCAGACTTTATTTGTGGTTAGGATACTCCCAATTGACTTGCTCTCTAGCTGCCGGAACTTATACCATTCTCAAACTATTGGGACCTGAACTGCACTGTGGCTGAAAACCTCCCACTGATTTTCCTGCTTTCCTCCCTTCCTTGGTTTTACTTCCCCCTTTCCCCCAAAGAGAAATCACTTTCACTGAAGATCCTCCACTACATGTACTCCTGAAAATTTCTTTGGATTTTTCTCTTTATCTTGGTGGGATCTGAAGCTTTAATATCAGTGCAGAGCCTTCATTTATCTTTAGTAGGGAAAAGCTCTAGGAGCATGTTAGCTTCACATCACCATCTTGGCTCTACTCCAGAAGTCCTTACTCTGAAAAATTAAAAAAAACATAGCACCTATTTCAAAACATTGAATTTAATATGACATATATATGTATATGTGGATGTATTTATATATATATGCATATTTACAAAACTAATTGTGCTATGTAAGCAAGTGCTTTTGATATAATTATGACATCTTATCCTCAAGAATATGGATCATTGGATTACAAACATATAAACAGACTTGTTATAATTTCATGCCTAGGTCTGTACATAAATCTTTTCCAGCAGGGCCTACCTAAGATGGAGGTCCACTAATTTCATTTTTGAGAAAGAGGGATCACTACCATTCCATAAGAAAATAGAAAAAAATAATAGTAGAGATCAGTCATAATAAAACCTTATGTTGTATATAGTTCTTTAAAATGTTTTTCCAGATACATCTTTCCATTTGCAATTTGATCACGTTGCCTATTGCTTCAATCAGTTCGTTTAAATTCAGCAAATATTTAATAAATGATTAGGGCATAAAGTATATTCTTTATTTCCATTTTTTTTGCAAGGCAATGGGGTTAAGTGACTTGCTCAAGGTCATATAAGCTTGGTAATTATTGTCTCTGAAATAGGATTTGAACTGAGGTCCTCTTGAACCAAGGGTCAGTGCTGAATCCACTGTGCCACCTAGCCTCTCCATAAAGTAGATACTTAAACATTCTAGGGAATGATCATCAGAGTTTAATGATACTTTTTAAAAAATGATTCTTTTAAAAGTGAGAGGAAGTGAAGTGTAGTCGATGGGACATTGGAGTTGAATTTAGGAAGGGTCATGTAAAAGCAGCATGACTTATTGTTAGGACAAATTACAGTGAATAGAAGCTGTATTCAAAATCAGAAGGATGTCTTAGAAACTTCCTTTCAAACACTTAGTCATTATGAAACCCAAAGCATGGCCCATAATTTCTATTTGCCTCAGTTTATTATATCATTTAAATGATATGTTTGTAAATCATTTTGTAAACTTTAAAGATATATAGATAATAGGTGTTTTTCTTATCAATAAACAATAAAAATTAAAACTTAGGGAAAGTTCTCTGTTGTATTAGTTATAGCTTTGATTAGGATTTTGGAAGAACACATAGATATATCAAAAATAATAATAAGTTTGGAACTTGGGTAAATGAACTTAGCACAAAGTCTAGCACCTAGAAAGTACAATCCGTAATAAATTGTTGCTGATTCATTGGTCTCTTAAACCTTTCAAAATGAATGCTCTATGTACATTTCAAATTCTCTATCCCAAGATGAACTTATTTATCTCCTAAACCTTCTCTCATTCCTAACTTTCTTATTACTATCAATCACTGGTATCCTTCTATTCACCCAGGCTTGCAACCTATATGTCATTCTCAATTTCTTATACTTTTTTATCCTCCAAATTTAATTAGTTGTCAATGCTGTTGTTTCCACCTTCTTAATATCTCTTACTTCCTATATCGTATAAAAAAATCTTCTGGTTGTTCTTCCAGGCACTTCTGATCATGGCTTCCTTTTACTTTTCAAATCTTACATTCTTACAAAGTACTTCCCTGCTCCAACTATGCCAGGGACCATATAATCTGAAATCAGCTAATATTGGACTCCTGCTCCCTCCACAAGCCACTCCACCTCTGGACTCTGGACATTTTCACTCCCTGTTACATGTAATACTGCAATATCCTATCTTTTGCACCTAAATTCCTTGGCTTCCTTTCAATTCCCAGATAAATTCTTACTCTCCACAAGATCTCTTTCCTGAACCACCTTAATGTTACTGGCTTCCCTTATTGATAATCACCATTACCAACATCTTGTATGTGTAATAATATATAAATCTAAACATATATTTATGTATATATATATATATTTGTGGATATGTATTTTTGTATGTAGAGAAATGGAGATATGGATATAGACAGAGAGAGAGAGAGACAGACAGAGAGAGAGAGAGAGAGAGAGAGAGAGAGAGAGAGAGAGAGAGAGAGAGATTTCTATTGCCTCTCATGTAAAATCTGGCTCCTGTAAGATCTCACATAGTTAGCATTAGTTGATGTTTCTTTTTCCCATTGTTGAACTATAAAATGGGCATAATGAGATAGGGTAATGAGATATTCATTCTGTATTAATTTAACCTTAGCACAAAATATATAATTCTGAATTTCCATATTTCTATTTTATAATGTACCTTAATTTCATCAAAGTTAATTTAGTAGCTCCATTCAGTGGCTCTGTGGTTTCTCAGCCTCTAAATTACATCTCATTGCTCTGTATTTTCAATGAAGATAAAGATAGTTAAACAATTTCAGTGTTTTTTTCTTTATGTGAAGGGTTTGAGATTCTTAAAATAATTCAAAGGGAGCAAAGTGGAAGCATGGATAAAAGATAAGTCTCAGAAGAGTCAATAAAAGAATAGAAAGAATGAACAAATAAAAATGAATTAAAGAATACTAAACACTTTCAATAGACATTAAGTAGTAACTTCAAACTACTTAGTGATGCCTTGCTGGGAATTTGAACTATCATTCTGACAATGCCAAAAAATAATCTGCCACCAGCAGTGGCAATTATGTTTTTTCTTTTTGTATATATTTGCTACGAACCTTCTTTTTTACTAACATTGTAGCATCATGTTAAAAACATTAGTCACAGTTTATGGAGACATTTACAAATAAAACACAGGGGAATTATTTTAATCTATGTAGACATTTAGAGCTAGCAACAAAAATTGAGTTCCATTATTGGAAAAGCACAATACAGGCCTGCTTATTTTACATTTGCATGTAATTGTTTTGGAGCTCAGATTTCAGCAACCAAGCAGAATTTAAATCAGTAGCAATTAGCCTGATTGATAGATTGATAGATGGTTAGATTGATACATAGGTAGATAGATAAATATGTATATATATATATATATATATACACACATCTATTTGTGCACATGCATGCATACATGTACATGAGTGTACACATTTATATATCTTTTGTGCATGTATATGCATATATGTGCAAGTCTTTATGTCATGATAAAATAATAATCATGAAATATATAAATTGGAGCTTAATATATTTATTTATGATTATATATCTAGAATTTGTAAAAAAAGTAAGAAATTACCAGTCCAGGAATTTTTAACCTGGGATTCTAGTAAGTTGAATGGGAAAAGTTATCTTTATATTCCTAAGGTCCACACTGATATTTAGCATTATTTGATAATGAATGTTACTAACAACATTAATCTGAAAATAGGTCCATAGGCTTCACCAGTTAGTCCATGATACAGGAAGTTAAGAACCTCTGATATAAACTAACCTATTCATTTTGTAGAGAAGGAAAATGAGGCTCAGAGACTTGAAGCAACTCACCCAAGGCTAAAAAGACCCTGAATAGCAGAGAAAGGCTTTAAATCTGGGTCTTGTGACCACAAAACCAGTTTTCTTTCCAACATATCAATTCTATTAATGCTAAATAATTTTAAAATAGAACACTGCAAACTTAAAAAAATAAAAATTGTAAGTAAACTACAGAACCAAAGAAACACATATTTTTATCTTCCTGTGTAGGGATGGAAACAACTCCATCTTATTGAATAAATTCTACTTTCCAAAGACAAGTCTGGTTTAAATAGAAACTAGTCACCAGTCTCCATGTATATTAAGCTTGTCTTTGGAAAGTAGAATCATAGATTCTGGAATCTCAGAGTTGAAAGATACTTAAGAGGTCATATAGAAAAAAAATAGTCCTCCAATTTACAAATCATCTGGCAGTCCATTTCACTTTGGAACAGATCAAACTACTGAATTTTCCACGTATCAAACTAAAATGAACTGTGTATTAGGCACACATAATTTGAGTTTTAATATTTGTTAAAGAGTGGCACATAGTGAGCTAATAAACTTTTAAATGCTTCATATGTGTCAGACACTGTGAGGGCAAAGTCATCTAGTAAAGCAGAATTATCTCCTCCCTAACCAAGTACATGATATTTTTAATAATATAATGTAAAGCTCCTATTACCCATACCCATTACACATACCACTCTTCTATCTCTCCTCCTCCTCCTCCTCTTCTTCTTCTTCTTCTTCTTCCTTCTGTCTTCTTTCTTCTTCTTCTTCCTTCTGTCTTCTTCTTCTTCTCTCTCTCTCTCTCTCTCTCTCTCTCTCTCTCTCTCTCTCTCTCTCTTTCTCTTTCTCTTTCTCTCTCTCCCATTTATTTTCCTTTCCTTTCTTCTCTATGTGTGCACATAAATGCATGTATTTACCCTGCACACAATCCTGTGATTTCAGTAAAAAAAATTATTCTAGGAAACAAACTTTTGATCAGTGCATCTGACTGTAATGCCAACAGGGGAGTTTCTTGGAATACTTAGAAGTCAAATGATTTGCTTGTAGTCCCATAACTAAACTGTATCAGAAGTTAACGCCATGATGATTATGATAGCCTGAAATTGATGCAATGACTTAATACTTGTGATTCAATATAATTATATAGGTATTCGTGATATATGCATATATATATATATATAGGTGTCCCTTTGCAAATACATAAGCAAGAGATAGATAGATAGATAGATAGATAGATAGATAGATAGATAGATAGATAGACTTGCTTTCACAATATGAGCTGGACTTGTGGGAGCTCACAGTAGCTATGTAAAATAGATTCTTTTCTTATCTTCATTTGACAGAGGAGAAAAACTGAGGCTAAAAGACCTGATAAGTGCCAGAGAAGGAATATGGTCCCATATATTCCTGACTCCATGTCTGGTGCTTCACCTACTTTCTCAGGTTTACTCAGAGATTTGTCAGATAATACTACAAAAAGAAGGCATAGAAACTTTAAACACACCATTAAAGATTTTTGATCCTCCTCAGTTCTAGAAAAATATTTTAAAAGTGTATGTTTCTAGGAAGGTAAGGTGAAAGAATTTGTCCTTCTCAAATAGTATGGAAAGATTAGCCAAAGTATAAGTAATCTGGAATACAAAGTGAAGAATATAGTGATTTGAGTCTGGTAAAACCCAGTAATAAGAAAGAACAAATATAACTGTATTGGGGGATTCCCCCCCAAATCTTTTTCATTTCATTCAGAGAACCAGGAAAGATAAAATTACCACTTTCTTGTATCTAAAATAGTACTTTGATGCCTTTTTTTTAATTTAGCCTAGATACTAACAAATCCAACCCTCCCTCCATTAGCAGAGGCACAGTTAGGAATTAAGAAAAGAAAAGAAAATACAAAAGCAGAGATGGATTTATATTTATATTTATTTCTTATTCTAAGTTAAGTAAAGAATAGTCATAGAACGACTTATGTGATTGTCAGGGAATTTTCTAAAATTCCTAATATAAAATTCAATGCTTTATGCATAATTACACTACTCAGGTCCTACTCTGAGACTGATGCAGATGCCTCACCACTATATCTCAGGGGATCCTTGTATATTTCTAGAAGCTGCTTTTATAAACTTCAATCCATTTCTGTACCAAACTTTTATTCTGCAGGTGACTTGGTCCCAAGATGAGGAAAGAGATTTTCAAAATGGCTCACATCATCCCCCTCCTAGAATTCAATCCATAACTAGATTAGTTGAAATGATTTTTTGTAAGCTTAGCCTGAGGGAGATTTAGGGTAGCCATGTCTGCTTTATAATAACTGAAGCTTTATCAAATAGAAATAGAAATATATTTTGTCTTCTTGATCCCAAAAGACAGAACTATAAGCAATTGGTGGAAGATATAGATAGCTGTTGAGAATGAGGGGGAAATAATGGATTTACTTCACTGAACACATTCAAATGACAGCTGTATGATCTTTTTTGATGACACTATAGATTAAATTCCTGTTCAGTTATATATTATTTTAGATAATTTATAACATCCCTTTCCTCCCTGAAATCCTGAAATAGTATCATAAATTGTAAATCCCTGGAAGAAGAAGAAAGGGATAATGCCAGAAATATCCAAAACATCTTGATAATCAGTTTTCCTTTATACACATGAGAAGAATTCCTCAGATATAAAACAATAATTCAGTGGAAGGGGCAATGAAGAGACTGTTATGGGAAAGATGGGACAACATTACTGATAAATGACCAGATGGTTGCTGATAGTAGGCTTAGACATTAACTTATATTCAAAGACAAAGACTGATGAATGTTTTTAATGTAAATTCACTAGAATGGAGATAAAGGGATAAAAAGGGTAAGACTTGCTGCACCTGGGGTTAAAATAATTTCATTTAGCTTCCCAATAATCTGTTTGTAGGTAAACTAGAGTTGCCCTGCCTTTAGTCCTGTGTTATGCATGTTAAAGAACATTATGTCAGAATTATGCTAAAGTCATTCTGATTGTTCTTTTCTTTATATTGTCTGTAATTTATATGGGAAATATTTTAAACATCTAGTAGCAATTTCATAATATCATCAATATGGAAAAAAATAAATCACAATTAACTGTGAAAACAAGAAATGAATTCATCATACCTATTGATCAAATCTATAATATTAAGATCATTTTCTCTAATCTTATTTTTTTCTTTTTTAAAAAAAAATTTCTCAATTGGTATTGACTTCTGAAGACCAGGAATAATGTTCAGTACTGATAATCAGAATGACAAATAAACCTGGGGTGGCTAGGTGGCGCAGAGGATAAAGCACTGACACTGGAGTCAGGAGTACCTGGGTTCAAATCCAGGCTCAGACACTTAATAATTACCTAGCTGTGTGGCCTTGGGCAAGCCACTTAACCCCATTTGCCTTACAAAATCCTAAAAAAAAAAAAGACAAATAAACCTGAAAATTGGAAAACTTGATTTCAAATTCTTCCACTGACACATCATCTTTGTGACCATGGGGAAATCATTTTACTTCTCTATTCCTTTGGCTATTCAGGATTTCTCTAACAATTCAGAGAAAACCTGCATTGGTGAAAGGGATTCATGAGTTAGGAAACACCAACCCCCTGTTTTCCTATTGGGCAAACTAAATTTCTCTACAGAACTGATTGTGCACGTATACACCTTCCCTATAATCGGTTGGAAGATAATTTGGATCTGTCTTTATTTAGTTCAATATTGTGTCTTTTTAAAGAACTTTTTTTTGTAATATGCAATTTTTAATTTTTTTGTTTTTAACATTTTCTTTTAAGCATTATATTACTTACAAATATTAAATCATGCAAAACATATTTCCATAGTAGCCATATTTTTAAAAGGAAAAATAAGAATGAAAATTATACTTCAATTTGAACACAGATTTCATCAGTTCACATAGGCATTGCCATATTTTAAATAAACTATCATCTTCATCATTTTTCACAGCATTACAGTAATTCCTTGCAATCACATGCCACAATTAATTCATCTATTCCCCAACTGATGATCATTCCTTTGATTTCCAATCCTTTGCCACCTCAAAACTGCTATAAATGTTGTTGTACATATTTCTTTCTTTAAATCCCTTTGGGATGAAGGGGCAGCTAAGTGGTACAGTGGATAGAGTTAGACCAAGAAACAGGAAGTCTTTTTTGTTAGTTTTTAATCTGGCTTCAGACCCTTATTACATTTGTTACCATGGGCAATTTACTTAATTTAATCCTATTTGCCTCCATTGTTCATCTGTAAATTGAGTTGCAGAAAGAAATGGCAAATCAGTTTCTTTACCAAGAAAACCCCAAATCTAGTCATGAAGAGTTAAATACAGACGAAAAATGACTAAACCTCAACTTTGGGAAAAGATCTATTAGTGTTATTGCTAGGTCAAAGAGCATATACATAATTTTATAGCTCATTGGGCTATTCAGTATAAAATATTGTTCTCCATAATAATTGAGACAGTTCACTAGTCCCCAAGTAATTCATTAGTGTACCTATTTATCCCTTGTCCTATCAGATAATTGTCATTTCTGATAGGTGTGAGGTAGTACCTCAGAGTTATTTTTATTTTGTTTTCTCTAATCAAGGTTTTTTTAGAACATTATTTCACATAACTACAAAGAGCATCAATTTCTACTTTGGAAAACTGTCTCTTTTATCCTTTGATCATTATCATTGGGAAATGACTCATGTTTATAAATTTGACTCAGTTCTATTCAGAGTACATATTTAAGAAATGATAAACTTACCAAAAGAAACTTTTCAAAGAAACAGTATAAATTGTTTGAGATTAATTCATTATCCACAGATGTTATAGAAGGAGATAATCTTTTTTATTGTCTCTTTATATTAGGTCAGTTTTTATTTTTGTCAGAGTTTTTTTTTTAAACTCTGCAGAAGCAGCTTGGATTCTGCTATATATCTTTATTTCAACTCTGTATCATTCTCAAGGGTTTCTATATAAAGAATATATTGTTAGATTCTGGTTTCTAATACATTATGCTCTTTGCTTCCATTTTATAGGTAAGATTATCCAATAACACCCACAGTTATGATTACTAACTATGCATTTCTCTCCATCTTATTTTCTTGGTTCTTCTTTGCTCGTTAATACTGTTCCTGCTCAAAAGTCTATTTATCTTCTAGTAAATGCCTCTTTTAATTTGTCATCCCTTTTATCATTCCCTTTTCCTTCCTATTTCCCTATTGGGCTAGCTACATTTCTCTACAAAACTGAATTTGCACGTACACCACAAGCACACACACACACACACACACACACACACACACACACACACACACGCACGCATGCAAAGCTTCTTCTCTTCTTTAAATTAACTCTAATGAGTTCAAGTATTGCCAGCCATCTCCTATTTTCCCTTCCATTCTAAAAGTACTTCCTTCTATATTTCTACTATGTGACAAAATTTCCCCCATTCTATTTCTCTTTGCATCTCTTCTACTCTCCTTTTCACTTTTATTTTTGGAAATCATTCTAACATAATAGCCTCCAATTCATGCTTTCTGCATATATAAACTTTATTTTTGCAGCACTAAAATTGATAAAGTTCTTAGGAATTGTGTGTATCTCCTTCTTATGTGGGAGTGTAAATAGTTTAATTTAATTTTATAGTCAAATATTTATTTATTGAAACCTTTATGATTACACTTTAATGTTTACCTTTTAATGCTTCTCTTGAATTTTGCATTTGAATGGCAGATATTTTTATGCAGCTCTGATCTTTTCAGCTGTAATGCTTGATCAATTGATATCCATTTTTATTCCTGAAGGATTATACCCAGTTTTGTTGGGATGTCTAGTATTAATTTTAATTCATTTTAATCCTTGCTTCTTTGTTTTCTAAAATATTATATTCATATCGCACTACTCATTTCTCAAGGAAGTTACTAAATCTTATATAATCATAACTGCGCCTTCATATCTGAATTTCTTTTTCACTGCCTGAAGCTTTTTCTCTGATCTGGGAGCTCTGGATTTTGGCAATATAATTCCTGGGAGTTTTCATTTTGGGATTACCTTCAAGAAGTAATTGGTAGATTCTTTTCATGTGTAATGTGCCCACAAGACCTAATATATTACATCAGTATTTATTTAATAATTTCTTTGTCCCTAGCTTTTAGCGAGTTCAATAATTCTTTTTTTTTTTTTTTAGGTATTTCAGTGCAAATGGGGTTAAGTGGCTTGTCCAAGGCCACACAGCTAGGTAATTATTAAGGTGTCTGAGGCCGGATTTGAACTCGAGTACTCCTGACTCCAGGGCTGGTGCTCTATCCACTGTACCACCTAGCCGCCCCAGAGTTCAATAATTCTTAAATTATCTCTCTTCAATCTATTTTCTAGGTCTATTGTTTCAACATTTATATATTTCATGGTTTCTTCTTTTTTTTCATTATTTTACTTTATTTTATTTCTTCTCAATAGTTCATAGAGTCATTAGCTTCCATTTAACTAATTCTAATTCTTAAGAAATTATTTTATTCAGTTAGATTTTGTACCTTCCCCCCTTTTTTCCCCTTTTGTCAATTTTCTCTAGTGAATTTTGCTTCTCCTTTTTCCATTTGACCTCTTCTGCTTTTTAAATTCTCTTCACTGAAGCATTGTGCCTCTTTTACCCAGTTATTAAATTTCTTTTCATCATTTTTTTGTATCACTCTATTTTCCTTTCTCAATATATCCTTCACCACTCATCACTTTCTTTAACACTTCCAAGAAATCTTGTTAGGCATGAATTCAATTAGTATTTATCTTTGAGTCTTTTTTTGTAGCTATTTTCACATTGTTTTCTTCTCACATTTTGTTTTTGACTTTCCTGCCACCATAGTAGCTTTTATAGATAAATTAATATTATTGTTGAGTCCATTTTTCAAGCTTACTTCTTGATTTTGAACTTGATGTTAAGGTCAAACTCTGTTTACCTTGGAATGAGGAGTCATTATCCCAAGTTTTATGCTTTTTTCATGTATTTTATTTTCAGAGCTAACTGAACTCCAAGTTTCTTCAAGTAGTGTGATCCTGGGAGAGATATGGTCACATTTCTCTTTATTTGGACTCTGATCTTTACCCAGGAATAAACTCTTGCACCCTATAGCCAAAAATACTAATAATCTCTTTGATTGGAAATGCAACTTGAATCTCTCCATTTTTGTGACTGATCTTCAGAACTCCTCTTTGCCCTAGAATTGCAATGCAGTACTGCGTATGAGCAATAGAGTTCTCAATCAATTCCAGCTTAATCCAGTGCCAGCAAATGGTCCCTTTTGATCTTTTTCTGATTATTTGTCCATACTAAATAAAGAACTGTTTCTGTGACCACTCTTGTTTTCTGTAAGATGTGAGTGATCCAAACAGATTTCAATCTCGTGCCATAAATTTCTCATGCTGAATTCGTAAGCTTACTTAGGCCAAGAAAATTTCTTTCCATGATGTTTTGTGTTCTTTACTACCCCAAATTTAGTTTTGAGGCATTATTTTAAAGTTTTTTTAAAGGAATGTTTAGAGAGTTTAGCTGGGGTGTTGCTAATCTGCCATCTTGGTTCTCTTAAAATTTTTAAATGTAACAATATATGGGAATCTTATCTCTAGGAAATTTAGAAAAATATTCAGGACCATATGATTTCCATTATTAATTAACTGAACCAATTCCAAATATTTGCCATTAAATAATGCATAACCAAAAGTCTACCTTATCAGAAATATGTAAGATATTTTTGGAAAAGCTCTTGAGTTTTCAGTATGCTAATTACTTCACAGCCTATATTTATAGAGTAGTTTTATGTTTATATAGTATTTTACATATATTATTTCATTTTATCCTTACAGCATTTCTATGAGGTAGGTAGTGTAAATATTACTCTCCTCATTTTAATGATGAGAAAATTGAAGCTCAGAGAGGTTAAATTCTTTGCGTAGGTTCACACAGTTTTTTTTTTTAAATGAAAGAAATGTGAAAGGAATCTAGATCTTTTTGACTCAAATTATAATGTATTAGTCCTTATGCCACCATTGTCATTTTCTATACAGGTAGGGGTTTCCTAGAAGAGAGATAACACTCTATAAGGATCAATAGCTAAAAACTGCCTAATATGACCCAAATCAAATTAAAATATGCTCATTATTATTAATCAACATCATTTAAATCAGGTCACTTTTGCAGAAATAATTTACTGAGAAGGTAGATCAAGAAAAAATTACAATAACAAATTTTTTCCCAATAATAGAGTTCACTCTCCACCATCACATACAAACTCATTAGAAGAAGGAACTGAAAATTAAAAAATAAATTAAGTATGCACACATGTTACGAACAGTTGAAGTCAAGTTGTGCCTCATGTCTCTTGACACTGGAAATCATCATGTATTCTTTAAGAATTTCCATTTAAATGTAAAACTTTACTTGAAATATCAATGTCTTTTTAGAATTGATAGATACCTTGTTTTTTCCATGAGTCACACTCCTTAGAACTTTTGTGTCCGTGGATAATTGACTTTCCATGATCATTTACATGCAGTCTTCTTTTACTTAACACTTCCTCAATCACTGCTATTGGTTCTGGTAGAACAAAAAACTGGTTCCAGGTGGAAGGGAAATGATTAATGATTCTAACAACTTTTTGAGTTTCACAAGGTTATAACCTATTTGAAACTACTCCTCAGTAACCTTGCTGAAGATGATTGAATAAGAAAGACAGAAGAGGGGCAGCTAGGTGGTGCAGTATATTGAGCACCAGCCCTGGAGTCAGGAGTACCTGAGTTCAAATCTGGCCTCAGACATTTAATAAGTACCTAACTGTGTGGCCTTGGGCAAGCCACTTAACCCCATTGCCTTACAAAAAATAAAAAAAAATAAATTAAAAATTAAAAAAATGAAAGACAGAAGAAACAGAGCAATCTATTATCCACATAAATATAGATTAGGGGATATATTACTCTGTCAATACTTCAATTAATAGCACATAGTGTTTACTAACATATATGTGTATATATATATATATGTATATATACATATATATATACATATATATGCTAGGTTACAGTTACCCACCTTTCAAAAAGAAAGTAAAATATTGGTTAGTCACCCATTTTTTATGAACACTCAGTCCCAGTTCAGCATCAGAAATTATTACTTCTAATATAGCAGACATCTAGAATTATATTTTTTGCTTCATACTATGCCAATCCCTCAATTATTTGTGACAAGAAATATTTCTTCAAAGTGTCACTTTGTTAATGGAACAAGGTGGGGAGTAGTTATTTATACTTTGAATATTCAAATTTTAGATGAAATTTGAAGGAATTCAGAGAAATAGCAGAGGTGAAAACACAGGAGTGGACATGAGGAGAGGCAGGAGAAAGACCTTAGACAGAATCTTTTAAGAAATCATCAGGAGACTTCCATCGTGGAGGCAGTGGGACTTCCAGGATGGAGTCTGGAAGGTAGCATAAAGCAAGGAAATTCAAAACAACTTTGAATGAAGCCTCTAAATAGATACTAAAGCCACAGGACCCCCCCCCCCCCACCACCACCACCAGTGAAAACAGTGAAACAATTTTTGTTCAAGATATCTTGGAGGAATTTCAGGAAAAGATCTGTCCCAAGGCAATAAAAGGATTGTGTAGCCCTGTAGGCAGGAGAGCTGGGAAGTTTCCAATGTGACTAAAGTACCAATATGCAGCTGAAATCTCAGTGGATAGCTGTGTTCCAGGTATGTGGTTCAAGTCCCAGGACAGCTGAGTTGCCAACTCAGCAGGCCAACATTGATGGTCTAAAGCACAGCCTGAAGACCAAGGATCTTGCCCCCAATACAATGACACATTATTGGGCTGCCCTAGGGCAGGAAATAAATCTCCTGCCCCAGTTCTCCAGCACAAACAAAACAAAACAAAACAAAAACTTGGGTTTATATAACTTATACCACAGGAACAGAACTCAAGTATCAAAATGAGCAAATAAAAAAGAAAAAGAAAAAGAAAAAACCTAGTCATTTATAGTTATTATTCTGATAGGGATGATAAAAATGCCACCTTAGAAGAGGAAAGCAGTAACATGTGAAGCCTCAAAGGGGTTTGTGAAATGGTTTCAGATATAAAAAGAATTCTTGGAAGAGCTCAGAAAGGACTTTAAAAACCAAAGAAGGGATGAAGAAAAATAGATAAAAAAAATGAATCGTGTATGAGTATTATTTAAAAATTGTCTGAAAAGAACAAGAATTTAAAAATAAAATTGACCAACCAGAAAAGGAAAGAAGCTCATCTAAGACAAAATTAAACATTTGGAAAAAGCAACACAAAATCTAACTGAAGAAATTAACATGGTAAAAACTAGACTGGACAAACAGAAATGGATGACTCTATGAGACACCATGATTCCAGCAAATAAAACCAAAAGTACTGAAAAAATTAGAAGAAAATGTAAAATACTTCTTAGGAATAGATTCAAGAATGATGATATATGAATTATTACCCTATCTGAAATCACAATCATAAAAAGAGCCTGGACAATATCTTGTAGGAAATTATCATGGAAAATTGCTCTAATATCATAGCTCAAGAAGATAAAATAACCCCTAAAATATCCCTCAATCACTCCCAGAAAGAGTTCTTGAAATAAAGTCTTGAAGGAATACTATAATCAAATTTCACAATTCTCAGCCAAAGGAGAAAATAAATTCCTACACAGGAAGACAATACTTGCCTTCTTAAGAACTGTATTTTACTTCATCCAGTTGAAAGAAATATACCTAAATATTTTGAGCATAAATTGAGTATGATGTGATCAAACCTTTAGTTCTTGAGGGTTTTATTTATATTGGGATAATTAGATGGATCGTGCATGAAAAATGATGTGAATATATATTGATTATGATGTAAAGACATTAATGGCTCTTGAGAACTGTACTTCTTTCAAGACAATTGAAAGATGTTTTCTTTGATAGTGTGAGTGGGTACAAGATTTTTTTTTAGGTTTTTTCAAGGCAAATGGGGTTAAGTGGCTTGCCCAAGGCCACACAGCTAGGTAATTATTAAATGTCTGAGACTGGATTTGAACCCAGGTACTCCTGACCCCAGGGCCAGTGCTTTATCCACTATGCCACCTAGCTGCCCTGGGTACAAGATTTCTATAAAACAATTAGGACATTGAAAAACTTGGATTATGCTGGGAGAATAAAAAACAAGGCATAAAAGGTTGAACAAAGGTACATGAAGAGGAACAAGGCTTGATAAGTTAGAGGGAAAGAAGTTTGGGTGTGAGCACTAACTAAATCATACTCTCAACAGATTTGGATCAAAAGAGGAATACGATATACCTTATATCACACTATAACATCAACAAACTAAATGGGCTTAGTTTATTATACAAAAAGGAAAATGGGGGAAGCAAAAAAGGGGAGTTATAAAAGGAGGAGGAAAGTCAAAGTTAAAATGGGGAATAATTGGGGAAAGTAAAAAAGAAAAGATAAGTAGTTTGATAAAAAGGCAGTGCAGATTGAAAGGGGTAACAATAAAAAGCAAAACAGTGGTGAAGAAGAATAAGCGTTAGAGAAGAGGAAAAAGTATGAATGGAGTAGAGGAGTTGGAGGTAAATACAGAGTTAGTAATTTTACTGTGAATTTTTTTGGGATTAATTCTCCCATAAAATGGAAGCAGATAGCAGAGTAGATTAAAAACCAGAAATCTACAATATGAGGAAGAAAGATATATACAGCGTTAAGGTAAAAGATTGGAGCAGAATATATTATGCCTCACCTGAAGTTAAAAACAAAACAAAACAGGGTAGCAATACTTATCTCAGAACAAAGATAAGCAAAACCAGATAAAATGTATCATAGACAATGAAGTAATATATATGCAACAAGTGAGAGGGACAACAAAACTTTATTAGTGGATATATATGCAACAAGTGAGAGGGACAACAAAACTTCATTAGTGGAAAACCTCAACTTTACTCAGAATTAGATTAATTTATCTATAAAATAAACAAGAAGCAAGTTAAGGAGATAAATAAAATTTTATAAAAGTTAGATATGATAGACCTCTGGTGAAAATTGCATGGATTTAGAAATGAATAAACATTCTCTGTATTATGAGGCACCCATACAAAAACTGACCATATATTATGTTATAAAAAACTCTTATTTAAATAGAAAGGCGAAAATATCCAAAGTAACCTTTTCAGACCATGATGCAATAAAAATTATGTGTAATAAAATGTTCTTCAAAGACATGCTAAAATTAATTGAAAACTAAATAAACTGATAGTAAAGAATAAGTGGATCAGGCAACAAATCATAGAAAGAAGCAACAATTCATCCAAAACAATGACAATGATGAGATATCATGCCCAAACATATGGGATACTGCCAAAGCAGGTATTAGAGAAAATTTTTTATCTTTAAGTGATTACATGAATAAATTAGAAAAAAAGGAGATCAATGAATTGGATATAACTAAAATACAAGAAAAAGAACTTGAAAATTATCAATTAAATGTAAAATTAGAAATTCTGAAAATCAAAGGAAATTAATAAAATTGAATGCACTGAACTAATTTTTGAGATAATAAAGTATTAAACTAATAAATAAAACTGAGTTAGTTTTTGAAAATAAAACACAATAAAAAGGAAAACCTTTAATCTGATTTAAAAAGAAAGAAGAAAACCAAATTACCCTTAACAATGAAAATGGTGAAATCATTGCCAATGAGAATATTAAAGATATTTGAAGCTATTTTTCCTAACTATGTGCCAATTAACTTGAACTGTCAAGTGAAATGGACAAATATTAACCAAAACGATTGTATTTCTCCAATATTTAGTGAATTCTACTTTTTAGTAATGTTATAGATAGCATTGGTAATCTCATCTGAACACAGTACATATGTTTTGATCATTTATTAACTAGGAAAATAAAATGCCTAAATAAACTTATTTCAGGAAAAAAAATGGAAGAAGCCATCAATGAACACCCTAAGGAAAAAAAATTCAGTCAGATGCTTTTAAAAGTGAATTCGAGCAAATATTCAAATAACAAATTCAATTACATATAAGCTATTTGAATAAAAATAAGTGGAGTTCTATCAAATTCCTTTTATGGCATCAACATAGTGTTGATACCTAAACTAGGAAGGAAAACAAAGAACAAAGAAAATTATAACTCAATCTACTTGATGAATATTGATATAAAAATTAAAATAAAACTTTAGCAAAGAGAATACATCAAGTTATCACTAGCATAATACGCTATGATCAAGTTGGATTAATATAAGGTATACAGGATGATTGGAAAAGAATCAGCATAATTGGCCATATTTATAAGAAAATTGACAGAAAGCATATGGTTTTCTCAATAGATGTTGAGAAAACTTTGACAAAATGCAAACTCATGCCAATAAAAACATTGGAGAGTATAAGAATAAATGGATTTTTCCTTAAAATGATAAGTAATATCTATCTAAAACCTCAACAAGCATTATAGGTAATGAGAATATGCTAGAGGTTTTTCCAATAAAATCAATTCTGAAACAAGATTGCCCATTTTCACCATTATTGTTCGATATTATATTAGAAATGTTGGCTTTAGCAATAAGAAAAGAAAATGAAAATGAAGGAAATAAAATAGGCAAAGAGGAAATAAAACATTCACTCTTCACAGATGGCATGATGATATACTTAATGAATACTAGAAAATCAACTAAAAACTACTTGAATCAATTTGCAAAATTAGCAAAGTTTCAGGATGTGAAATAAAGTCATATAAATCAATAGCATTTCTATACATGACCAACAAAACTCATGGCAGAAAATGGAAAAAGAAGTTCTATTTAAATTAATTGCAGACTACATAAATACTTGGAAATCTACTTCCCAAGATAAACTCAGAAACACATGAATACAATTACCAAAACTTTCCACACAAATAAAATCAGACCTACAAAATTGGAAAAATGTTTAAAGGTAAAATATGGTAAATTATCTCAAAGAATCAATGTAAGAATAAGCTTATGGAATAGAGTGAAAGGGGGGAGGTGAAGGGGAGTGAACCTTTCCTCAGAATTGACTCAAAGAGTGAATAACATACACTCACAATTTACCCTACAAGAAGGACAAGTAGGAAAGAAAGGGATGAAGAGAAAGGTAGCAGTTTAATGGAAGGGAGTTTGATTTGTGGGAGGGGATAGTTAGAAGCAAAATACTTTTGAGAAGGGACAGGGTAAAAGGAGAGAGAGAATGGAATAAATGGGGAATTGGATGGAACTAGGAATTTTAAGGGTGAAAACGTTTTTGAAGCAAGGTTCTCAATCAAAGACCCATTTCTCAAACATAGAGAACTGAGTCAAATTTATAAAAAGAGTAAGAGCCATTCCCCAGATGATAAATGGTCAAAAGATATCCACTGTGTTCAGATGAGATTATCAATGCTATCTATAATATTATTAAAAAGTGAAATTCACTAAATATTGGAGAAATGCAAATTAAAACAATTTTGAGGTACTACCTTATACCTATTAGATTGAATAACAGGACAGAAAAAGAAAATGACAAATGTTAGGGTGGAGGGATCGAGAGAAAATGACATTGATGCATTGTTAGTTGAGCAGTGAATTGATTTAAACATTCTGTGGAGCAGTTGGAACTATGCCAAAGGGCTATGAAACCATGCCTATCCTTTGATCTAGCAATAGCGCTATAGTCTACATACCAAAACAGATGAAAAACAAAAAGGAGAAGGACCTAAATATACAAGAATATTTATAACATCTCTTTTCTCGTGGCAAGGAACTGAAAATTTAGGGGGTGCCCATTAGTTGGGGAATGCTTGAAAAAACTGTAGTATGTGGTTATGATAGAATGCTATTCTACTTTAAGAAATGGCAAGCAGGGGCAGGTAGGTGGCACAGTGAATAAAGCACCAGCCCTAGAGTCAGGAGTACCTGGGTTCAAATCCAGACTCAGACACTTAATAATTACCCAGCTGTGTGGCCTTGGGCAAGCCACTTAACCACATTTGCCTTGCAAAAAAACACCCCTAAAAATTGAATACAGTCTGAAGCATATTTTTTTACTTTTTTGAGGTTTCTTTTATTGTGAATGAGAAGGTGAATATGTTTTCTTTAATAACATGAATATTATGGAAATGTCTTGCATGGCTTCACATTTATTACCTATATCAAATTGTTTTCCTTATCACTCAGGTTGGGGAGGAGCAGGAAGAAGGGAGAGAATTTGAAACTCAAGTTTTAAAAAATGAATTTTAATTTTCTTTTACTTGTACTTAGGGAAAAATAAAATACTAAATAAATTTGTTTTTCTTAAAATTTGAAAAATGCTAAACAGAGGACATTATCTTTAATCTTGCTAGTAAAGGGACAGGAATCACTGGATTTCACTGAAGGGGGGAAGAGTATGGTCAGATCTGCACTTTAGGAAAATCACTGATAGTTGAAAGGAGAACAAATTGGAGTAGGAAGAAGCTTGAGATAGACTGAACAAACTAAAAGACTACTGCAACAGTTCAAATGCGTGGTGATAAGGGCCTGAAATAGAATGGTAACAGTATCACAGGAAAGTAAGGGACAAGTAAAAGAGAATCAAAAAGGTTTAAACAATAGAACATGACAACAGATTGGACTCTGGTTTGATAGAAAATAAAGGTCAAGAATGACACTTAAGTTGGGAGAGTGATGGGGAGCCATTGTTTGTTCTTCATGATCAAATAGGGCCAATATGACTTCACTAAATTGAGGTCAAGATATAGTATATATTGAAATAGACTGTAACCAATATGCTATCTTGCCAAGTGATCTTAATGATCATCCTAAGACAACATATGGAGGTGATTAAATTTACTGGCATGGTGCTGATAGCCTGTCCAGGTTTCAAAAGCTTTATAATAGTGAGATTAGAGCAATGATTCTATATACTTTCAGTCTGGGAGATAGCATGGTATTCTTCTCAACTACATTTTCTTTTGGAGCCTCTCAAACCCTGACCTCTCATATGAATTCTGGCTCTAAGTTTCAGGGTATGGAATGGTGCTGTTCGTTGGTTACAAAGGAGCAGGTAATGTGTTCACTGTTCAAAGGCAAAGAAGCACTAGCACATATAGAAGCGGACCATCACTGAGTAAAGACTAGAGTGATAGTAACCTCTTCCAGGCCCTAACAAATTTATAAACGATCAAAATTTGTAAACAACAATAGCTAACTCTAAAAACAGTGGCATAATAAAATCTGAACCTTAGAACAGTGCCTACCAAAGTCCAGGTCAATGAAGCCCAATTTAAACATGATATTCAGTCATTAAATAGACTGGAAAACGAGCAAGCAACAACAAAAATAATTTGAATATAGAAACTTTCAAGAGTAAGCACAAAAGGGGCGGCTAGGTGGCATAGTGGATAAAGCACTGGACCTGGAGTCAGGAGTACCTGGGCTCAAATCCGATCTCAGACACTTAATAATTGCCTAGCTGTGTGGCCTTGGGGAAGCCACTTAACCCCATTTGCCTTGCAAAACCCTAAAAAAAAAAAGTAAGCACAAAGGCTGAGGGAAAGATCAAATTGAAAACCTCCAATTTAATACCAAATTAGAAATTCTAAAAATTAAAGGAGAAATTAATGAAATCAAAAAAGCAAGAAAACTGTTGAACTAATGAATAAAACCAAGAGATGGTTTTATGAAAAAAGCAATAAAATTGATAAACCTCTGGTCAATTTTATTTATAAAAAGAAAGAGTAAAACCAAAATCATAAGAAAAAAGGTATCATAAGAAAAAAGGTAAACCCAACCCCCAATGACAAGGAAATTAAAGTAATAATTCAGAATTATTTTGCCCAACTCTATTCCAATAAATTTGACAATCTAAGTGAAATGGATGAATATTTACAAAAATATGTTTCCCAGATTAAATGAAGAATAAATTAAAAACCTACATAACTCTATCTCAGAAAAAGAAATTCAACAAGCCATTATTGAACTCTCTAAAAAAATCTTCAGGACCAGATAGATTCACAGGTGAATTCTATCAGACATTTAAGGAACAATTGGTTCCAATTCTATATAAACTCTTTTGGAAAAATAAGGGGAGATGTAACTCTGCCTAACTCTTTCTATGACATCAGTATTGTGATACCTAAACCAAGAAGAGTTAAAACAGAGAAAGAAAATTATAGACCCATTTCCCTGATGAATATAGATGCCAAAATCTTAAATAACATCTCAGTGAATCCATTACAATGAGTTATCACTAATAAAATTCATTATGATCAATTAGGATTCATCCCAGGAATGCAGGGTTGGTTCAATATCAGGAAAATATAATTAATTATATCAATAAAACTTTTCAGAAATCGTATGATTATATCAATAGATGTTGAAAAAGTTTTTGTCAAAATACAGCACATATTCCTATTAAAAACACCAGAGAGCATAGGAATAAATGGATTGTTCCTCAGAATAATAAGTAGTATCTATCTGAAACCATCAGCAAGATTATATGCAACAGGGATAGGCTAGAGGTATTCCCAATAAGTAAGGGGTGAAACAAGGATGCCCATTATCACCACTACCATTCAATATTGTATTAGAAATGTTAACTTCAGCAATAAGAGAAGAAAAAGAAATCAAAGGAATTATTATTGGGAAGAGTTAAAACTCTTACCCTTTGCAGATAACATGATGGTATATCTAGAGAATTCCAAAAAATCATCTAAAAACTACTAGAAATAATTAGCAATAATTAGCAAAGTCACAGGATATAAAATAAAACCTCATAAATCCTCAACATTTCTATATATGACTAGCAAGATACAGTAGAAAGAGTTAGAAAGAGAAATCCCATTCAAAGTAAGCTCAGACAATATAAAATACCTGGGAGTCTACCTTCCAAGGCAGACTCAAAAATTTTTTGAAATCAATTGCAAAACACTTTTCAAACAAAAAATCATATTTAAATAACTGAGAAAACATCAACTGCTCATGGATAGGTCAAGCTAATTAAAAAATGACAATTCTGCCAAAACTAAACTACTTGTTTAGTGCTCTACCAATCAAAATTCCAAAAAATTACTTTGAGTTAGAAAAAATGGTAAGTAAATTCATATAGAGAAATGAAGCATCAAGAATTTCATGGAATCAATGAAAAATGTGCAAAAAAGATGAGGTTTAGGCATACCATATCTAAAATTATATTATAAAACATCAGTCATCAAAATTGTATTGGCTTAGAAATAGAGTGGTGGAACAGTGGAATATTCTAGGTGCAATAGCAGGAAACAATTATATTCTGTCTGATAAACCCAAAAGAGTCCAGCTATTGGTATAAAAACTCCCTCTGATAAAAGCTGTTGGAAAAATTCAAAATTAGTATGGAAGAAACTTGGACTAGACCATGCCCAATAACAAGATAAGATCAAAATGGATACAGCATTAGACACAAAAAAACAATATTATAAGCAAACTAAAAGATCAATGAGTGGTATACTGGTCAGATCTATTGAAAGGGAAGCAGTTCATGAGCAAGGAAGAGATGGAGAACATCATTAAAAACAAACTAGATAATTTTATTAGATAAAATTAATTGGGTTTTGCACAGACAAAACCACTGTAACCAGTATTAAAAGAAATGTAGCAAATTGGGAAAAAAAATTTTGCAACTAGTATTTCTGACAAAGGACGCATTTCTAAAATACACAGGTAACTGAATCAAATTTTCAAAAAAAAAACCAAGCCATTCCCCAATTAACAAAGAGTCAAAGGATATGCAAAGGCAGTTTACAGTTGAGGAAATCAAAGTGATCCATGGTCAAATGAGAAATTGCTCTAAATCACTAAAATGCAAATTAATTGCAAATTAGATGCAAATTAAGCATCTCTGAAGTACCACCTCATACCTCTCAGACTAGCCAATATGACCAGAAAGGACAATGATCAATGTTCGAAGGGATGTGGGAAATCTGGGACACTAATGTATTCTTGGTGGAGCTGTGAACTCATCCAACCTTTCTGGACAGCAATTTGGAATTATGCCCAAAGGGTAATAAAAATGTGCATACCTTTTCAAATAACAATTCCACTACTGGATCTATATCCCAGAGAGATTATGAAAAAACATAAAAGCATCACTTGTACAAAACTATTCATAGCAGCCCTGTTTGTGGTGATGCAAAGAACTGGAAATTAAGTGGAAATTAAGTGAATGTCCTTCAGTTGGGGAATGGCTTAACAAACTGTGGTATATGTATGTCATGCAACACTGTTTTCTATTAGAAACTAGTAAGGAGGGGAATTTGGGGAAGCCTGGAAGGATTTGCATGAACTGATGCTGAGTGAAATGAGCAGAAGCAGAAAAACATTGTACACCCTAAAAGCAACATGAGGGTGATGGGCAATCTTGATGGACTTGCTCATTCCATCAGTGCAACAATCAGGGACAATTTTTTTTCTATCTGCTATGGAGAATACCATCTGCATCCTGAGAAAGAATTGTGGAGTTTGGACAAAGACCAAAGACTATTACCTTCAATTTAGAAAAAAACTGTTATCTTATTATGCAACTTTGCTATCTCTTATACATTATTTGTCTTCTTTAAGAATATAATTTCTCTCTCATGACATTCAACTTAGATCAGTGTATACCATGGAAACAATGTAAAGACTTACAGACTGCCTTCTTTGAGGGGTGGGGGGGAGGAAAGCAAGATTAGGGTGGAAATTGTAAAACTCAAAATGAATAAAATCTTTCCTTTAAAAAAACTGTCAAAAAAAAGAAAAACGAATTGTCGTAAATTAAAAAAAAAGATCAGTTGGATAAAGAAGTCCAAAAATTCATGAAAGGATATTCTTTCATAAAAATTGGAATTGAGCAAGTGTAAGCTAATGACTACTTGAAATGTCAAGAAAAAATAAGGCAAATTTCAAAGAAGGGGGGAGAAAAGAACAAAAAAACCTGGTTTGGTGGGGGAACTCTTACAATTTCATTGGTATTTGAAATTTGAGGTGAAAATTTTCCACTGTTCTTCATAAACTGCTCATATTTTTTTAATAGTTCTAATAGTTTTAGAAAAATGTCTTAGGAATAGTGAGAAGCTAAGTGATTTGCCTATGGTCACACAGTTAATATGGCTAAAAAGTAAATCTTAAGGTAGTGTAGTGGATAAAGCACCAGCCTTGGAGTCAGGAGTACCTGGGTTCAAATCTGGTCTCAGACATTTAATAATTACCTAGCTGTGTGGACTTGGGCAAGCCACTTAACACCATTTGCCTTGCAAAAACCTAAAAAAAGTAAATCTTAAAAACTTGATGGGCAACACAATTTAGTTTTTCAAGCTATGCATTTATGGAAGACATGGATTCAAATTCTAAGGAATTGTTCTTTATGAACTCTGAACTCCAATTGTGGGAAATTGTATTTTATGAACCCTTTCAATTTCTAAATTTTTCATTTGATACACTAATAAAAACTCTAAAATCCAATCCTTATTAGTTTGAAATTAATTCTGAAAAGACTTAGTAGTGACATAGGCAGTGCTTGCTAATATGATCTTTAACCATATTTTTGACTCAATAAAATTGTTACTTAAATATCCCACATTATTTTTCCTTTTTTTAAGCATTTACATATGCACAAGTATAATTCCCACTTTGCCATTAATCTAATTTATAGAAAATCCATCTGTTTTTAAAGAAAGAATGATGTCAATTTAAACATGGGCTCAAAGCCAAATTTCCCAAATGATTAATATGGGTAAAAGCAAATTTAGTTACAGAGTACATCTTTGTACAGGAGAGAACAGTCATTTCTATTTAGCAGTCCCACTGCTATGTCACTGTCCATTTCTGCAGTAGTGCTAAATGGACGCAAAGAAATGTGGAATGTGAGGACCAACAGGACCAATAATTTCTTAGGGACGAGCAGTTCCATGAGGACAAGGGATACCTGAAGAGACTTAAATACAGCTAATCAAAGCAAATCTTGCCCTTACTATGAAGCATGCTAATATGGTGGGAAAAATTATGTGTGACTGAGAATATAGGACAAGGAAAAGATTTTTTTTTAAAAAAAAGGGAAGCAACACCATACCATGAGAGTTTTTTGAAAAACTAAATTAAATAATTTTGAACAAGTAGGTTGCACCAAATGATTAAAATAATTAAAAAAGTGAGAGCAGTGTAACATTCATTCTCCTAGTGAAGGATGCACAGCAGCCTTTGTCCTGAGAGATAAGGAGCATGATGCCACCCCTCCAGTGAGGGCTGCCAATAAACTAACCCACCTAGTTAGGGCAACGTAAAAGCCAATAGCTTTAATAAGCAAGTGTAGCTATTAATTTAATTACTAAAAGCAGCATAGCATGAATCATCTTGGTACAACAGCAAAAAAATAATTAACGAACATTTTGAAATTTTGTGCCCACTTAGGATGGGCCAAGAGAATATATTATTTAAAAAATAATGCAAGATATGCTCTCCTTTATTGTCTGATATATTATGGGATTGTGGGTAGATGGTATTGATTTTAGGAAATTCAGATGAGGAGAAATATATTTTCACCTTTCCAATTTGCTTCCTGGCCTCTAACCTATTATTGAGTTGGCCCTTCATTTACTCATGAAGGTTTTATGTTGCTGAGAATAAGACTGTATTAATTTTTTTGGTCTTTTAACCTTAGGGCCTAGCACAGTGATTGACATATAGTAGGTACTTATTACTTATTTATCTAATTGAATAACAACTGACGTTTATATGACCCTTTATGGTTTGCAAAACATTTTATGTATATATATATATATATATATATATATATATGTTTGTATATAAATACACATATAAACACATGTATATATGTTTATATGTATATACACACACATATATAATACATATTCTATCTTCAAAAGATTCCTGGGAAGTTGGTGCCACAAATACTATCTCCATTTTAAGGATGAATAAATTACTAAGTGAAGATCTGCCCAGCTTCACATGGCTAGTAAGATTGCCAGGCAAGATTTAAACCCCAATCTTCAAGACTTTGAAGTATAATACTCTAACCACTATGATTCACTATCAGTATAAATGCAGATGAAAAACATTTGTTAACTATGAATACTCATTTTAAAATTTATTAATACTTTTTCTTAATTGCAGATATATGTATGTTATGATATGAATATATATGTTAAATTAATTTTTCCTTGTTCCCAGAGGCAAAGAATTTGACCTCTGAAACACTTCTATTCAGACTCTTAATAATTAAAAAAATGTGTGTCAAATGGTTGCAAATTTCAGAGTATACAAGAGAGAATATATTTTATGGCACACAATCCTACAGTTTTAGCAGTATCCTAACCTGATTTTAGTTCCATCCCATAATATACTGAAATTTATACAAGATCCTTTCTTTTCAAAGTCCTATAAGATATGCCCCTAGACTACTTTTTATGTCATTTGCAGATCCTCTCATTTTATAAACTCTACATTTCAAATTATATTTGTGAATTTCCACTGTCTCAGCTTTTGCAGATAGTCCCACAAGCCTTAGATTCAAATGATTATCTTTCTTTCTTAGAAAACATAGTTTCCTACATTTCAGCCTGTGTTTTCTCCTTAGAAGACATCTATTACTCTCCCCATTTGTTTCCATTTGCTTCTCCCATTCATTTCTCCAGTTTAAAAGTAGTTTAAAAGCAGGAGAATTTTTTTGTCTTTGTCTTACCCAATACCTTACACAATCTCTGGTACATAACTGGCTCAAAACAATTGCTTGCTGAATGAATGAATGGCTGAATGAATGAATGGATTGGTCTGGCTAAAAATTTTTTTAAAATTTGTGTTCTAGGAATAACAATGTATCTCAAAAATCAATAATGATAGAGTAAAAAATGTTAAAGATTTCCCTCTCCTTTCCTTCTCAATAAATCTTTCCTACCTAAAAAATGGATTACAAGTATTTAAAAAAAATTAGCTCTGTCTAGTAAAACATTCTTCCGTTTTTCTCTGACTATCACTTCCATTTTCTGGAATCATTTGAGATTAGAAATTAATTTTATATGATCTTTATGTACTGAATTTGAACAAGGTCAGGAATGATCATACTTAGAAATCCACAATATCTGATCAAGGGGAAAAGGAGTCTAAATATCCCTTGTTGCCAATAATAAACATAAAATAATGTAGGCAGTACTGGGACCTAATTAAACTTTCAACAAGGACTCTGCTTTTATCTTTTTAGAAAAGAAAATGATCTTACTCATTTTGGAATAATCAAACATTTAATTGAAGTTGAGGATGAAGTGAAGGGCAATGGAAGGGCACACAGTTGGTGTGAACATATTGAGAAAGTCAAACAGAATTTTGCAGGAAAAAGAGCACATGTGATTTGTAAAGAGTCTGCATGAACATAAAAAAGAAATGGACCAGTCACCAAAGGAAAGCAAGGTATCCCTGATGAACAGCCTGTATCTGACATTGATATCCATGAAAAGAGATCTGGAAGACAATGAGTTGACCCACTGTAGCACAGGTGCAAGGCAAGAAAAGAGTCACGAAAAGATACAGGAAACAAATGAAATGAAAGCTGCATAGAAGGAATATCCCAGATTGATTCTGTATTAGATCCAATGTAGTATTAAAGGCTATACAGATAGTTCTGAATTTGTATTTGTACATGAAAGTTTATTCATTTTCCTTCAGGAAAATATCATAATATGAAAAAAGGGACAAGATGAAAAGGAATATAAAATATAGTATAGTTTAGATCCACAGTATACAGTTTGTTATGTTACTTATGAGAAATATCAATTTGTGTGCCCTTCTGGATACTATTTATCTTTTCTTTTATAATGCGGTTTAATGTTTTTACACTTATGTCAAATATTTCAATTGCAGGAGACACTCTTAGGCAAGTGGATAATTTCAGTCAAGAAATGTCAGTTTGATTCATCTTTTCTTTGCTAACTGCTCCTGTCTCTAAATAACTTTGCTTTATCAGGTAGAGTAGTCTATTGCAAAATGTCTCATAGAGTTCTCCACTACCACAGCATTCTATAACATTAAACAGTAGCTATTTATCACTTGGAGAGATGATCGATAACTCCTAAGTCCATAGTGTCTTTACATACATTTGGGGGGGAAGGAGAAAGACCTTATTAAGGATATAAGTGAGAAACTTATTTTCTATTGGGAAGACAATGATTAAGTTCAGGGAGAAGAGAAGGGAAATATGATTTTAATATTTGTGTTTGTTATTTGTATCATCATTATTACTATTTTTGCTTTTACTTTTCTCTTCCTGATACCCATCCCCTATTATTCTCTTTCTCCTATTACCCTACTCCTCTTCTTCTCTCATGCCTCTTTGAACTTTCATAGGTAGTTATAAATTGGTGAACATTCAAAAAGCAGATTACAGTAAAAACAAATCTTTGTAATTCTGCCTCAGTCTCTTCTGATTACATCCTATGGTAAGATCCTATGTAAGGTGCACACACAGACACATGAATCAGTTTCAGCTTCTTTGTGTTTAGGCACAAGGCCTGGATATGCTGTTTCTAATGGGTTCCCACAAAGTTAACTATCCTGAATTTCCACTTGACTTTGTGCAATATACTGGAATTAATGTTTAAATAGTGGCTTGTTATAATTGTTGTGCAGGCGTTTCAGTTGGTTCCAACTATGATGCCATTTGTTGTTTCTTTGGCAAAGATATAGGAGTGCTTTGTCAGTTCCTTCTTCAAATCATTTTACCGATGAGGAACTGAGGCAAATAGTGTCAAATGATTTGTCCAGGGTCACACAGTAAATATCTGATGTCAGATTTGAACTCAAAAAGACAAGTTCTTCTGATTTCAGGTCCAGCTCTCTATCTACTGTGCCATCTAGTTACCAGTTTAACTGCTGGTAAATACATATATACATTCATATATATGAATGTATATAGAAGGGAAAGATTTATTCTTCTTCCTCTTATTTATGGGAAAGTACACAACATATACTATGAAATAACACCCTTTACACCCAGTGTTTACCAATTCCATGAGTTTAATGACACCAATGCATTAGCGAGATTTCTTCAACCTGGAAATGTGAAATAACTGGAAGACATTTTTTCTCAAAAATGGATAAAATGAGAGGAGCCTTTTTTGACCTTGAAATGTCTCTCCATAATACCAGGAAAACAGGTAGAAACCCACATTACAAAAGGACATTAGATGTGTTGAGTACATTTATATATTTTCATAATTTATGCTATTAATTACACAGTATAAAGATTTCACTTGGAAGTTTTAAGAATCCTGTTCAAATTATTCCTTTTATTGTTACAGAAGTACTGATACAGAAAAAGTCTGAAATTTGAAGGCAGATTATGTCAAGTTTCAAAAAAGCAAGCTATAGTGCACCAAAAAAGGAAAATTCACAGTTCAATTGACCTGTGAAGTTTGAAAATAATTAATAGTGAAAGAACACATTCTCTATGCTATGACATATATTGAATTACCCTAACAGTGGGATTCTTGTGGATTTGTAATGTATTATGTATATATATATATATATATATATATTTATCGAGAGAGAGAGAGATGATATATTGCATATTTGTGTATGCATATGAACATGTATATCATTCATGCCTGCATACATATTATACTATATGTGTGTATGTATGTATATATATATACACACACATATATAGTGGAATATGCATTAATAAGAATTAAATGTGGTTTAAGCCAATAAATATAGTGCTGAATTGAATACACATGAAAGATAAAAATAGATAACATTTGTAAAACTTCAGTATTTTCAGTAATCTGAGCTTATTGTCAAAAAGTCTGTTTTTAGCATCATTATTGTCTCCTATTGTTATTTGACAACAAATCATAATATATTGTGATCATAAAGAAGTCTCATCACAGGTGATGTCAAAAAAGAAATGAAAACAGTGTGAATGTCAAAGTGCAAATTTTTAATGGCAGTGATACATGGGGAAACTGTAATTATAAAATTTCAAAAGAAGGTAGGTCAGAAATGTTGAGTGATGATGACAAAGATGATAATGATGAAAACAATGATGATGTAGAAAAATTGAGTAAAACAAGATTTAATTAACTAATGATTTATTGACATCTACATATTTTTACATTAGGCAAATATTAAAAGTTCATTGGAAATATCCTCTTTGAAGGAATTATGGAACACTGTGAATATGAATTACATTGAAAAAACAGATATATTGGGTTACTAACTGCCCTTTCCAAGAAACTTGATTTGGATTCAGATGAATAAGATGAATCATTAAGTTGGGAAATAGTTGGTAAAAACAAGTTTATATCATTTACTTTCTTATGCAGATTCAATTATTTCCTGGGTTTGCGATTTCTTCAATGTGTTCATTAATATTGAGAATCATAAAAGATGGTAAGCATTAGAAAAATATAATGGTTCTAAGTATGAGTTAGAGTCTCTAGAAACAAGAAAGATGACAAGCCATATACAAAGAAAAGCTTAATAGAGCTAAAAATAATGTGTCATTCTGATACTTTCCTTTCATGTCAATTTCTTGTCAAAAAGATGTGTATATGATATTGAAAATCACTTGTAATAATAATGAATTTAATCAAGTACAGGTAAAATACTTTTCATTTATGCATATGTGCCTTATATTTCTATAGGATGTCCATTATTAATATACTATTATTTATGTTATTACTCATTTTGATTGCTCTAATTTCATATAGATGTTTTTGTGTCAGGATTTCTTTTTTTTAGGTCTTCAGCAATTAAGTTTTATAAAACTTACTAAATATAAAATTTAACACTTTATAGGCTATGCAAATCATACAAAAGCTCTGGCAGGTCCAAAAACTTTGAAATTGGATGGTTTATGTTTTTGTTCTCCAACACCAGCTTAACTAAGTTTTGAGATTTTTAACAACATTGACATTGAATGAGGCATTTAAAAATGCAGCCATGGCACCTCTTGATGTCTACTTTCTAGTAGGTGGTGCCTAGTAAAATCACCAAAATTTGCAGTAATAGTATAAATGCAGTATAAAACATTATTTATGTAATGTAAAAAGCATTCATGGAAAAATAAAGTTATTTTTGTCACTTTAGTAATAATGTGAACTGTCTCAAAAGTATTTTTTCTTCCTCTTCTATGTGTTGATAAACCATTAATACAGGGAATTTTCGAAATAGTATACCTTTATGAAAATGATCTCTTTAGTCCTTCTCAAAAACGTATATTGAGAAATGTTAAGACTGAATAACGGTTGTTTGTCCATCATTTTTGAAGAGGACCACTAATACCATAGGGTTATGCCCTGACAAATGTAAACTAGATTTAAATGAGGTTAAGTTGTACAAAGTCACCAATACCATTCTCTCTTCCAAATTCATTGAAGTCCAGGGTCAGGACAAAAGTCAAGATGACTAGCAATAAATAGCCTAGGATATAGTGAATGACTTTCTTGCCTTTCATGTCAAACAAATGCTAAGTACTCCACAGCCCCTGCTTTAGCTGCTTTTCATGGATATTGCATTAAGTTGCTCCCTTCTGGCATTCCATTTGGGGAAATATTTATTTGCTTGGGGTAGACATCCTTCGAATTCACTGACTGGTTCAAGAACTGTAAATTACCTTCAACATGGTTTAGGTTTTCTGCTGAGAAGGTTTTACCAGGGTGTGGTCACTAGGCATGTTACAAATAAAATTAAATAATTAATGTGAGGAAATCTAAATAGGAGTTTAGAAAAAATTGTATTATTTTCGTTTTCTATTGATCAAAGGATAACAAACATTAAATGCTTTTTCTGAGTTCTAATGCCATCTATTTTTATGCATATTTAAATTGTTCTGTCAGAGCATATGAAAGAATGGAGTATGCCTTCATTAGTGATATCTAATGAGTAATACATGATGTGTTCTAAATAAGAAAGAAAGATGGCTATTGGATGATCTTAGGAAAAAAATAATAAAGAAAATGTGTATTTTCAATTTCTAGTCATGCAATATATTAATTTTAAATTAAACTCCCCAAAGGGAAAGTCTAGAAAATTATAGTAAGTGAATTATAGATTCTGAAAAATGGAATAAAACATAATGTTTAGGAATCTACAAGGCAACTAATAGGGCTTGTCCTAATTTATTTGTGTCACAAAACTGCCATGATAATCAAGACCTTAAGGTTACAATGCTTTCAGATTTCATGGATGTGCACTTCATTGTTACTGTTAATGCTTCCAGAAATATATATGATAGACTTCTACAATTTATTAAATGGTATTTGTAATTTTCAAGGTTGAAAAAATTATCACTGAAATAATTCAATGATCTAACTATTTATTAGTAATTAGATAAATTGTAAGATTAGCATCACTCAACACATCTTTGAAAACTTTACACTGTAGTAGGACCAGTCAAAGTTAAAACTGCTTTTGAATATACCACTATGAGGTATTAAAGAATGACTTTAGTGAGTGGCTTATAGTTAAAGGAAAAAATTCACTTAAGGAATACTTACTTTATCTTTATTATAATTAGGATATAATGCAATACAATTTCATCCATATGAGACTCTTGAAAGCATTCATGATTTGGTTCTGCACTATCTCTCATGTCAGATTATATATTTCACCTTTTAAGTACTTTCTGTTCAACCAAACTGACATGCTTGAGATTTCCCAAGCACATTATTACAAATTCAAACTATTGACTTTATATAGGTAGCAATGAAAAAGGAATGTTTTTCCTCCTCTTTTCTGGTTCTTGAAATTTCTTTTTTTTCTTTTTTTTTAATAAAGGTATTATCTGAGTTTTACAATTTTCTCCCAATCTTGCTTCCCTACCCCCACCCCCACCCCAAAGATAGCACTCCGTCAGTCTTTACTTTGTTTCCATGTTGTACCTTGCTCCAAATTGGGTGTGATGAGAGAGAAATCATATCCTTAAGGAGAACAGAATTCTCAGAGGTAACAAGATCAGACAAGAAGATATCTGTTTTTTTTTCCAAATTAAAGGGAATAGTCCTTGCACTTTGTTCAAACTTCACAGCTCCTTATCTGGATACAGATTGCACTCTCCTTTGCTGACAGCCCAAATTTGTTCCCAATTGTTGCACTGATGGAATGAGCAAGTCCTTAAAGGTTGAACATCACTCCCATGTTGCTGTTAGGGTGTACAGTGTTTTTCTGGTTCTGCTCATCTCACTCAGCATAAGTTCATGCAAATCCCTCCAGGTTTCCCTGAAATCCCATCCCTCCTGGTTTCTAATAGAACAATAGTGTTCCATGACATACATATACCACAGTTTGCTAAGCCATTCCCCAATTGAAGGACATTTACTGGATTTCCAATTCTTTGCCACCACAAACAGGGCTGCTATAAATATTTTTGTACAAGTAATGTTTTTAGCCTTTTTCCTCATCTCTTCAGGGTATAGACCCAGTAGTGGTATTGCTGGGTCAAAGGGTATGCACATTTTTGTTGCCCTTTGGGCATAGTTCCAAATAGCTCTCCAGAAGGGTTGAATGAGTTCACAGCTCCTCCAACAGTGTAATAATGTCCCAGATTTCCCACATCCCTTCCAACAATGATCATTATCCTTCCTGGTCATACTGGCCAATCTGAGAGGTGTGAAGTGGTACCTCAGAAAAGCTTTAATTTGCATTTCTCTAATAATTAATGATTTAGAGTATTTTTTCATATGGCTATGGATTGCTTTGATCTCCTCATCTGTAAATTGCCTTTGCATATCCTTTGACCATTTGTCAATTGGGGAATGGCTTTTTGTTTTAAAAATATGACTCAGTTCTCTGTATATTTTAGAAATGAGTCCTTTGTCAGAATCATTAATTGTAAAGATTGTTTCCCAATTTACAACTTTTCTTTTGATCTTGATTACATAGGTTTTATCTGTGCAAAAGCTTTTTAATTTAATGTAATCGAAATCATCTAATTGGTTTTTAGTGATGTTCTCCAATTCTTCCTTAGTCATAAACTGTTCCCTTTTCCATAGTTCTGACAGGTAGACTAGCCCTTGATCTACTAATTTGCTTATAGTATTGTTTTTTTATGTCTATGTCCTGTAACCATTTGGATCTTATCTTGGTAAAGGGTGTGAGGTGTTGGTCTAATCTAAGTTTCTTCCAATTATCCCAGCAGTTTTTATCAAAGAGGGAGATTTTATCCAGGTGGCCAGACTCTTTGGGTTTATCAAACAGCAGATTACTATAATCATCTATTGCTTTTACACCTAATCTATTCCACTGGTCCACCACTCTACTTCTTAGCCAATACCAAACAGTTTTGATGACTGATGCTTTATAATATAATTTTAGATCGGGTAGTGCTAAGCCACTTTCGTTTGCATTTTTTTTTTCATTAAGCTCCTGGCAATTCTTGACTTTTTATTTCTCTATATGAATTTACTTACAATTTTTTCAAACTCATTAAAGTAATTTTTTGGAATTTGGTTGGTAGGGCACTAAACAGATAGTTTAGTTTTGGTAGAATTGTCATTTTTATTATATTAGCTCTCCCTATCCATGAGCAGTTGATATTTGCCCAGTTATTTAAATCTGATTTAATTTGTGTGAGAAGTATTTTATAATTGTTTTCAAAAAGATTCTGAGTCTGTCTTGGCAAATAGACTCCCAAATATTTTACACTGTCTGAGGTTACTTTGAATGGGATTTCTCTTTCTAGCTCTTCCTGCTGTTTCTTGCTAGACATATATAGAAAATTGAGGATTTATGGGGGTTTATTTTGTAACCTGCAACTTTGCTAAAATTGCTAATTGTTTCCAGTAGTTTTTTGAATGATTTCTTGGGATTCTCTAGGTAGACCATCATGTCATCTGTGAAGAGTGAGAGTTTTGTTTCTTCCTTCCCAATTCTAATTCCTTCAATTTCTTTTTCTTCTCTAATTGTTGATGCTAACATTTCTAATACAATATTGAATAGTAGTGGTGTAATGGGCACCCTTGTTTCACCCCAATCTTATTTGGAATGCCTCTAGCCTCTCCCCATTGAATATAATGCTTGTTAAAGGCTTCAGATAGATACTGATAATTATTTTAAGGAACAGTCCATTTATTCCTACACTCTCTAGTGTTTTTAATAGGAATGGATGCTGTATTTTGTCAAAAGCTTTTTCAGCATCTATTGATATGATCATATGATTTCTGATAGGTTTGTTATTGATATAATTGAGTATACTAACAGTTTTCCTAATATTGAACCAACCCTGCATTCCTGGAATAAATCCTACTTGATCATAATGTATTATCCTAGTGATGACTTGTTGTAGTCGTTTTGCTAAGATTTTATTTAGGATTTTTGCATCTATATTCATCAGGGAAATAGGTCTATAATTTTCTTTCTCTGTTTTAACTCTTCCTGGTTTAGGTAACACTACCATATTGGTTTCATAGAAAGAGTTAGGCAGAGTTCCATCTTTCCCTATTTTTCCAAAGAGTTTATATAGGATTCGGACCAATTGTTCCTTAAATGTTTGGTAGAATTCACTTGTGAATCCATCAGGCCCTGGAGATTTTTTTTTTAGGGAGTTCAATAATGGCTTGTTGAATTTCTTTTTCTGAGATAGAGTTGTTTAGGTATTTAATCTCTTCTTCATTTAACTTGGGCAACTTATATTTTTGTAAATATTCATCCATTTCACTTAGATTATCAAGTTTATTGTCATAGAGTTGGGCAAAATAATTTCAAATTATGACTTTAATTTCCTCCTCATTGGTGGTGAGTTGACCTTTTTCATTTATAATACCAGCAATTTGGTTTTCTTCTTTCTTTTTTTTTAAATCAAATTGACCAGAGGTTTATGAATTTTATTGGTTTTTTCATAATACCAACTTTTGGTTTTATTTATTAATTCAATAGTTTTTTTGCTTTTGATTTTATTAATTTCTCCTATAATATTTAGAATTTCTAATTTGGTATTTGATTGGGTATTTTTGATTTGTTCTTTCTCTAATTTTTTTAGTTGCATGTTTAGTTCATTGATTTCCTCTTTCTCCAATTTATTCATATAAGCATTTACAGCTATAATATATCCCCTGAGAGTTGCTTTGAATGAGTCCCATAGGTTTTGGTATGTTGTTTCATTATTATCATTATCTAGGATAAAATGGTTAATTCTTTCTATAATTTGTTTTTTGGCCCACTCATTTTTTAATCCTGCAAGCAGCCAGAAAGAAGCAATTTAAATATCAAGGAGCCACAGTAAGGATCACGCAGGACCTGGCTGCATCAACTTTAAGGGATCAAAGGGCCTGTAACAAGATATTTCAAAGAGCATGGGAGCTTGGAATGCAGCCAAGAATCTACTTTCCTGCAAAGCTGAGCCTTCTCTTCCAGGGAAAAAGATGGACATTTAACAAAATGGAAGAGTTCCAAAAATTTCTGATGAAAAGAGCAGAGCTAAAAAGAAAATTTGGATATCAAACAGGAGGTTCAAGAGACACATAAAAAAGTAAAGAAAAAAAAGGGGGTGGTAAAAGGAAAAAAAAATGCAATCCAGTAAGTTGAAAGTGGCCATATTCCAGCAAGGGGGGGGGGGGGTGAAGAGACTCTCATAAATCCTGAGAAATGTAACTCTAACAGAGAGAATACACCTAGCCAGAAATGATGGACATCTGTGACCTATCCATGAGACTGCTATCTAATGGGATATAACTGGCTTTAACCCCACTTGGGAGACAGACTCTAATAACTCTCAGGAATTTTGACTCTATCCAATAGAATATACTGAACTAGAAGGGACAGACACTCAGAATTTTCTATGACCTAGATAGAATGATCTAAAAAAAACACTATCTCACTAAAAAGGGGGACAGGAAAGAGACAGGGGGAGGGAGGGGATTGAATGGGACAAATCTCATTACACTAAGAGGTACAAAAAACCTATGGTAATAGAGGGGAAGAAGGGAGCAGAGGAGAAACACCTGAATCTTCTTCTCATCAGACTTGGCTTAAAGTCAACCTACACATACTCAGCTAATTTATAAAACATCTAACCTTTCAAATATTAAAAGGGGAAAAGGGGAGGGGGGACGGAGAAAGGGAAGGGGAGTGGGGGAAATAAGGGGAAATAACAAAAGGAAGGGAAGGGTAAAGGGAAAATGGGAAAGGGGAAAGAAAGGGGAGGGTGTGATATAGGAGGACAAACATACTGAAGGGGGTGGTATTCAAAAACAAAATACTGGGGAATATGGATAAGAGGGGGGAAAGGGGGGAAATACAAACAGAGGGAAGATAGCACAGAGGGCAATAAAGAATTAGTAATCATAACCTTGAATGTGAATTGGATGAACTCTCCCATAAAACGTAAGCAAATAGCAGAGTGGATTAAAAACCAGAATCCTACAATATGCTGCTTACAAGAAACTCATTTGAAGCAGAGAGATACATATAGAGTAAAGGTAAAAGGTTGGAGCAAAATATATCTTGCTTCAGCTGAAGTAAAAAAAAGCAGGGGTAGCAATCCTTATCTCAGACAAAGCAGCAGCAAAAATAGATAGTGTTAAAAGAGATAAGGAAGAAAACTTTATCCTCCTAAAAGGTACCATAGACAATAAAGTCATTTCAATATTGAATGTATATGTACCCAGTGGATTAGCATCCAAATTGTTAGAGGAGAAGCTGAAAGACCTACAGGAAGACATGGACAGCAAAACTCTACAAGTAGGGGACCTCAACCTCCCACTATCAGATCTAGATAAATCAAATCATAAAACAAACAAGAAAGAAATTAGGGAGGTAAATAGATTGTTAGAAAAATTAGATATGGTAGACTTATGGAGGAAACTGAATGGGAATAGAAAGGAATATACCTTTTTCTCTGCAGTACATGGAACTTATACAAAAATTGACCATGTACTAGGACATAAAAACCGAATGATCTACTGTAGAAAGGCAGAAATAGTGAATACATCTTTCTCAGATCACAATGCAATAAAAGTCATATGCAATACTGGGCCAAGGAGATATAGACCCAAAGCAAATTGGAAACTGAATAACCTCATTTTAAAAAATGAGTGGGCCAAAAAACAAATTATAGTAAGCTTCTTGAAATTTCTAACTGCTTATAAAGATCATTTTAATTAATGTCTTTCTCTGATCCCTACAAAACAGTTCATCCCTAAAAATTTATTTTGTATTTTTTGTATACATTTTGTGTTTCTCGACATTTCTTCTCTCAGTAGCATTTAAATGTCTGATAGCAAGTGCCATGTTAAATGAATCCATAATCAATTAAAAATTATTAAATGCCTATTATGTTCAAAACACTGAGGTAAGCATTAGGTTATGAATAAAAAGAATCAAGAAAATCCCCAATCTAATGGAACCAATATATAGATTTAAGGTTTGTCTGCTAGTCAGATAGAAAACCTATGTCAAAATATATTATTATATAATATAATTATGTGCATGAGAGTGGAAGCATCTATACTGATCAGAAAGGTATTTTGCACATTTATAATGTTTAACAGATGTTTATTGATAGAAATATTCTTTATTGGAATTTACGAGAAAACCATTGAATAAGTATTCTTTTTGAATCAAGATAAAATTGAACTGCCATTCTAGTAATTTTTAAGAAAATTCCTTTCTTTAATATTTGGACAAAATTTTTAAAGTATATATTCGTATTTCTAATACTTGCAGACTCCCAAAATCATTGTTCAGTATCATCTTGCTATATTCGTGGGAACTATAGTCCCTGTTTTTCAGGGTTGGCAACTATGTGGAACAATGAATAGAGTGGCCATCTAAAGACAGGTACTCTTATGTTACAAATATTTTCTCAAATATGTGTATCCTGAACAAGCCAATTAAATTTGTCTGTCTCAGTTCTTCATCTATAAACTGAAATGGAAGAGGAAAAGGCAAACCATACTGGTATATTTGCTTAGAAAGCCCAAAATGGGTCATGAAGAGTCATACATGAATGAAATGAGTGAACCAAAAAACCTTTTGCTGTATTCTTCACATATGATTAACATATAACATATTAGAACCCACAAAAAGTCTAGAGTTCTAGATTCTTGAGGCATTTGGCTTTTATGACTTTTTAAAAAATTTAACTTATTTTGTTAAGAAAAAATAATAAGCCTAGAGATTATCACAGAATTTCTCAATTATAAGAAAATATATGCCCTTTGATTATTCAATTTGATTGTTTGTTTGACTTTCCTGGGACCTAGATGGTGTTTTGCACATAGAAAATATTTAATAAATATTCAAAACTTAATACTTAATTCAAGACCTGAAATTGAATTGCTTTAGAATATATTTGTAATATAAAATAATGCTTATTTGAATCTCTAGAAATCATATTCTATTTATTTTTATGTCCATTAATTTCTTGAAGTTATTTTATTTATGTAATAACGTTAAATATTTAAAACCATATGAATAACTGTGTTTTCTACTAACACATGAAGTTGATTATTCAGAAGATATACTATGCTATTTCAAAAAGAAATTGTAAGAAATAATTTCCCCTCTGGAATATTCCATTTGTCTTGAATAAAGAGGTAATATTTCATTTAATTTTATAACAAAAGTAAAACTTCAACTTTGATCGATGTGAGCCATTGCTTAGGAGTTGATTTATTTTTATTTGGCATGCAATATTTCAGTGTCACATGTTCAAGAGAATGATTGACTTTGTGTAAAAAGACCAATATTCAAGATTCAATTTTGATATTCTATTCTTATGGGAAAATTACCTAACTCTCCTGGGTCTCAGGCAACTCTCTGGGACTATTAACTAAATTTTAGGCAGATTATTTTCTATTTTAATGAAATTTGACTTAATTTCAACTCAGCACCATGTATGGTGACTGGTAATATTCTACTACCAGCATATCAGTTCATTGCTTGTTATTATGAATGATAAAGAAGTTTATTTATAAAATTTTCATATAAACATATAAAAAAGATAAAACAAATTAAATTTCTATAATTTAGAGTCCTGAAATGGTTCAGTGACAAAGTCAATAATTGAGAGACAAAAGTAAATAGTATACTTCTAAGTCTTGGCACTGGTTAAGGGGATTGTTGTTCTGTACTGTCATTGTTAATATTAATTGCAATCACTTTACTGCTTCACTTGATTTCATAATAACTGTAAGATTAATTTTCTTGAAATCTATGAAAATCTATTAGATTAAAAACTTAGAAAATTTGTGAGATATATTATCTAAACTACAAATATAAAATACAAATATGAAAAAATAGTTTTTAAATTTTGGGGATAGTTATTTCTTAATATCTGAGAGTCAATGTAAAAGCTATTTAGAAATTGATACCATGATGAGATACATTTGACAGTTTGAGAAATAAAATTAACATATATCACTGTCAGAATTTATATTGGCATGATCAGGAGGGGGAAATGAATAGGTAGTTCATAAAATATGGACTAATAAAGTTGATTACACTAAATAAAGAAACATATGTATGCAAGAATTGAAACTGCTTAATTTAGGCAATTGAGATGGTTTCCTGATCTGAATGGGAATGATTGGAATAATGATAACAGTATTGTCTTTGGGTTTCATGTTTATAAGTCTGCTATCAATAAGGATAGAATCACTGGTAATAGGAAAATAACTGGGACTAGGATAAAATATTTCATTCCAATAAATCTTTTAAAATATTTCAGTAAAGTTTAAATGTATTCAACATTGCAGACACATCTTGTTTTTCCCAACAGTAAAGTTTTAAATTTCTCACTTAAAGATAAAAGATGTTAAAATGAAATGTACTAAACCTGCAATGAGGAGAGATTAGAATTTACACCTCTGACACATTAAATTTATAACTAATGCCTCTTTTGGCCCAATTTCTGCACATAGTAAGTGGTTATAATTATTGCTGTACTTCAACATAATAAGTAAATATTGTACAACTATAATATGAAAACCTTTGTGCTAGGTGACTGTAAGATAAAGACAAGGGAAGGAACTTGATATTCTATGACATTCTATTCTATCAATGATATTCAGTGTGTAAACAGTTAAGTACAACCATGTTAACTTTACCATCAGGATCAAATATAAAAATGTTTATGAATCAAATATATGCATATTCATATATATATATATGTATAGCTTTGCAAAACTATATATATACATATATAATATATACATACATGCTTGTATAGATAATATGTGAATGTGTCTACAGACATCTATCTAGATATAAACAAATTTAATAGCAGTAGAAAAATAACAATACGTGTGTGTCTCAGTCATAGTGTTCTCTAAAATTCCTCTTCTAAAATTGGTAATAATGATAAAAAAAATGTGCACAGTAGTTGGATTTGAAATAGAAATTTGAAAAAGAAAGACTAGTAAGTTAATATAATATTTTGGCACTATAAATTAATTGGACACTTCTAGATACCAATTTGGAATTATGTAAAAATATTGACAAAGTTTCTTGACTTTTTATTCTGGAATTTCACTTCCAATTTCAATATATGCCCATTAAGAAAGGTAGAATATGCCAAATATTAAAATCTTTATATTAGTTACTGATGAATTAGAAATGAAGAAGGGTCCTTTCAGTTTGAGACACACTAGAAACTAATTGTAGTGAAATAAATTTGAGACAATATGGCACATAAACAATTGGTCACTATGAGGATTTCAAAGAAATAAGGTAAAGTTGCAGAATTTGAGTTAAAGTGAAATAAGTAAAAGAGAAGTAACAAGATACTTAATAACCACAATATAATGAAGACATTAATAAACAGAAGCTTAACTGATTAAGTGAATAATCATTGATGATTTTGTAGAACTTGTAAGGATAGAGGAAGAAACAGAATAAAAATGTTGTATAACTTCTCAGAAGTTAATGATCATTGTGTCTAGTATTTTGCTTAATTGTCTTTTCTTTTTCTTTCTTGCTAGGGAAGGTTCAATCTGGAAAAAGGGAGAGAGATATGGTTCCCTCTTCTAGAGATTATTGCAATGTACAAACAAAAGACAAAAGTGCTTTGTAAAGAAAAAGAAACAAGAATTATTCACTACATGGAATCTCTGACAGCCTACTCTTTAGTTTCAACAAAAACTACTAAATAGGGCTAATTTTTTAAACAAACCCATACATAGAGAACTGTGAAGATCATCCTATCAAGATATCTATTCATTTTCCACCTTTCCATTCTATTCTTTCTATTTTGCAGCTCTTCTGTTTAATTGAGTACTTTTTTCACCCAGGTTTAGGAAATCAAAATTGTGAATCACAATTATCTTGGCTTTAAATTCACAGAAACTAATAAATTAATAACTTCAAAATATGCTGTGCTCTTTTCTAGAACTATTAAAAATTCAATTATCCTTTACACTGATATAATCTTCACTATAGTAGACTTAAGAATAGTCAATCTATCTCTCACTTGCCAGGAGTAATATTGAATAAAGCCATGCCATATATAGTATGAGATCTTTAGGCTCTTCTTATTGGGAATATATGTTGACTAGAGTTACTAGTATGTAGTAATGAAAATATATTTTCTATAATTAAATGAGGTATACATTAAAAATATTGCTTGAAAAATATCAAGGAAGACGCAAGAATTAAAGCTTTGATGCATTATATCAGAGATATACCATATTTTTAAGTAATCTAAAAAAAGCTATATTTATTTAAGGATAGAGTTGCAGGGTAGACTGATGAATTCCTAAATGAGCAAACCTCATCTATTAATTCAAGTCAATAACTTCTTTGCAACTTAGAATTTTAGAAAGTTGTTGACCACAAAGGGTTAAAAGAGTTCACAAAATTATGCAGCTAATGCTTTTCAGAGTTCAGAATTCAACCTACTTATTATTATTTTGGTCTTCTGAAACTTTTCACATCATATTTCTTTTATTTACTATTTTTTAAATTTTCCTAGTTGCATGTAAAAACATTTTTAGCATTCAGTTTTATGTCTTTGTGTTATGATTTATCTCCCCAACCCCTGCCCCCATTCTCCATCCCTCAATGCCATATTGCTCAATAAGGAAATCAGAGAGAAAATTTTCCTATAACCTCTTTAGGATTCAGTTTTTCACTCACAGGAAAAAGAAAGCAAGGCACCTGTGTTAACAAGTAACATAGTCACTTCCTGGCTCTACATCCATCATTTCTAGCCTAGATTAAATGCTACTGAAAAATTAGTTTGGCAGAGGATTACCCTCATCTGTTTAAACAGAAAACGAATGCTTCATACATCTTCTCTGCCATCATACTTACTTTGAATAAAATGAAAAAAATAATTGTAAAGTATTTAACACAGTGCCTGGCAAACAGCTGGTGCAGTATTAATGCTATTCCCTTCTCGTTTTTTCCCCAAAATATCCCATTGTGGTCATAATAATTTAAGTTTATGACACAATGTTTCTCTCTTCTATAGAGAGAATAGTTCTTATATTTCATTACCTTATACCTTTCTATACATAACAAAAAGTGATAGCATTAATGGTAGATGGATGAGGAAATTGACAAGTGACCCATATTCTTTCCACATGGCAATTCTTGCAGTTCAATTCTCCTGTCCTGTCCATCTGTCTCTGTTCCAATCTTAGCCAACTCTCTGACTTCTCTCTTTAAGCAGCCAGTTTCTTTTTGAATTCTCCTGTATGATTCACTGACTTTAAGTCCACAATACAGATATGGAATGAGTGGGAGTATTTGATTAATATTTTTAAAATATTTCCAAAAGATAAAAAATTATCTTAAGTGATTAAAAAGTTATTGATATAACACTTCTACAATCACCTACTTTTGAATAAGCATTCTCCTTCCTCAAAAAATTATTTTTACCCAAGAGATTTTGTCCTACTTAATTATTGTTTTTTGGAAACATGCATATTATAACTAGATTTTTGATCTGGCAGTAATTAGGATATTAAAATTAGAGTCTAAATTTAAAAATATAAGTAAAATGATGAATTTCATATTAGGGGCAGCTAGGTGGCATAATGGATAAAGCACTGGCCCTGGAGTTAGGAGGACCTGGGTTCAAATCTGGTCTCAGACACTTAATAATTGCCTAGCTGTGTGGCCTTGGGAAAGCCACTTAACCCCGTTTGCCTTACAAAAACCTAATAAAAAAAATTTCATATTGAAATGACTTTTAAGAAATGCAGTCATAAAATAGAAAATCAAGATTTTTCATAAAATTCATATTATATATGTAGAGAGTAATTATACATATATAATATTTTCATTTTCATATATAGACACAGAAAATGAATATGTGTGTACATATATATATATATATATATATATATACTTTCATATAGATATAAAAATATCTGTACTGGTCATCTGTAAGCCAACTTTGTGCAAGTAGAATACTATATAAAATTAATGATATCAGTTACTACCTTAAGAAATTAGCTCATGGGAACTTGACCAAGGCAGGACTACTTTACCTACTGATGCTTTTGTTACTGCTTATTCTTTTTATTAAACTGCTATTTTCTAGCTATTTAAATTTATAAAAGCATTTGTACATTATATATTTTCTTATTTGACTTATTTTCCCTGAATTTGTTTCTTCATTTTATAAGTGCTGCTAATTTTATCCAAAGCACTAATCCCACAACTTTATTGTAAAGAAGAAATCAAATAATGCATATAAAGGGCTTTAAAAATCTAAACCACTTTTAGAAATGTCAGCTATTATTGTATGTCTTCTATTTATTCATATTCAAGTCAGCTGTTTCCAACTAATAGAAACAAATAACATCTTCAATATGTGGGATATTTGGAGGAGAGAGGCAACAAAGCTTTGCTAGTGATTTAGTGAGTGAGCCAGCTGATGCTCAGCTATTCACAAAAAGAACAACTCATGAAGAGAGTGGTGAATTAAGCCTGGCTGCAACTCAACAGTTTTGGGAAAAACAGATTTAGCCAAGAGGAAGGAAAGGACTGAGCGAGCACTGTTGAGGACTTAATGAAACAGATGGCCCTTTGTTTTGTTACCAAACTTCTACAATCAACTCTGTTTTAACCCTATTTTAAAGACTCATTTATTGATTTTTTTAAAATAGTAGACATCCATCCTAGTGAATCCCATCAGGCAATATGATCTCAACAGCTGGGTGATTGTGATGAACTAATCATTGTATAAAATAATAATTGTGCAATGGGCTTTGTAGTTGTCTTTTGATATATTTTAAATTCTCCCTTGGATGGATTTTATGATCAAAAGTAGAGAGAAATACTATATGGTGAACCAGTGGTTACCCATTTCAATGTTAGCAAATTTAAACTAGCAGAATTTATAGCACCTAAAATATCAACACTCCTAGAAGCATAAAACTTATTAGATGGTTCATCATCTTATATATATTTTATAGTAATAATTTAATAAGTATATTCAAGGTTCTGTAAACATTTTGCATAAGTTGTCACATTTCATTTGACCAATAAATATTTGTTAAATGCCTATTATATTCACTGTACTAAGACTTGGGAATAAAAAACAAAAATGAAATTTGTATATAAGGAACTTACATTCTATTGGTGTAAAACAGATATATATATATATATATATATATATATAGATTATATATATAATCTATATATATATATGAAATAAATACAAAGCAATTTTTCTGGATTGTTGGAAGGGGAAGGAACTAGATATTAGATAATTCAAGAAATGATTCATGCAGAGGGACACTGAACAAAATCTTGAAGGAAATTCTAAGATGCAGAAGTGACAATAGATTGAGCCTGAGGTATTGGGAACAATCTGCAAAAAAGATACAGATATGGAAAAGGTAAAAGCAAGCATATTTATATAGTACCTATTGTGTGCCAGTCATTGTGCTAACTCCTTTACAAATAACTCATTTAAGCCACACAACACTGTGAGCTGTGTTATTATTATCCCTATTTTATAGTTGGAAAAATTAAACTCTGAAGAATGCTAAATTATATGTTAAAACTTACTCAATTATGAAGAGCAGTTATTTGATCACCTTATTCAATATTTTACCAAATATTAAAATGAAGAGATGATTTCTGTCTGAAATTCATTGAAAACTGAAAACATGATGAAAATGATGATGATTGATAATGACTATTAATATGAAGATAAAAATGTGTTAATAGGTATACTTCTCTGGATTTTTTGAATGCAACCCAAAATTGCCTCAGAATGCACACTATAAATATTTAAGATGCTATGTAGAATTAAAAAGGCTTCTATATGAAATCAATGAATACCATATACTAGGAAAGAAGTATTAAACAAATGTCAGAATCATGTATATTTGCTTATTAAATCAGACTGGTTCTTTTTTGACATTTCAGGACTGGTGATTACTGCAATTAATAGTAGCAGGCTATTCTTTAATATTCCAGGTTTTCTGATCAAAAAAAAGGTTATGAAGAGAAATGGTAGAAGGTGAATAGAACATAATGGGGGGCTACAGAAATTTAGTATCTACCAAATACATAGCTTGCGACCTGTTATGCCTAATTTTACATCACAAGTTTCTCATTCCACAAGTGGAATGACAGGTGACAAATCCCTATATTAATAATAAAAGAAAAACAACTGAACTCAACCAAAAAATTGCTGGAACCAGAGCATTGCTACAGAAGATATTACTCACCCAAGTAAAACACTGAGCCAGATAAAACTTAGGAAGAATGATTTTACTAGATAATTTACAGTTCCATACCAGATACTCATGACAAAATAGCAATATTGAAATTTTGTAGACTCAAAAGAAAAAAATAGTTATGTGACAATGAAATAAAGTAGATGTTATCCAATCTATTGCTAGATTTGACCTGAACATGATTTCAGATAAAATAAAGAAAATGACTTCATAGTGTATTAATAGATTTATTTTATATCACTTCTTTTATCTATTGTTCAATATATGCTCTATGAAAGCTAAAATAATGGTGAGAAAATAATCTGAGGATTATGACTATTAGAATTCAAAGGATGAGATTTTTTTCTTTACTACTGGTAATATCATCATAAAAAACCTTTTATTTAAATTGTTCTTTAAAGTTATCAAAACACTTGAGCCACATTACCACATTGGAACCCAACTGTCAGCCACTGAGGTATTGCATTGCCAATTTTGTAACTAAAAGCAGACTCACCAGATCATGAGTGAGAGGGGGTGGCATATAGAATACAGGGGACAGGTGACAGAAAAAAGTCTACAATACTTGGTACCATTATTTATATATGTTAGAATTCTATATGATATTATAGGGAAAGGAGCAGAATGATTAAAGCTACTGAAAATTGTGCTGCTGAGAATTGTGGGGAGAATAATCAAAGACAAATTTTGTTTCTATGAAAAAGTTAAAGAAGTCCATAATGTATAGAATCCAAGTTATTTGTCAATTATTGTTTACATAAAAAGGAACAATATAAGTGATGATAAATCTAGATTTGTTCAGTATTAAAATGGTGAGAGATGACAGATGAGAGGTTCAATTTGAGGAAGCATCTAAAATTATTAACATCTATATTAACATTTCTTTTTAAAAACACACATTAATTCATTATGTTTCAAAGGGTGTTCTGGCACTATCATATGAAGGCAGAGCTACATGTAATTATCCATTAACAAATTATAAAAAGATATTGCCTCAATGATTTTGGTCACAGACAGGTGCCACTGTGACAATTAGCATATGAAGACCATTAAAATATGTGTATCTATTTTATTAGCAGTATTTCTTACTTTAAAATTGACTGTTATTTCAAAAGCACCTTTTATCTAAAGATCAAAACTTGATTTCAAATTTTAAATAATTATAATGAAAATTCTGTAGGTGTTAGAGAAATGGAGGTGAGTCATTGAATAGAATGTTTAGTGATATTAAGTAAAAAACTCATGCCTATCCGATGACTGGCTAAATAGCAAATAGAGAAAACTATTAAATAAGGGAAAATCTTTATTGAGGACTATAGTATTCTTATCATTCAAGTTAGAGAGACCAATATTTCACCTCTCTTAACTCTTTCAAGTTTCTCCTTCTCCTTGAAGAAGAAATAGCCCCAGATGATAGCAAATGGAATTTATGGAGTGACTTAATACCTTAAATCCCATTCACTTTGTACAATGACTCAATGAGGAGCAAAGGTCTTTATTCTGGGTGACAAAATAATTGGGGAACCAGACCTGGAGTCTAGAAATCCTAGGTTCAAATCAGGGCTCAGCAGTTACTAGTTCTGAAATTGTGGACAAATCAATCACTTTTTTTAGGGTTTTGCAGGGTAAATAGGGTTAAGTGGCTTGCCCAAGGCCACACAGCTAGCTAATTATTAAGTGTCTGAGGTCAGATTTGAACTCAGGTATTCCTGACTCCAGGCCCGTGCCACTTAACCACCCCAAATCAATCACCTTTACCTTGGTTTTCTCATCTGAAAAATAGAAATAATAGTATTGCTTAACAGCCATGATATTATGAAGTTGTATTGAAGTAATAATTATAAAACACTTATCACAGTATTTAGCACATAGAAAGTATTATACCAATGTCATGAAAATCCAGAGGCCAGGTGTGAATGAGGCAATGCAGTTCTTCCTTATTTCACATCCAGAATTATTTCCATTTTTCCTTCCCCTGCTAGATTATAGGTGTTAGCAGCCTAAGATTATATGTATATAGAGATGTACTCAACTAAATTTATTCAGAGGCATATGATCAGAACTCTGATGATATCTCAAATTCCTTGAGAATACCAATTTTTGGAATCATCAGATTAAGTTGCAACAAATTTGAGCAGGACAAAGTGGCTCAGTTTGGGACAGGACACCCAATTCTGTGTATGCTAAATAAATATTCCATTCCTGACTAAAAAGACTCTATGTGTCAGTTAAGAATTTAGAATATTACATATCAGAAAAGGATTATTCCTATTAGCTAAAAGAAATGGAACAAAGATTTTGATTGCATAGCTCCTGTTGTAACAACAAAAATAAATTTTGGCTTAGTGATATATCAACCATTGACAATAATACTCAATATTTCTATCTATGTGTTCCCTGCCAATGAATCTAAAGGAACAAAATATAATGCTTAAGCTAAACAAATATAATATAGTGGTGATTTCAGTTTACTTCTGTTTCTTTCCCTCCTTAGAATAGTATATCACACATTAACCAGACTAATGTATATAATTCGATATATATAATATAATTAAAATGAAGTTAAACTTGATATTTCCATTGAATCCATATTTTCATTTCTAATTAATTAGACTTAAATGCCTATATTTGAAGAAAGAGAAGTATGAGAATATACTAAATGGAAATTCTTCCCATTTTTAACATGTGTTATTGTCAGATTCCTATATTTATAAGAGGAGAAGGAAGAGACAAGACAAAATAATCTAAGACTTGTTTATTTATTAGTGTTAGAACTAATTAGCAATAGGAAATTTATAGTTCTGGGTAAAAAAGAGATGGAACAATAAAACACTCCATTGACCCATAGTCAGAATGTTACTAGCAGTCCTGAGTTATCCTATCTTATATTACTAACAGTCAGAAAGACATAATCAGTGTCCATTTCAAAGCACCATTTCGTTTTCTTAAATTTGTTTTTATTTCTTTACTTGGACCTGCCCTTTAGAAATTATCTAACTTTTGGGGGTGACTAGGTGGCGCAATGGATAGAGCACCAGCCCTGGAGTCAGGAGTACCTGGGTTCAAATCTGACCTCAGACAATTAATAATTACCTGTGTGGCCTTGGGAAAAAAAAAGTAATTATCTCACTTTTCAATTACACAGGTGATATCACTGGAAAGAAACAATTATATTGAACTCCATATACTCTTCTGCAGTTCTACAAGTGTGATCATTGTGCATTGTTGTCAGGGGTAAGAGTGAAGAAAAGCATTATCATTGCCTCACATCTTCACTGATGCAATATATTCTGGAGATGCCAAAATCTGTCTAGAACTTGAAGGACCCTCATAGTTCAAGTAGGGAAAACCCTCTTTTCCACAATGTCCAAAATTGGGAAATATACAAAATAAAATTTAGTGGGAAATAATTTACAATTTATGCTATAAATGTGGTAGAACAGATATTAGAAATGCCTGACCAATAAGAGTATTTTCTTAATTCTATAAATTTTTATACCAATTAGATATAGACTATAGCAGACATTTTTGAAGAGAATATTAGAAGGAAACAGGCAGAATTTCACAAATGACATTATTTAAAAACAACCATGAATGAATAAAAAAAATCATATAAAAACAAAAGATATTAATAAATTTATTTGGCTAATAAAAGCAAAGTTTTACAAGGGAAATCACTGTAATCTATGGAGCATAGTGAATAATGAGATAATCTAAGAATTAGGAAGACCTGGGTTTTTCCCATGACATGTACTGATTTCATTGTCCCAGGCAAGTTATTTAACTTCTCTTTGTGCAACAATCTTTAAGACTATAAACTGCTGAGTAATTGCTGAAGTACATTGGGAAAAGAAGTTTCCTCCATTAATAAAAGCACAAATTTGGATCTTGCCCCCTAAAAAATGCATGCAAACTTGTAAGCATACATAAATTACATATATATATATATACATATATATAGCCATAATACATGTGCATATATATAGTTATATGTATATATATACAAATATATGCATGCATATATAAATACCTCTAAATTTATAATATAATTATTTTTAAACATTTGCTTTGTTGGAACAAAATATTTTAAAATCTATCTCCCATATTATATACCTTGATACATGCAACAAGAGATAGTTTTGTTCTTCTGATTATCAAAAAGTAGAATGTAGATCAATGTGATATATTCTCAAAAAAGAAGCTTTTTTATTCTATAAAGAATTCCTTTCACAGAACCCATGAAGAGGAGATGAAAGAAGAATAAAAAAAATTAATAATAACAAGAAATCAGAGAATATAACTTCTTTTTCCTGCTTCTTGTAAAGTTTTCAAGGTAATCAGAAAATCTAGGTCAGGAATTTAATAATGGATTTCCTATGAGTAGTAGAAGTTAATATACAACTTGTGAACTTCCCCCCATCAGGATTAATGTCATTCTTCAGAAAGCAAAGAAATTATATGTACTTACAACATCATGAAAGACCAGACAAAATATATATCTCAGGATTCAAAGTGTAGTATGTGGGGGACAAGATGAAACTGTTTTGTCAATGGCAGAACTTTCTGGGGTTAATATTTCTCTTACTTTGAAGATAAGTCCTAGGGTATTGTCTGAGGCACATAGAAGTTATGTGTGATACATAACTTCTTATGAAAGTCTTTTTATGTGACTTAGGTGACTTGGAAATTGATCAAGGTGGAATTGAAACCAAATTATCTTTTTGTTTAGAAAAAATATAACAGCTGGGGGTGGGAGATGAGGGAACAAGGCTGTAGGGAAGAGCGAAAAATTTGCCCTGGGAAATAATGTTAAATCAAGCCTCTAAACAAATTCTGTCTGACTCACATGGTTTGTTAGGGATTGTTGTGTGTGGGAATACTATAATTCTTCATCACCTTGTGCCCTTGAGCACCAGAACATTATCTTACTAAGTGCCATGGGAGTGGGAGTGTATTAGAAACTGGGGAGGATATATAAACAGTTGTATTTTGGCAAATAAAAGGGAAATCTTGGTGTACAAAGGGAGAACTTGTCTCTCTTGTCTCCTACCCCTTCAACATTCACCTGGGGAAAGGGACTCATATGACATCTGAATAGGGACTCAAGGCAGAGTTATCTGAGTGAAGTCCGGGATATGGACCAACAGATAACAAGCAACAACCAGGCAACATCCCAGAGCAAAGGACTCTGGAGAAAGTAACAGGTTGATTTGTTACCAGGGGGCTGCTTTTAAGTTGGAACAAGGAGGTGTAAAGCAGACTGTGAATTGCACACTAGTTGTGCTTCCTGTGTTGAGAGCGAAGGTGTCACATGCAATTGGACAAGTTGTGGTGGTGGTGACTACTGTTCAGCGAATGTAACAACTCCAAATTGTACTGTTGTCAACAACTCAAGTAATTTCAAATGCTCTCTCTCATTCTCTGCCACTCCCACCCTCTGTGGGGGGGGGGGGGGAGAGGGAAAAGGGAAAATCTTCCTTTTAGGAACTTTGAAACTCAAACCTATGTCTCAAAAAGCTTATTTTAGAAATCAAGTGACGCCCATGCCTTCTTTCTGGTTTGGGAGGAGGCTATTGAATGGGATGCTTCATGAGCAATTAGTTAAGAAAAATAGTGGAAGAAGATTTTTTTCTGGGATTGGGAAATTTAGATTTTGTCTTTGGAATGAAGCCTGTATCTATGGCTTATATTTCTGTGGACCCATCTTAAATGGTTATGTGTGTGTATGTGTATGTTTTTTTATATTATGCTTGTTTATGGTTTCATATAGATACTGTTAATCATTCTAATGAACAATCCATTCATTCCTACACTCTCTAGTGTTTTTAGTAGTAATGGGTGATGTATTTTGTCAAGGTATTTTTCAGCATCTATTGAGAGAATCAAATGATTTCTGTTAGGTTTGTTATTGATATAGTCAGTTATACTGACAATTTTCCTAATATTGAACCAGCCCTGCATTCCTGGCATAAATCCTGCTTGGTCTTAGTGTATTATCCTAGTGATAACCTGCAGCAATTGCTTCACTAAGATTTTATTTAAGATTTTTGCATCCATATTCATTAGAAAAATTGGTCTATTTGCAGATCACATGATGGTAGCCTATAGAACCCTAAATATTATCTTAAAAACTATTGGAAACAACAACTTTAGCAAAGTTGCAGGTTATAAAATAAACCTACATAAACCATCAGTATTTCTTTATATTACTAACAAGATACAGCAGTAAGAGCTACAAAGAGCAATCTAATTTAAAACTACTTTAGATCACTTAATTACTTGAGATTTTACCTGCCAAGGCAGACTCAGAAACTCTATGAAAACAACTATAAACACTTTTCACACAAATCAAATCAAAGTAACTGGGCAAATATCAACTGCTCATGGATAGACTGGTTAATATAATAAAAATAACAATTAATCAACTCTCCCAAAATTACTTTAATTAACTAGAAAAAATTGTAACTAAATTTATATGGAGAAGCAAAAAGTCAAGAATATTAAGGGATTTAATGAAAAAAAATGAAAAAGAAGGTAGCTTAGCCCTACCTGATCTAAGATCAGATCATAAAGCATCAGTCATCAAAACTGTCTGGTACTAAGAAACAGAGATGGATCAGTGGAACAGTCTAGGTGCAGAAGAGACAGTAGGAAATGACTACAGTAATCTGCTATTTGATAAGCCCAAAGAGTGCAGCTATTGAGATAGGAAGTCACTCTTTGATAAAAACTGTTGGGAAAATTGGTAAATACTATGGCAGAAACTTGGATTAGACCATCATTTCATTCCCTATAGTAAGATAAGATCAAAATTGGTGAAGGATTTAGACATAAAAAAACAATGTAACAAGCAAAATAGAACAAGGAATAGTTTGTCTGTTAGAGCTATGGAAAATGGAGCAGTTTATGACTAAGAAAGAGAGAGAACATCATAAAAAAAACAAACTGGATAATTTTGATTATTAATTTAAAAGGTTTTATACAAGCAAAACCACTGTAATTGATAAAAAGAAATTAGTAAATTAGGAAACAATTTTTACAACCAGTGTTTCTGACAAAGGACTCATTTCTAAAATATATAGAGAATTGAATCAAACTTCTTAAAAAAAAAACAAGTAATTCCCCAGTTGGAAAATGGTTACAGGATTTGCAAAGGCAATGTAGAGATGAGAAAATCAAAGTTATCTATAGACATATGAAAAATTGTTCTAAATCATTACTGATTAGAGAAATGCAAGTAAAAGCATCTCTGAAGTACCACCCAAAACCTCTAATATTGTCCAATATGACCAGAAAGTACTATGATCAATATTGGAAGGGATATGGGAAATCTGGAACATTAATGGATTGTTGTTTGGAGCTATAAACTGATCCAACTTTTCTAGAAAGCAATTTGTAATTATTTCCAAAGGCAATAAAAATGTGCATACTCTTTGATCCAACAACACCACTACTAAAGAGATCATGGAAAAAAGGGTAAAAACATCATTTGTACAAAAATATTCATAGCAGCTCTATTCATGGTGGCAAAGAATTGAAAATCAAGGGGATGTCCAACAATTGGGGTATATGTATGTAATGGAACAAACTGTGGTAAATGTATGACATGGAACATTATTGTTGTTCTATTAGAAACCAGGAAGGATGGGAATTCAGGGAAGCCTGGAATAATTTGCATGAACTGATGCTGTGTGAGATAAGCAGAACCAGAAGAACATTGTACATACTGACAGCAACATGTGGGTGATGACCAACCTGAATGAACTTACTCATTCCATCAGTGTAATAATCAGTGATAATTTTAGGGCATTTGTTACAGAGGATACCATCTTATCCACAGAAAAAAACTGTGGAGTTTAAACAAAGACCAAAGATTATCATCTTAAATTTTAAAAAAATGTTGTCTTATGTACCACATAATTTTCTTAAATCTAATATTATATTGATTCCTCAGGGATATGTATTTTTTCTCTCTCAAAACATTCAATTTTTATGAATACATAACATGGAAACATTGCAAAGATTATCAGATTGCCTTCTGTGGGGGGGGGAAGGAAGGGAGAGTGGGAAAAAATTGTGAAATTCAAAATTTTACAAGAAAATATAGGTAGAAATTACTATTGTGTACAATTGTAAAACCAAATAAAATATGAATTTATGTTTTGAAAGCTTTTACTTGTTTTGAATTTTATAATTTTCCCCCAATCTTGCTTCCCTCCTCTATCATCCCTCACAGAAGGTGGTCTGTTAGTCTTTACATTATTTCCATGGTATGCATTGATCTTAGTTGAATATGATGAGAGAAGAATCATATCCTTAAGAAAAAAAACATAAAGTATAAGATATAGCAGAATTACATATTAAGATTATATTTTTTAAAATTAAAGGTAATAGACTTTGATATTTGTTTAAACTCCACAATCCTTTCTCAGGATACAGATGGCTTTCTTCATTGCAGATACCCCAAAGTTGTGCCTGATTGTTGCTCTGTTGGTATGAACAAGTCCATTAATGTTGATCATAATTTCCATGTAGCTATTAGGGTATACAATGTTCTTCTGGTTCTGCTCATCCTACTCAACATCAGTTCATGCAAATCCTTCCAGGCTTCCCTGAATTCCCATCCTTTCTGGTTCTTAATAGTACAATAGTGTTCCATCACATACATATACCACAGTTTATTAACCTATTCCCCAAATGAAGGACATTTACTCAATTTCCAATTCTTTGCCATCACAAACAGGTCTGCTATGAATACTTTTGTGCAAGTGATGCTTTTACCATTTTTCATAGTCTCTTTGAGGTATAGATCCAGTAGTGGTTTTGCTGGATCAAAAGGTATGCACATTGTTGTTGCCCTTTGGCATAATCCCAAATTGCTCTCCAGAAAGGTTGGATGAGTTCAAAGCCTGATCAACAATGTATTAGTGACGCAGATTTCTCATATCCCTTCCAACACTGATCATTGTCCTTTCTGGTCATATTAGTCAGTCTGAGAGGCATGAAGTGGTACCTCAGAGATGTTTTAATTTATATTTCTATAATAATTAGTGATTTAGAACAATTTTTCATATGACTATGGATCTTTTTGATTTCCTCATCTGTAAATTGCCTTTGCATATCCTTTGACTATTTGTCAATTGAGGAAGGGCTTGGCTTTTTTTGAAAAAAATTGAATTAGTTGTCTGTGTATTTTAGAAATGATTCCTTTGTCAGAAATACTAGTTGTAAAAATTGTTTCCCAATTTACTACATTTCTTTTGATCTTGGTTACAGTGGTTTTATCTGTGTGAAATTTTTTAATTTAATGTAATCAAAATAGTCTAGTTCAATTTTAATGGTGTTCTCCATCTCTTCCTTGGACATTAAACTGCTTCTATTTCCATAGATTTGACAGGTAAACAATTCCTGGGTCTCCTAGCTTGCTTATAATATAGGTTTTTTTCATGTCTAGCTCCTGTATCCATTTTGATCTTATTTTGGTATAGGGTATGAAGTGTTGTCTAATCCAAATTTCTGTCATACTAACTTCCAATTTTCCCAAGGGTTTTTATCGAAGAGAGATTTTTTTATCCCAATTGCTAGACTCTTTGGGTTTATCAAATATCAGATCACTATAATCTATTTTTGCTATTGCACCAAGTCTATTCCATTGATCTACTACTCTACTTCTTAGCCAATACCAGACAGTTTTGATAACTGATGCTTTATAATATAATTTTAGAACTGGTAGGGATAAGCCACCTTCTTTTGCACTTTTTTTCATTAAATCACTGGAGATTCTTGACTTTTTATTTCTCCATATGAATTTATTTAAAATTTTTTCTAACTCCTCAAAGTAATTTATTGGAATTTTGGTAGTTTAATTTTGGTAGAATTCAAATTTTTATTATATTTGCTAGGCCTATCCATGAACAGTTGCTTTTCCCCTAGTTATTTAAATCTGATTTTATTTGTGTGAGAATTGTTTTGTAATTGTTTCCAAAAAATTGCTGAGTCTGCCTTGACAGGTAGACTCCCAGATATTTTACTCCAAGGTATTTTCCAAAGTTACTTTGACTGGGATTTCTCTTTCTAGCTCTTTCTGCTGCATCTTACTTGTCATATATAGAAATGTTGAAGATTTATGAGAGTTTATTTTATATCCTGTGACCTTGCTAAAGTTGCTAATAATTTCTAGTAGGTTTTTCAATGATTTTTTGGGATTCTCTAGGATACCATCATGTCATCTGCAAAGAATGAGAGTTTTGTCTCTTCCTTTCCTATTCTAATTCCTTCAATTTCTTTTTTCTTCTCTCAATGCTGAGGTTAACATTTCTAATACCATATTGAATAGTAGTGGTGATAATGGAAATATTTGTTTCACCCCTGATCTTATTGGGAATGATTCTAGCCTATCTGCATTACATATAATGCTTGTTGATGATTCAGATAGATAATACTTATTTTTCTAAGGAACAATCCATTTATTCCTACCCTCTCTAGTTTTTTTTAGGAGGAATGGTTGCTGTACTTTGTCAAAAGACTTTTCAGGATCTATTGATATAATCATATGATTCTTGATAGGTTAGTTATCAATATAATTAATTATACTGACAATTTTCATAATATTGAACCAACCCTGCATTACTGTGATAAATACTACTTGGTCATAATGTATTATCATAGTGATAACTAGTTGTAGTCATTTTGGTAAGATTTTATTTAAGAATTTTTCAACTATGTTCATCAGGGAGATAGGTCTATAGTTTTCTTTCTCTGTTTTAACTCTTCCTGGTTTAGGTATCAATGCCATATTGGTGTCATTGAAAGAGTTAGACAGAGTTCTGTCTTCACCTATATTTTCAAATAGTTTATATAGAGTTGGAATCAGTTGTTCCTTACATGTTTAGATAGAATTCACTTGTGAATCTGTCTGGCCCTGGAGATTTTTTGCTTAGGGAGTTCAATAATGCCTTGTTGAATTCCTTTCTCTGAGATAGGGTTATTTAGGCATTTATTTTCCTCTTCATTTAACCTTATAAATATCCATCCATTTAATTTAGATTATAAAATTTATTGGCATAGAGTTGGGCAAAACAATTCTGAATTATTACTTTGGTTTCCCTCTCATTGGTGGTGGGCTCAACTTTTTTATTTATGATACTAGCATTTGGTTGTCCTCTTTTTTTAATCAAATTTACCAGAGTTTTATCAGTTTTATTGGTTTCTTTTTTCATAAAACCAGCTCTTGGTTTTATTTATTAGTTCAATAGTTTTCTTGTTTTCAGATTTTATTAATGTCTCTTTTAGTTTTAGAATTTCTAATTTAGTATTTAACTGGGGGGGGGTTTAATTTTTCCTTTCTCTAATTGGTTAGTTGCATATATTCATTGATTTTTCTCTTTCTCTGATTTATTCATATAAGCATTTAAAGATATAACATAACCCATGACAGTTGTTTTGAGTGTATCCCATAGGTTTTGTTATGGTGTTTCATTATTTTCATTATCTAGGATGTAATAATTAATTCTTTCTATAATTTGTTGTTTGATCCACTCATTCTTCAAAATGATGTTATTTAGTTTCAATTTGTTTTGGGTCTATATATCCCTGGCCCAATATTGCTTGTGATTTTTATTGCATTATGCTCTGAGAAAGTTGTACTCACTATTTCTGCTTTTCTGCAATTGATAATTAGGTTTTTATGCCCTAATACATGGTCAATTTTTGTGTAAGTTCCATGCACTGCAGAAAAGTAAGTATATCTCTTTCTATATCCATTCAATTTCCTCCAAACATCTATCATGTCTAGTTTTTCTAACATTCTACTTACCTTTTCAACTTCCTTCTTTTTAATTTTATATTTAGATTTATCTAAATCTGAGAGCAGAAGGTTAAGTTCTCCTGCTAGTAGAGTTTTGCTGTCTATGTCTTCCTGTAACTCCTTCAACTTCTCCTCTAAGAATTTGGATGCTATACCATTGGGTGCATACATATTTAGTATTGAAATTACTTTATTATCTATGGTACCTTTCAGAAGGATATAATTTTCTTCCTTATCTCTTTTAACCCTATCTAATTTTGCAGTTGTTTTGTCTGAGATCAGGATTGCTACCCCTGCTTTTTTCACTTCAGTTGAAGCAAAACATATTTTGCTCCAAACTTTACCTTTACTCTATATGTATCTCTCTGCTTCAAATGAGTTTCTTGTAAGCAGCATATTGAAAGATTCTGTTTTTTATTCTACATTCACTTACATTTTAGTGGAGAGTTCACCACATTCACATTCAAAGTTAAAATTACTAAATCTTTATTACCTTCCATGCTATCTTCCCTCTGTTTGTATTTTCTCCCTTTTTTTCCATATTCCCTGGCAGTTTGGTTTTGAATACCACCATCTTCAGTGTATTTACCCTTCTATATTCAACCCAATACCCCACTTTTTTCCCCTTTCCCTTTGTCCCTTCTTTCTTCCCTTCCTTGTGTTGGTTCCTCCTTTTCTCCCTCTCCCCTTTCCCCCTATTAATACTTTAAAGGTAAGATAAATTTCTTAACTTAACTGAGTGTATGCTAATTTTAAGCCAATCTAAAAAGAGTAAGATTGAGGTGGTTCTCATCTCCTCCTTTCCTTGCCTCTATTGCAATTGTACTTCTTAATGTAATAAGATTTACCCCATTCAGTCTCCTCCATCCTCACATCTCTTTATTGTCTTCATTTTTGTAAGGAGGTATTCTTTTTAAATCATTCTATCTGAGTCACAGAAAGGTCATGAGTTTCCATTATTTCTGCCTCAGTATACTCTCTTCTAGAATTACAATTATTGAGAGTTATTAGAGTCTTTCTCCCAGGTTAGGATATAGCAAGTTTCATCTTATTGGATAGCAATTTCTCAAATAATCATGAATGTCCATCACTTCTGGCTAAATAAAATCTCTCTAATAGATTTAAAATTCTCGAGAGTTATTAAAGTCTTTCCACAGGTAGGGATATAACCAGTTTCATCTTATTTGATAACAGTTTTTTTTTCTTTTTTCTCCCCCCCTCACTTTTTTTTTTTATCTTTTCATGTGTTACTTGAATCTCCTGTTTGAAGTCCAATTTTTCTATTAATCTCTGGTCTTTTCACCAGGAAAAGTTAGAAGTCTCTTATTTCTTTAAATGTCCATCTTTTTTCCCCTGGAAGAGAAGGCTCAGTTATGCCAGATAATGGACTCTTGGCTGCATTCCAAGCCCTTTGATTCCTTAATGTTGATGGTGTCAGTTCCTGTGTAATCCTTACTGTGGATCCTTGTTATCTAAATTCTTTCTTTGTGATTGCTTCCAGGATTTTCTCTTTTATCTAATAATTCTGGAATTTGGTTATACATTTTCATTTTGGGATCCCTTTCTGGAGGAGATTGGTGTATTCTTTCAATAACTATTTTGTCCTCTGGTTTCATATATCAGGCCAGTTTCCCCATCACTAAATCCTGTAATATTGAGTCCAGGTTTTTTTCTTTTCAATGTTTTCAGGAAAACCAATATATTTTCTTCTATTTTTTCAATTTTTTGGTTTTGTTTAACAGATTCTTGTTATCTCATGAAGTCATTGGTTTGCACAGATTCCATTCTTTTTTTCTAATGGAAGAATTTTCTTCATTTACTTTTTGTAACTCATTCTCTAATTGGTAAATTCTATTTTTGTAATAGAATTTTTCTTTCCAATTGTCCAATTGTATTTTCCAAGTATTTGTTTTCTTGTTGCTAGGTGTTAACCTTCTCTTGGGTTTCTTTCCCCAAATTTTCCAAATTTTCCAATTAATTTTTAAACTCCTTCCTGATTTCTTCAAGGAAGTCTTTCTGTGCTAGAGACCAAATCATATTCTCCTCAGAGGTTCTATATTTCTCTGAGTTAGGGTCTTTTCCTTCTAGGAAATTTTCTATGGACTCCCCCCCTTTTCTCTGGCCTTTCTTCTTTTTCCTAAGATCTTGATTTGAGGGAGGGTCTGGTTCATATAGGTTTGGTGTTGGGATCCCTAGAGTCTTTACTCAATGGGTTTAGTAACTATACATGGGCTGGCCAGTAGAGGGTGCTAGAGGCTTTCCTTAGTGTAATATCTCCAGATGGCCAGTAGGAGTTGCTAGAGGCTTTGCTCACTGTGTTCAATATCTCCTCCTAGTCAGGAGTGGTTGCTAGAGGCTGGAACTTACTCTTTAGCCCTTACCCTAAGTCCCAGACTGTCAGTCCCACAGGCATGCTTCCACTCTTTAGTTGTTTCTCACAGTGAACACTGCCTGGGCTGATCTTGGGCTTGTCTGGCTCTCACCCTGCCCCCACTAGCTGTTGGCACTATTCCCTTGGCACACCCATGATCTGAGAAGGCAGACCTTGAGGTAGGTGTTTTTGTCCTAGCTTCTCTTTCTGGGTTGTACTGTTCAGATTTTTATTAAGAGATTTGTTTCATATTATATATGTGGGAAGATCAGGAGACCTTAGCACAGGATCTGGCCTGTCTCCACCATCTTGGCCAGAAGTCAAAATAAAATATTTATTTACTTAGTTAGTTGTTTTGTTGTTGTTGTTGTTGTTGTTTTGGCAAGACAAATGGGATTAAATGGCTTGCCCAAGGCCACACAGCTAGGTAATTATTAAATGTTTGGGGCTGGATTTGAACTCAAGTACTCCTGACTCCAGGGCCAGTGTTCTATCCACTGTGCCACCTAGCCACCCCTAAAATATTTATTAAAAAAAAAGAAAGACTAAAAATTTAGTTGGTTACTAATAACTTAGTCCTATAGAATAGATAGATAAAACAACAAATCATAGAAATAATGATTTCTATCCAAGACAATGACAAAAATGAGACATTTCAAACCATATGGTATGCAGTCAAAGCAATTCATAAATGAAGTTTTACATCACTAACATCCTACATGAATAAAATAGAGCAAAAAGAGATCAATATATCTGGCATGCCATAAAAAGGCAAGAAAAGGAACAAATTAAAATCCCCAATTAAACACCAAATTATCAATTCTGAAAATCAAAAGAAAGATTAATAAAAATTAAATAAAGAAAATTATTGAAATAATGAATAAAACTGAGTTATTTTTATTTATTAAACAATTAAAAATTTAAAGCATTGGTTAATTTGATTAGAAAAATATAAAAGAAAACTAAATTACCAGAATCCAAAATTAAGAAAGGATGAATTCATCACTAATGAAGAGTAAATTGAAGGATTTTTCCCCACCCATATGGGAATAAATATGACAGCCTAATTGAAATTAATATTCACAAAATATTAATTGTCCAGATTAACAGAATAGGAAATGAACTATTTAATTGCTCCATTTCAGAAGAAGTATTTGAACAATCATTGAACTCTCCCAAAAGATATTCTAGTGCTAGAAGGATTTACAAGAGAATTCAACCAAACATTTAAAGAGCAATCTATTCAAATTTCTTCATAAACTATTTTTTAAAAGAGGTAAAGAATATGTCTTCTCAAATTTCTTTAAAATACATAAAATACATAAAATTTCTTTTAAAATATAAAAAATACATAATCCAGGAAGACTCAAAACTCAGAAAGAAAAGTATCAACCAATTTCCCAATGAGTACTAAAACAAAAATTTTAAATTTAGTATTAGCAAATTAATTCCAGCAATGTATTGCCATGATAATACTTTAAGTCCAGGTGGTATTTAAAAAAGAAAAGTCAGGATACTTCAATATTAGGAAAATATTCAGTTTAATTGACCACATCAATAACAAAACTATCAGAAATAATAAGATTATCCCCATAGATGCTGAAAAAGCTTTTGACAAAATATAGCATCCATTACTTTTGAAACACTGAAGAGCATAGGAATAAAGCAGTATCTATCTAACACCATTAATAAACAGCTTATGTAATAGAGCTAAGCTAGAAACTTTCCCAATAAGATCATGGGTGATGGAGGGATTCCCATTATCACCAATATTATTCAACACTAAAAATGTTCACTTTAGAAATAGAAGAAAAAGAATCTTAATTAAATAGAATAGGCAATGAGAAAACAAAAATATTCTTTGAAAATGATATGAAGGTATAATTAGAGAATCAGATAAAAGAACTATCTGAAACTATGTCTCAGCATTTTTAATGATACCAGTAAAATCCAGCAGGAAGAGATTGGGAAATTCAGTTTAAAAGAACTAATATAAAATATTTGGGAGTCTGCCTGCCAAAGCAAATCCCAAAACTGTATAAATATAGTCATAAATACATAATTGGAAAAATATCAATTGAAATTGAAGTAATTTAATAAAAATGACAATTTGACTTAATATAATCTTACTCAATGCCATATTAATCAAACTACCAATTTTTCATAGAGCTAGAAAAAAATAAGAAAATTTTCATTTATAAAACAAAAGATCAAGACTATCAAGGGAATTAATGAAAAGAAAAATCAAATTCAGGTGGCCTATTCATGCCAGATCTAAATCCATTATAAAGTAGTAATCATGAAAACTATTTGATACTGGTTAATAAATAAGAATGGTGAATCAGTGAATATAGGTTTGGTACACAAGCTATAGTAGTGAATAAATATCATAATCCACTGTTTGATAAACCAAAAGACTTCAACTTTTATGAAAACTATGACAAAATCTGCTGGGAAAATCTGGAAAATAATATGGCAGAAACTATGCATAGAACAACATCCTAAAGCATAAGACAAGATAAGATTGAAAAGGGTAAAGTCTTTAGACTTGAGTGATACCATATGCCTATTGGGAGAGCAAAACATATATGTCAGATATACGGATGGGCAAGAGTTTATGAAAAAAATAAGAAACAGAGAACATTATGAAATGTAAAATGGATAATTTTGATTACATTAAATTAAAAAGGTTTTGTACAAACAAAACCAATGCAAGCAAGATTAGAAGGAAACAGAACACTAGAAATCAATTTATAGTACCATTGTTTCTGATAAGTAGAAAACAAAATCAAATTTATATGAATTCTGATGAAAAAATTAAGCCTAATAGTCATAAAATATTCTAAATCACTGTTGATTAGAGAAATAAAAATTAAGGCAACTTTGGGATTCCATTTCACACTTATTGGATTGACTAATATGACAGAAAAGCAAAATGATAAATATTGGAAGGGGGAGGCAGAGTCAAGATGGTAAAGAAAGAGCAGGGACTTATGCATACTCTACCTCGAACAACAATAGTGACTCTTAATAAAATCTAGAGTGGGAGTGGCTGGGTGGCACTGTGGATAAAGCACTGGCCCTGGAGTCAGGAGTACGTGGTTTCAAATCCGGTCTCAGACACTTAATAATTACCTAGCTATGTGGCCTTGGGCAAGCCACTTAACCCCATTTTCCTTGCAAAAACCTAAAAAAAATCTAGAGTGACAAAACACACAAAAAGGCTGAGTGAATCAATTTTCCAACCCAAAAAATCTTGGAAAATCCAGGGGGAAGGATCTGTTGTCCAGGAGTAAGAAAGGAACACAGGGGCTGTGCTGGAGCAAACCAACCTCAGGAACAGACCCAGGACAATTAGTTCTGTGGCAACAGTGTAGATTTCCTGACCTCTCATCCCAGAAATTGCTAAAGATAATTTGGAAGGTTAGCAGGAAAAGTTGCCTCATCTGGGTGAAAGGAGTGTACATGCCAGCTCAGGTCTCAGAAGCTCAGACCAGACTCCAGAAGACCTGGAGCAGAACTTGGAAGTCATTGAATCAGCAGAGGCAGCTCTCTCTGGAGCTCTTAGTCCAGAGACAATATGGAGGTTGGAAAGAAATTATAGGGGTCTCTTTTCTATCACTGAGGCAAAACAAGTTGGTTTCTCCCTATTCAGATCCAAGATGCAGTCTTGGAGCAGAAGCACTACAGAGTTTACTGCCATAGCAGAGCACGGACCTTCCGACCTGTTCCAGGGTAGAAAAGAGGGCTTATGGTCATCAGAGACCAGATAAAGGAGAAAATATCACAAGCAGCCATAATAAAATAATTCGTTTTTTAAGGAGTCACAGTAAGGATAATACAAGATTTAGCAGCTTCAAAATTAAGGAATCAGAGAGCTTGGAATATGAATTTCCAGAAGGTTCAAAAAAAAAAGCTTGGCTTACAATGAAGAATCATCTACCCAGAAAAATTGAACATACTCTTTCAGGGGAAACAATGACAGTCTATGAAATAGGGGACTTTCAAACTTTCATGATGAAAAGACCAGAAATGAACAAAAAATAAAATCTTCAAATATGAGACTGAAGTGAAGCATAAAAAGCTAAACATATCATAAGGGACTTAAAGATATTGCACTACTTATATTCCTACGTGGGAAAATGATATTGATAACCTATATAACTTTCTCATTCCTTTGGGCAGTTAGAAGGAACACATATGGATAGGGCATAGGTGAGAATTGAACATGAAAGAAGAACATTTGAAAAAGATGGAGTTAAGGGATGAGAGAATATACTGAGAGGAAGTTAAAGGGGAAGGTAAAATGGGTTAATTTATTTCAAATAAAAGAGGGAAGAAAAAGTTTTTGAAGTAGAGTGGGGGAGGGGGAAACTTGAGAGGAAGAGTTGAGAGGGAGCTAATGAGTTGAGAGGGAGGTAATTACTCATCAAAATTGGCCTAGAGAGGAAATAGCATGTATATTCAGTTGGATATAGAAATCTATTTTATCCTAGAGAAATGAGGGAAGAGAAGGGGATGGAAGAAGGGGGAATTAATAGAAAGAACAAAAGATTTTGGAAGGTGTGTAGTCAGTTGCAAAACACTTTTGAGGAGAGACAGAATAAGAGAGAAAATAAAATAAATTGTGACAGGGAATAGGTGGAGGGAAATAAAAATACCAAAAGTAGCTGTGGGGAAAAAAAATAATGAAACAAGTTTCTCAAAGACTTAATTTCTCAAACATAAAGAACTGATTCAAATTTATAAAAAATAAAGCCATATCCCAATTGATAAAGCACCAAAAGATATAAACTGTTTTCTGATGAGGATTTTAATGCTATCTATGGTCATATTAAAAAAAAGTCCCAATTCACTATTGATTGGAGAAATGTAAATTCTAGCAATTCAGACCTACTATCTTATAACTGTTGGATTGGTTAATAGGGCAAAAAGAGACAATGACAAATGTTGGAGGGGATGTAGATAAAATGAGACATTTCTGGACAATTGGAGGAGGTGTGAAGTGATTCAACAATTCAGTAGGGCAATTTAGGACTATCCCCAAAGGGCTTTACAAACATGGATATCATTTGATGTAGGAATGTCACTACAAGGTTTTTATTCCAGAAGAGATGAAAAACAGGAAGGAAAAGGACTTATATGAATGAGGATATTTTTGGCAGCTTATAGCAAGGAACTAGAAATTGAGGGGATACTCATCATTTGGGGAATGGCTGAACAAGTTGTGGTATGATTGAATACTGTTCTACTATAAGAAATAACAAACAGGATGATATCAGCAAAAAAATCAAAGTTTAAAAAATGAATGTTAAAACTTGTTTTTATATGTAAGTGGGGAAAATAAAATAAAACTAAGCATAACAATAAATAAATGAACAAGTGAATGAATGAATATTGGGGAGATGTAGGAAAACAGGGACACTAATATATTTTTGATTGAATTATGAACTGATCCAACCTTTTTGTCTTTTTTAATCATTATTTATTTATTTATTTATTTAGTCAGCCATATGTACATATATATATATTTTAAAATTACAAAGCTTCCTTCCATCCTCCCTTCCCAGTCCCCTCCCCTCAGTAGCAACAATCAGGTTAGCATTGTACATACATACATATGTTTGTTAAACTTGGTAGCAGATTAGACATTTTCACTATGAGGAATTAGGATTAAGGGAAAAAGATACATAAGAGATAATTTTTATAAAGTGCTCATCAGATTCTGAAGGGTGGTTTATGTGTGATTTGGTTTGTTTTGCTTTTCTTCCTCTGGATGGGGATAACATTGTCTGTACTTGGTCCAATACAGTTGATCTAACTCTCTGAACTGCAATATTGTTGTTAATGTGTACATTATTCCCTTGCTTCTGCACTCTTTACTCAGCATCAGATCCTGTAAGTCATTCCATGCTTCTCTAGATTCCGACTATTTAAGGTTTCTTATAGAACAATAATATTCCTTAATATTCATATACCATAACTTATTTAGTCATTCCCCAATTGATGGACATTGATCCAACTATTGTGGAAAGCAATTTGGAACTATGCCTAAAGGGTCATAAAACTTTGATCCAACTATAACATTACTAAGTCTGTACCCCAAAGAGATCATAAAAAAAGGTAAAAGGATACACATATAAAAAATATTTATAGCATCATTTTTTTATGGTGGTAAAGAGTTGGAAGCTAAAGGGATGCTCATCAAATGGGGAATGGCTGAATTTATGGCATAGGAATGTAATGGAATACTATTATTTTATTAGAAATAATTGGCAGGTAGAATTCAGAAAATCCTGGAAAGACTTACATGAATGGAACCTGAGTAAAACGAGCAGAACCAGGAGAACATTGTACATAGTTACATCTACATTGTGTGATGACCAAATATGATAGAAATAACTCAAAGGGAGAATATACTAGCAATTACCCTTACAAAGATAAAAAGATGAAAGAGAACATAAATTTCTTGCAAGAGTCCTGTGACCTTACCCAGAATTTCCATCAGTTCTCAGAAGAATGCTCAGACTTCAGTTTCTAGTCATATTGTCTACATCAACTATCAGAAGAAGAATTGCATCCGGAAAAGTATCAGAGAAATAGGATTTCCAGAAATTACATACAGACTCGGACCTATGAGTATTTTTCATCTCTGAATCTTTAATTCTCTTCACTAATTCTATGAATAATAAACGATTATTGACTGCATGTGTACCTATCTGCAAACTTCTTTATGAAATAATGAAAAGAGAAAAACAACTAGAAAAAATATAGTGAACACAAATTATGGCCACATGAGAGGAAAATGAAATTGCAATAAATAAAAAATTCCTGATGGAGTAGTTGAATATTATTATGAAATTTCATATGCTGAAATTAAATTACTTAAATTTATTGTCAAATATGTGAATTATCATTATTTGTAATTTAAGCACATAATTAACTGAAAAAAACTGTATAAAAACAATTTTTTTTAGGTTTTTGCAAGGCAAATGGGGTTAAGTGGCTTGCCCAAGGCCACACAGCTAGGTAATTAATAAGTGTCTGAGACTGGATTTGAACCCAGGTACTCCTGACTCCAAGGCCAGTGCTTTATCCATTACGCCACCTAGCCACCCTAAAAACACTTTTGAATGTCATGTGTGAAGTAGAGAAAGGTAGAGGATAAACATCATACCTCAACAACAGGAAGCCCTGTTTTTGATTCTGCTTCTTACATATATTGGACTATGGTTCTTGGTAAGGCACTTAACTTCACTGTTCTCTAAGTCACTCTTCAAGACTCGAATGTTTAGGACAGGCTCTCCTCTGCATTGACAGACGGTATTCCTCCAAGAGAGAGGGGGCGGGAAATGTTTCTTATTGGGGGTATAGTGTTCAAAGCAAATATATCAGCTTAAACACAAAGGTTAAAGATACCAGCCTCCCTCCCCACATAAATTGGACTTATCATGAACTTATGGAAGATATATAATGCTACTACATGACATATATAAGAATTTTATTTGACTTCTTATTTTCTGAGATTTTATATTGTGCAAAATCAAAGTATACCTTTGCAGGTATGAATTTGACTTTTATATTAATCCTTTCAGCATCATAGGGGTACAAAGAGCTTTAAAAGGACATTAGTCTAACCTAAAATATCTTACACTTCTACAATCTCTATTGAAAAACCTCTAGTGAGGAAGAATCTACTACCACCTTAGACAGTTCATTAAATCTGGAACTCTTAATTTTTATCCTTACCTCAGAAGGTCCCTTTCTCCACTTTTAGTCCATTTATCTGATTTATGAACCTGAGCGCCAAGCAGAACAAGTCTAAACTTCCTTTCTCACTAATCTTTTTCACTCTCTGAAAAGTGTGCATGTTATTTTATCTTTTTGATTGAAGATTTTAATCTATTTAGTTTGAAATATCTAAGTGTCCTTATGCAAGTCCTTTAACTTCTGTGGACCTCATTTTTCAATTCGTATAAATAAGGAACTTTGGTCCGACTCATCGATAAGGTGAAATTCATATGCCCCTCATTATAAAAACAAAGTTATATTGTGATGAATAAATCATAATATATTAGAATTTAAAATAAAAGGACATTTGAAATTCCTCAAACAGTTCCTTTTGTTATAGATTAAAAAAACAATACCTAACCTTGAAAAATGAAATAATTTGTTCAAGATAGCAGTTCTCAAACTTTTAGCAGTTCCCATAAATTTTTTCACACTTTCATACTCATAAATTATTGAGGAACCCTATCCCAAGAATTGTGTTTATGTAAATAATAATTATTGGTATTTACCATATAAAGGAAAAATGTTAGTACAGTGGTAAAAATGATTTTGAACTCATACGTTGAAAATTTCTTTTTCTGAGTAGCATCTTTATTTTTTTCATTCATGCATATGTATATTTTTAAATTACAAAATTTCCCTCCATCCTCCCTTTCCACTACCCTCCCTTCAGCAGCAAACAGTCAGGTTAACATTTTACATACATATTTTTGACAATCATGTTTACAGATTAGTCATTTTAGGTGTGAGGAATTAGGTTTAAGAGAAAGATATAAAAGAGATAATTTTTATACAGTGTTAATAAATTCTGAAGGGTTGGTTTTTGTTTTATTTTGTTTTTCTTCCTCTGGATGGGGATAACATTATTCATAGCCAGTCTAACACAGTTATTCTAGCTCTCTGATCTGCTGAGAGGAGCTGCTTCCATCAAGATTGTTCATCTCATAATGTTGTTAATGTGTACATTATTCTCTTGGTATTGCTCTCTTCATTTAGCATCAGATCCTGTAACTTATTCCATGCTTCTTTAGTGTCTGACCATTTATGACTTCTTATAGAATAATATTACATAGAATTCATATACTATAACTTGTTTAGTCATTCCCCAATTGATGAACAGAAAATTTCTTGAATTACATTTAGAAAATCACTGACCTAAAGTCTAAAACCTGGGTAGATCTCTTTCTGTTGCTTTATTACTTTTCTTCAGTCATATTTTTAGAATCTCATATTGAACTCTGATAACTAGGGGCTGAGACCAATTAGTACAATTTATGTTAGGAACAATAAGGTGGTCAGGTTTCAAGAAAGATATTATTCAAAGACACTATAATTTAGCCAATTTATTTGGAGTTCTGTATGTCCTACCATGGACACTGGACTTCATCTGATTAAAAACAGGGAGCCATGTTTGTAGAACAGGGAAATAGCATCAAAATAACTGACTTAAGAAAGTTAATTTGCAAAATAAGGAAGAAAATGTCAATGCCTGATGAAGGTTAGTTTTTTTTTTTAATTGAAGTTAGAAGATTTTATGTTTGTGTGTAAGTGTTTGTGTACTGAAGGGAGGGATTGTTAATGAAAAGAAATATAAAGAAGATCCAAAGGAAAGTCTATGTGTGAAAGGCAAACTTGTATAGTGAATAACATGACATTCTAAACATTCAGTTAAGGAGAGACTCAAAGTCTGCTTCTGATGATTTCTGATAGACTGTTTCTTTTAAAAATGAGATAATTCTGACTCTAGTATCTACTTCACAATGTTAATATAGTCTGAGATACAAATAAGTAAATATATGTAAAATATTTTGCAGATTTTAAAGGTTGTATAAAAGCAACATGATTTTCCTCCAGGTTCTTCAGCATGCAAAAAAGAATGGATACAGAATCTAATCAAATTAGAAATTTAGGTATCAACTGAAATTTCAACATAGGAATATATAAAATAATAAGAGTTCTCAATTTAGAGGAGATAATTTGGAACATATGCCAGAGGATGAGATACAGTGGATTGGTTATATCAGAGACATTTTTCTGGCATATCAATAAATCAAAGAAAAAACTGACATTCAATCCTCCTTAATAAAACATGTAGTTTTAAGGAGTAATTTTTTTCTGAATCTTTGCTATGTACATATCTTAATTTATTAGCTGTAAATTGCTTCCCTTTAAATCAAAGGTTATATAACATCTTTCATCTTGATGCCATTACAAAGCTTTTTAATATGAATGTTACTTCTCCAGTGGAACCATCCTCCTATAATTCATTTACCTCATGTAATACTGTGATTACTGTTGATAATTTATTATCTTGACTAGCATGGTCTTAAAATAGTTTGTCTGAAAAAAATGAAGTAAAAATTTGATGCTAGACATCATTAAATTAATATAATTACTAGTTTATGCTTGAAAAATATTGAGGTTCAATCATCTTTAGTCACATATAACAAAAATTTTATTAACTAAGCTACTTTAGTTTTGATAATTGTATATAATTATATATATATATATATATATATATATATATATATATATATATATATACTAGTGCTTTAATGTTAACAAAATGTTTTCCTTAAAAAGTTCTGAGAAATGAAGTCAACAAAAAATTGTGAAATCTCTACTGTATGCAAACACTGTTGAAAGCATTATGAATATAAAAAAGTTCAAAAGTCTCTTGACTATCAAACTGAAGGTCTATACAGAGTTGATGTGCTGACCTTATTGTTATATACCTGTGAAGCCTGGGCAGTCTACCAATGCCTTGTCAGGAAACTGAATCATTTCCATTTAAATTGTCTTAGGAAGATTCTGAAGATCACCTAGCAAGAGAAGATATCAGACACTGTGGTCCTTTCTCAAGCTAAACTGCCTAGCATTCTAATATTACTACATTGGTAGCCTACTACAATAGGCTGGTCATGTTGATAGAATGCCACAAGTGCATTTGCAAAAAAAAAAAAACCAAACTATTTTAGGGAGAACTCACACAGGGCAAGTGCTCACAAGGAGGTCAGAAAATAGTGATACCAAGACACCCTGAAGGTTTCATTGAAGAACTTAGAATTAACTGTACAGCATGGGAGACATTGGCACAGGACTGCCCAGCATGATTTTCCCTCACAAATGAGGGGGCTGCACTCCATGAGGAAGGCAGAATTGAAGCAATTCAAAGAATTCAAAGGAAACATGACATCCATAAGTTCAGAGTACTCACCCCAGGTGTTCAAATGAAATATTTGAGCCCAGCTTGCAGTAGAGCATTCCAAACTAGTATTGATTTAATCATGCACAGTCAGACACATTGTAATTTGTCTCAAATATAGTGATGTCATTTTGGTCTTCTTCTATAAGGAAGGACAAGAACCAATCAATCTATTAAGAGAGAGAAAATGCAAACAATTATGTATAAACAAGATATATAAAAGATTAATTAGAGATGTTGCCAGAGGGAAACATTAGAATCACGAAGCAGAAAGAAAGAAGTTGATATTTTACCTGGGTTTCAAAAGAAGTCATGAATACAAAGAAGGCAAGGAGGATAGAGAGAATTCCAGGCATGTGGGACAAGAGAAATTACCGAATCTTGTGTTAGCAAAAAAAAAAAAAAAGGCTCCAACTGAACTGGATCACAGATTATATAAATGGGAATATGATGTAATAAGAAAACTGAAATGGTTTGAGGGGGTCAGGTTACAAAATACTTTAAGAGCAAAAAGAGGATTTATAGATAATCTTAAAGGAAAATAGGAAATGAAATTATATATTTTCATTTTACAGATTAGAAAACTAAGGCTCAATGAATTCACCTTTTCAGAACAACATATTTATTAAATAAAATAATGAAAATTAAAACCCAAATCTGTACACCTTTCACTCTTACAGGCTAAAAAGAAGTCAGATATTGAAGTTATCAAACTTTTAGATGGGGATCTGAGACTGAAGTTTTATGGTGAGGTTAACATAACACTTGGTCACAGCCTATTAAGTTACTATTCCCAAACAGCATCAAACAATAATTCATGGTCTCTCAACACAAATCCTCAGATTTAGATTTATTTTTTTCTGAGAGACCAACATAATTTTGACTTTCATTGTCTACCATGAAGGTCAGTGTTGCTAGTGCAAGATTGTATCATGGGTTTTAATGAGAGAAGTTACTTTAAATTAAATTCACAGGTCCATTAAGTCACCTCTTTTAGCTTGTAGGAGAAGAAGTCTCAGAGCAGAATTTCAAACTGATATTTCAAAATGAGCCAGTCAGTATTTCTACAACAAAATGTGAAAATAGGAATCTAAGGATTAATTACACTGAAGATAATACGTATAGGCGATATGTGTATTCACTGAAGTTTCTAAGCTAGCTACAGTTATGGACTATAAAATCTACAGTTTATTTTCATTATTCCAGCTAATGGAAGCCATCTATGCTGCCATCTTCAATGACAACCCAACCAAAAGCTATTTGCATCAGAAAAAGGAAGTTTATACTGCAGAACTGAGGAATTATACTAGATAGGGAAAAGATTTAGTTTTGATAGAAGAAAGGTCATTGTAGAGGAAATTCTTGATCAGACATGAGTTGGACTAAATAACCTCCAGAGGCCTTTGCAACTCTGAAATATTTTACGACTTTCCTGATAGTGCTCTAAAAGGATAGCTTCCCTCAATGTTTCATATGAAATACTTAAAGAAACATTAAATTTTTAAAAAATATGAGTAAAAAAATCAGTTGTCTATTATTGTCTATTATTAAGAATAATTAAAGAGCAATCTATATACTCCTAGGCTATCCTTGACACATATCTAAAGAATGGAGGTAAGTTCTTCAGAAGATTTCATGTAATCCCTTCTGATGAGTTAATGGAAAGTCAAAATTAAGAGATGCATATGAGAAGGGTACACTGATGGGTCTTAATCTGTATTATCACTGACTGAATTTACAGTTCTATTAAAGATTTAACAGCAAAAGTGAAAAAAAACCTTGCAGTGAATGTTATCTATTCCAAATCATTCAAAGGGTGTCCTCAGCTATGAGCCAGAGGATTAGAAGACCTATTCCAGGTCATCTGATTCATAATGGAAGACCCAAATTATCTAAATAACTTTCAACAGGAGAAAACTGAAATTAAAATTTGTGGTATAAGGCAGGAGGAAGTTTACTACAACAAAACTTTTAAATTACCAGGTACTGTGTTAGGTACAAAATATACATTTTAAATAAAGTCAAAATGTAGACATTTTTAAAAAGCCAAAAGCCTTATATTGACAAGCAAACATTCTACTGGGGTGATATGACCTATGCCCAGATATATACAAAATATATATAAAGTACAAAATTCTTTTCTTAAGGGGAGAGAATACTGCTCTGGGAGATAAGGGACTTGAAAACCTTATAGAAAGTGGGACCTTTCAAATTTTGTTTTGAAGAGACAGGATATATAGTTATGTATAGGGAACTCTTTGATGTTTTACAAGAACAGAAATTAAATGAATGAAATATGAAATAAGCAGGAAAGTCAAAGGCAGCATGAGGAAGTATGTAATATTCTAGACTCAGGCCTAGGAAGACTTGGCTTTATGTTTCATCTCTAAGAGATACTGGTGATTTAATCTTGGGAATATCCTTAACTTCTGGGTGGGTGTTCTAGTGCATTCTATAACATTTTAAATTGCAAAGAATGTACCAATTTGCTTAGGAGTTTCAACTGGGAATTTCCAAAGCAAATGAAATTATTATGGGTCAAATCCCTATATGATTGCTGAAAATGTTAATGGGAGTAATATTTTGTACTGCTTTAAATATCAGAAAATAATTTAGTACCTATGTTCAATCCTAAATCTGAAATTTACTTTAAAAATTCAAAGGGTTGAAAGCAGTATTTCTCGGTAACTTCTAACCCCCAAACAAATTATGACTCTAGACAAAATCGAAAGGGGAAGGAACCCACAGAAAGATTGAGTAACTCTGCTACAACATAAGGAGTGTGGAGTGAAAAGCACCAGCCACAGAATCTGCAATGAGAATACAGAGAAAGCAGCCTGAAAACCCCAGAGACCATAAGGGAAGTCTGCAGAGATTTCTCTGCTCTCCCTCAGGGTAGGACACTGCGGTTTGCCTACATTCAGATGGAGGTTGCCATGTGGGTTTCCATACTAAGTAACCAAGCTGGATCCCTCCTTATAGCTCCAGGGCAGAGGGAAGTACAGGGGTCATCTACATATCAAAGTAGAGGCAAGACAGCTAAGACCTTGGAGGGGGGAAAAAAACCCAAAAGCCCAAAGCCTTGGAAATGCTGTCTTGGGCTGAGGAAAAGAGTAAACAACAGATAAAAGAAGAATTTGGCCATAGAGAATTACATTAAACCCATGGAAGAGCAAAACACATACTCAAATGATGACAAAATCAAGGCTTCTGTATCCAAAACCTCCAAGAGAAATAGAAAACAGGCTCAGACTAAGGATGAGCTCAAAAAAGACTTTGAAAAGCAATTAAGGGAGATGGAGGAAAAATTGCGAGGACAAATAAGAGCGATGCAGAAAAATCATAAAAAACTAAAGCAGGGGTGGCTAGGTGGCTCAGTGGATAGAGCACTGGCCCTAGAGTCAGGAGTATCTGAGTTCAAATCTGGCCTCAGACATTTAATAGTTACCTAACTGTGTGGACTTGGGCAAGCACTTAACTCCATTTGCCTTGCAAAAAAAGAAAAATCTAAAAAAGAAAACAAAAAGCAAATCAACAGCTTGGTGAAAGATACACAAAAAAATACTGAAGAAAATAATATGTTAAAAACCAGTTTAGGCCTAATGGAAAAAACAAAACAAAAGGCAAATGAGAAGAATGCCTTAAAAAGCAGAACTGGCCAGCTACAAAAGGAGATAAAAAAGCTCTCTGAAGAAAATAACTCTGTCAAATACAGAATGGAACTAAAGGAAGCTGATGACTTTACCAGAAATCAGGAAGAAAGAAAACTCTTCTAAAAAAGTCAAGCATTAGAAGAAAATGTGAAATATCTCATGGGAAAAACAAGCGACCTCAAAAACAGATCCAGAAGAAATAATTTTAAAAGTATTGGGGCATCTGAAAGCCATGACCACCCAAAGAGTCTAGACGTCATTTTTCAAGAAATAATGCAGCAAAATTTCCCTGAGATCCTAGAAACAGAGGGTAAAATAGAAATCAAGAGAATTCAACAGCCACCTCCTGAAAGATATCCCAAAAGAAAAACTTCCACGACTATTATAGACAAATTCCAAAACTCCCAAATCAAAGAGAAAATTCTGAAAAGCTGCCAGAAACAATTCAACCACTGAGGCTCCATAGTCAGGATTACACAGGATCTGGCAGCATCTACATTAAGGGCTCATAGGGATTGGAATGTGATATTCTTGAGGCAAAAGATCTTGGTTTACAACTGAGAATTAACTACTTAGAAAAACTGGAAATCCTCTTTCAGGGGAAAAGATGGATTTTCAATAAAACAGGGGACTTTCAAACTTTCCTATTGAAACAAACAGAGCTGAACAAAAATTTTGATCTCCAAATACATAACTCTGATGAACCATAGAGGGGGGGTGGAATAGAAGGACTATCTATGAGGAATTTAATGATATTGAACTGTTTGTATTCCTGCATGGGAAGATGATATTGATAACTCATATGTATAGACAGGCCATAGAAAGGAGCAGAATATCATGGTATAATATAGTAAAAAGATGGAGTCAATGAGTGATAAAGAAAAGTACTGGGAGGAAGGAAAAGGAAATGAAGAAGAAGCCAAGAAATTTCATATGAGTCAAGAAAAAATCTTTTTTGCAAAGGAGTAGAAACCAGGATCGCAAGGGGGTATGAGTAACCCTTCATTCTCATCAGAAATGGCTCAGAGAGGAAATAAAATACACACTTAATAGTGTGAGGAAATCTATCTTTACCCTAGAGAAAAATGAGAAGAAATGTATGCCATAAGGGGGAATGGGTGCAGGGAAGGGGGAAATAATTTAAAGAAGAGAGGGAAGATTGAGGGAGAGGGTACTCAGATACAAGATTCTTTTGGACAGGGCCAGGAAGAAAAGAGAGAGAGAGAGAGAGAATATAATAAATGAGAGTGGAGAGGAATAGAGTGGAGGTACAACTAGTAATAGCAATTGGGGGAAAAATACTGAAGCTAGTTCTCTGGTAGACTTATGATAAAGAAAGCAACTCACCCCAGAGACAGAGCCACTGGAATCTAAACACAGACTGAAGAATGTATTTTTTTTCTCTCTATTCTTGCAGTTTCTCATCTTCTTGGGGGGGGGGGAGTTTATGTTTACTCTTATAACACATTCAATTTACATCAATGTATGGCATGGAAACAGTGTAAAGACTAGCAGACAGCCTTCTGTGTTGGGGGGCAGGGAAGGGGGATATTGTAAAATTCAAAACCTTACAAAAATGATAGGTGGATACTACTATTGCATATAATTGGAAAACAAATAAAATGTTAAGAAATAAAAAAATTCAAAGGGATTTTCATGTGCAATTTCATTGTATTCTTACAACAACCCTTAAAGGTAAATAGCATAAGTATTATTAAAATCATTTTCTCAGTGGGGAAACTGAGCTTCACTGAGATATAAAGAATTGACCTAAGGTCAAAACTAATGAGTCAGGAGTGGCTAGGTGGTATAGTGGATAGAGCACGGGCCTTGGAGTCAGGAGTATCTGGGTTTCAAACAGACATCAGACACTTAATAATTACCTAGCTGTGTGGCCTTGGGCAAGCCACTTAACCCCATTGCCTTGAAAAATCTAAAAAAAAATCCCAAAACAAAAAAAAACAACTAATGAGTCAAAATGGGATGCAGAATTAAATCTTCTGATACTAAGGTGAACCCTTTCCCCTATATTTGAATTATGAACTGGATGTGTTAAGGTCTGATGCATAAGACAACTCTTGTGCTTTGACTATAAATTTTCGAAAAGTGAAATTACTTCATCTGGGGCATTCAAAACTCAGAAGAGAACTAGGAAATCCATCCCAATGAAAAAATTATCAAGTCTTTCTAATGCTAGCTCATATTAACATCTTTTTGCAAGCATATACCTAAACCTATTTATTTATCAATTTGTTCAATCTTTTAGCCAGCACCATGACAAAAACATAAACAGTTTAAATGTTTTTATTCTGTGATATGATTTTCAATTAGTCCACATTGAAGATTGTCTAAGTCAAACCTTAAATTCCCAATCTAATTCATATCTACATAATCAATCATTTTGATTGGGAAACATGGACAGCCTTCAAGATTTGGCCAAGTGGAGCCAGAAATACATCCCCAACAAAAGAAAGGCAATATACATAAATTATAACGGATGAAAACCTTTCAATTAACTCTGGACAGATGACCTTCATTTCTTACAAAGTGATTTTAGAATGCATTCAATTTATACAAAAGAAAAAACGAAACCATACCAAGTTAAGAATAGTTTTCTTCATTTTAGCAAAGTCTTGGGGATGATTTATTATTAGAATTGTACTCTTTATAGTCAATAATTTTCAGTAGGCTATTGTGATTTTATCTGTTTGCATGTAATTAATTATTTAATAGATTAATAATTAATTAATACTTTTGCATAAAATTAGATTTATGAAATCCAGAAATCCTAAGAATACATGTTTAGTAATTCCCTAGATGAAGTACACTAAAGTATTTTTTCCTTCTCTTATATTTCAGAACTTCTGCAATGATAGGCTATTATTTATTGATAGGGATAGAGACTGGATTTGAAATTTCATTGATAAAGGGAACTTCACTTATTAAGTTCCTGTATCATTGCAAATTGTCAATTTCTTTGCAAATTATAAGATTGTTGCATAGACATATTAAATGATTTGCCCATTATATATCAGGAATGGAATTTAAGCCTAATTTCAACATTCACTAAGCCATGTTGCTACTCCAAGGACTAAAAATAATGAAGCCACCATAATTAACAGGAAGAGCAACAGCTGAAGTAATATCATCATTGACATTACTTGACATTATCAAAATATTCTCACTTCCCTCCAGCAGAGAATAAATGCTTATTGCTATTCCAACCCAATCTTCTGGTCATTTCTTTTCCTATCTCCAAAATCAAAAAAGGATATCAGAATCTCAGAACTTCATAGTTCTAAGGAAATCTAGCCCAATTCATGCCTAAAGCATATTTCTTTTCTTCAAATACTCCTACTCCCCCCGCCCCTAAAAAGTACAAACTGTTCAACTAGACTTTACCTAAAGAAAACTTATTTCCAATTGTGGAGAATACCAATCTGTCCATTTTCTAGTTTGTTCAATTTACTTTGTGACAGATGTCATTAATGACATTGCCATAAATCTCTTTATAATTTCAAGTAAATGTTCATTCCTTTTTCTACACTTTTGCATGAATTGACATTGTCTCTATTGTGTCACATTCATCATTGTATATCTCAAGCCTTGCCTGTTTCGTCATGATAGACTGAACTTATAGTTCTGGCAGGTTCTCATATGACAATCTTTTTATTCATTCAACAACTAAATAGCAAATCTTTTATTTTGTCCCATTTTTCAGTAAATACTTTTTTTTAATTGTGAAGAATTTAAATATAAAAATAGGTTCCATATAATTTAAAATCTATATATGAGGTGTCACTTGGAGTCACTAGGTTGTACTAATGGAATCTGAAACACAGAATAAAGATTTCAATGTTTGGGTATTTTAATGTAGTGTATAAATTATTAAAATCTATTTTCTTGTTTGTGTTATACATTAATTCAAAATTGAGATATTTTCTTGTTTTCTTATTTTAAATGCTAAGCTTAAATCTCCAGTTTCTTAAAATATATCATCATCATACGTTCCATGTAGCAGCTTTGTGCCAGATAGTTTTTGTTTTTGTTTTTCATTTTGTTTACTAGAAGCCAAGTTTCATGTATGCAATATATTTAAATGTGGAATTCAAATAATCAAATATTATTAGATATTGAAACGACCTTATAGATTGTGTAGTTTCAGATGAAGAAAGTGAATCAATCCACTAAGAAGCATAAAAGATTATGTACTCTTTATGTATCATTCCCTTGGGTGAGATCTTTAATATACAAATACAAATGTGAGATAGTCCCTCACTTTAATGAGCTTAAATTTTACATGGTGAAAAATAACATGTACACAGATAAGTGACCAATGTTCACACCAATAGTTAAAAATTCATAGTATCTGCAAAGAGCTCTTAAAGAAAGTTTCATTCAAGTTAACTGACTTAAGCATACTTCAAAATAATCAAAGATATCAGATCAGAACCTTCACATTCCCTTTCAATCCTACCTTTCTAGAAAGATTTTACAATCTTTCCTTCATGCCCTCTATGTTCCAACAAAACTGACTTACTGATAGTAATCATGAAATTTTATCTATTGAGTTCCTGTGCCATGATTCAAAATGTCATTTATATTAAAACTGATTCTTGAATCTAACACTTGAAATCCCTATTTTCCTTCAAGTTTCATATATACGTTTTTGGAACACACAATTTAGACATGGAAACATATACATTATACATACAGATAGTTTTCAACATTTAGTTTTTTTTAAAAATTTGATGACATAAAGGGCAATGATTAAGTTGAAGAGGTTATGGGAGGATTGGGACATTAATGCATTGTTGGTACAGTTGTGAACTGTTCTGATACTGGAGAACAATGTGGAACTAGGGTCAAAGAGCAATAAAACTGTTCCTACACTTTGACCAAGCAATTCCAATTCTAGGCCTGTAATCAGAAGAAATTATGTTCCCAAATATTTATAGCAACTCTTTTTTTGTAGTGGCAAAGAATTAGAAATTGAAGAGATGCACATCACTTGTAGAATAGCTGAACAATTTATGATATATGACTATTATAGGATGCTGTTGTTCTATAAGAAACCATAAATGGTCAGACACTAGAGAAACATGGAATGAATAGCAGGATCTGATGCTGAGTGAAGAGAGTAGAACCAAGAGAATATTCTAAACATTAACAGTAACACTGTGAATTGATCAATCTTGATGGGTGCAGTCAATCTTACCAGTTCAGAAAGCTAGGACAACCCTATCAGATTGGCTATGGACAATTTTATACCCATCCAGAAGAATAAAAACAAAATAAAACATAAAAACTCCTTCACAATCTAATGAACACTATATTCACTTTTTAAAAAATGTCTCTTATATAGATCTTTCCCTTAATCTTATTTCCTGAGATCAAAAATTACTAATCTGTAAATATGTCTAACACAAATGTGTATGTTTAATATTAACCTGACTATTTGCCACTCAGGGGAGCAGGGTGGGAAGGAAGGGTAGAAGAAAATTTTATAACTTAAAACTATACATATGAATATAGATAAATGTTGAAAAATTTTCATAATGTATATTTTGAAAAATAAAATATCAATTAAAAATATTTCAATCATTTGTTTCTCCAATTCCATGAAATAATAGGTTTTTACCAATTTTTTTATTGCAAGGTTTTGAGTTTTACATTTTTCTCCTTCCTTTTTCCCCCCTTTCCTCTCACAGAAAACAATATGATATAGGCTCTACATTTATAACTATGCTAAACACAGATCCATATTGATCAGTTTGGGAGACAAGAATTAGATCCAAATGGAAGAAATAAAACATTTGGGGGGAGAGAGAAAATGATATAATACTTAAGACAACTTATAAAAATTGAAGATCATAAGCTTTGGTCTTCATTTAAACTCCACAGATCCTACTCTGGATTTGGCTGGTATTTTCCAGTACAAGTCTTTTAAAATTCTTTGATTACTGCTTAAATGAACAAGACCATCATGGTTGATCATCACTCCATGATATTGTGAGTGTGTATAATGTTCTTCTGGTTCTGCTCTTTTCATTCAGAATCAATTCATGCAAGCCTTCCCAGGCCTTTTTAAAATCCTGCCCCTCATGATGTCTTTATTAACACGATATTATTTCATCACACAAATATATCACAATTTGTTCAGTCATACCCCAATTGATGGACATCATCTCAATTTCTAAGTCTTTACCACTACAAAATGAGTTTCTATGATTAGTTTTGTACATTTGTGATTTTTAAACTTTTCATTTCTTCATGAAACAGACCCAGTACTGGTTTTGATAAAAAAAAAATGCACATTTTTATTGCCCTTTGGGCATAATTCCCAATTGCTCTCAAGAAAGGCTGAATCAGTACAAAACTCTAGCAACAATGCATTAGTGGTCCAGTTTTGATACAACCCCTGCACATTGATCATTTTTTCTCTCTAGTCATATTGGCTTTCTGAGAAGTGTGAGATGGAACCTTAGAAATGTTTTAATTAGTATGTCTCTAAACAGCAATGTAGGACTATTTTTCATGACTATAGATAGTTTTGATTTATTCATCTGAGAATTGCCTTTCAATATCCTTTAACCATTTATTAATTGGGGATTAACTTGTTCTTTTATAAATTTGACTCAATTCTCTATATATTGTTGAAATTAGTCCTTTGTCAGAAACACCAATTATAAAAACTGATTTCCAACTTCCTTTCATTTTAATCTTGGTTGGAGTTTGTGCATATAACCAAAACTATTGTTTGTTTTTTATAATGTTCTCTATCTTTTCTTTGGTCATAAACTGCTTCCATTTCCATAGATGTGACAGGTAAATTATTCCTTTGTCTCCTTATAATATTAATATACTTATATTACTAACTTTAACATATACATTCTGCACCTGTTAAAACATTATGTTGGCATAGGGTGTGAGATGTGAGTCTTTTCCTACTTTCTGCCATACTATCTTCCAGTTTTTCCAACAGTTTTCATCAAAGAGTAAGTTTTTATCCCAGAAACTGGAATCTTTGGGTTTAAACATTAGATTACTATCTTCATTTATGCTGTCTCATTGCAATTAACCTATTCCCCTGATCCTCTAGTCTATTTATTAACTAGTACCAAACAATTTTGCTTACTGATGCTTCATAATATAATTTTAGATCTAGTATGGTTGGGCTGCCTTCCTTTGCATCTCTTTTCCTTAATTGGACATTTGTGGCTCCATATGAATTTAATTATTATTTTGTCTAGTTCACTATAGTAATTTTTTGGAAGTTTGGTATGGCACTAAATAAGTAATCTAATTTTGTTAGAATTGTCATTTTTATTATATTAGCTTGGTCTATCCATAAGCAATTGACATTTGGCCAGTTATTTAGATCTGATTTTATATGTGGGAAAAGCATTTTATAATTGTTTTCATGAAGCTTCTGAGTCTGCCTTGATAGGTAGCCTCCCAAGTATTTTATGTTATTTGAAATTATTTTAAATACAATTTCTCATTCTATCACTTGCTGTTGTATCTTATTAGTAATATATAGAAATGCTGGGCATTTATGTGGGTTTATTTTTATATCTTGTGACTTTGCTAAAGTTGATAATTGTTTTGAATAATTTTTTGGATGATTTTCTACAAAGAGTGAGAGATTTGTTTCTTCATTATCAATTTGTATTCCCGCAAGTTCTTTTTATTCTCTTATTGCTAAAGACACAACAGCAAGAGATAAAATCCATTTAAAATAAAGCTAACATTTCTAGTAAAATATAGAATTATAGTGGTGAAAACAGTCATCCTTGTTTTACCTCTGATCCTATTGGTAATGCTTCCAGCTAATCCCCATTAAACATAATGCTTATTGATAGTTTTAGATAGTTACTACTTAATATTTTAAGGAAATGCCATTTATTTCTATGCTTTTTGTTATTTTAATAGGTATTATGCTGTATTTTGTAAAGTTTTTTCAGCATTTACTGACATAATATAAAGAATTCTGTTAGGTTTGTTATTGATGTGATCAATTATGCTGATAGTTTTCCCAAAATTAACCAATTCTATATTTCTGGTATAAATCTTGTTTGATCATAGTGTATTATTCTAGTGAAAACTTGGTTTAATTATTTTGCTAATATTTTATTTAAAATTTTTGTATCCATATTCATTAGGGAAATTGATATATAATTTATTTCTCTGTTATGACTTTTCCTGGTTTACGTATCAGCACCATATTGGTGTTATAGAAAAAATTTGTTAGACCTCCTTCTTCATCTATTTTTTCAAACAGTTCATAGAGAATTAGAACTAATTATTCCCTGAATGTTTGCTAGAATTCACTTATGAATCCATCTGGCCCTGGAGATTTTTTTGTTGGGACTTCATTAATGACTAGTGGAATTTCTTTTTCTGAGATATGGTTCTTTAAATATTTAATTTCTTTTTCTTTTAAACTGGGCAATTTATAAATTTGTTAATTTTCATCTATTTCACTTAGATTGTCATATATAGTTGGTTAAAATAGTTCTGAATTATTTAATTTCCTCCACTTTTGTAGTAGATTCACCTTTTTCATTTTTATTCCAGCATTTTGCTTTTTCTTCTTTCTTTTTTAATCATTTTAACTAAAGGTTTATCTATTTTATTGTTTTTTAATAAAACCAACACTTAGTTTTTTATTAGTTTAATACTTTTCTTTTGATTTTATTTTCACCTTTAATTTTCAAAATTTCTAATTTGGTTTTAATCGTGCATTTTCAATTTGTTCTCTAACATTTTTTTATTTTCATACTCGGTTCATTGATCTCTCCTTTCTCTATTTTATTCATATAAGTATTTAAAGAAGCATTTCCCCTTATAATTGCTTTAGCTGTATCCCATAAGTTCTGGTATGTTGTCTTGTTATTGCCATTGTCTTGGATGAAATCATTGAATCCTTCCATGATTTTTTATTTGATCCACTAATTCTTTAAATTTAGGCAATTTAGTTTCCATTTAGTTTTAGGTCTCTCTTTCTCTCTCTCTCTCTCTCTCTCTCTCTCTCTCTCTCTCTCTCTCTCTCTCCATGGGCCTTTGATGCACATGTTTTTTTATTGCATCATGATCTTAAAAGGATGCATTCATGACTTCTGTCTTTCTGCATTTGATTATGAGATTTTTATGCCTTAATATATGATCAATTTTTTGTGTAGGTGCCATGTATCATAGAAAAAAATGTACATTCCTTTCTGTTCCCTTTCTATCCTATCTATTTTCCATTGTTCTTTCATAGCTAAGTTTAATTACTTTCTATTCATCTTAATTTCCTTCTTGTTTATTTTATGGTTATATTTATCTAATTCTGAGAGGAGATTGAGGTTCCCCCACCAATATAGTTTTGTTTTCTATGTCTTCTTATAACACATTTAGCTTCTCCTCTAAGAATTTGGATGCTATACTGCTCAGTATAGTTTTTTGTTGAAATTATTTCACTGTCTGTGGTACCTTTTAGGAGAATGTAGTTTCCTTCCTTATCTCTTTCAATGAGATCTGTTTTTGCAACTGTTTTGTCTAAGAGCAAGATCATTTTCCCTGCTTTTTTCACTTCAGCTGAAGCACAATATATTTTGCTCTAATCTTTGACTTTTACTCTGTGTGTATCTTGGCACTTCACATGTGCTTCTTGTAAGCAGAATATCATAGCTTTGTGTTTTTATTCCACTCTGCTATCCATTTCTATTTTATGGGAGAGAGAGTTGAACCCATTAACATTCACAGTTAGAATTATTGTCCTCCATGCTATCTCCCCTCTCTTTGTATTTTGCCCTCCTTTTACATTATCCCTCCTCTCTAGTGATTTGTTTCTGAAAATTGCCCATCTCAATGTGTTTACCATCTTTTATCTACCACCTTCCCTTTTCCTTCCCCTTTGCTTTTTCCCTTTTTTCAGTACATCCTTCCCTCCCCTCCTTCCCCTTCTAATATTGAAAGATAAGATAAAATTTTTAAATTTAACTAAGTGTATGTGTTAATCCATCTTTGAACCAAATCTGATGAAATTAAGAGTTGGGGAGTTATCACCTCTTTCCTTCTTTCCCTCTATTTCAATATGTCCTTTGGACATTTTCATATGATGCGATTTACCCCATTCAGTCTCCCCATTCCTCCTATTTTTTTATAATGCCCCCCTTTTTTAAAATTTATTTTTATTAAAGATATTATTTGAGTTTTACAATTTTCCCCCCAATCGTGCTTCCCTCCCCCCAACCCCCCAAGGAAAGCACTCTGTCAGTCTTTACTTTGTTTCCATGTTGTACCTTGATCCAAATTGGATGTGATAAGAGAGAAATCATATCCTTAAAGAAGAGAAGTCTAAGAGGTAACAAGATCAGACAATAAGATATCTGGGTTTTTTTCTGAATTAAAGGGAATAGTGCTTGCACTTTGTTCAAACTCCACAGCTCCTTATCTGGATACAGATTGCAGTCTCCTTTGCAGACAGCCCAATATTGTTCCTGATTGTTGCAATAATGGGAATTCAGGGAAGCCTGGAGGGATTTGCATGAACTGATGCTGAGTGAGATGAGCAGAACCAGAAAAACACTGTACACCCTAACAGCAACATGGGAGTGATGTTCAACCTTGAATGCCCCCCTTTTAAAATTTATTTTTATTAAAGATATTATTTGAGTTTTACAATTTCCCCCCAATCTCACTTACCTCCCCAACCCCCCACTGAAAGCAATTTGTCAGTCTTTATTTTGTTTCCATGTTGTACATTGATCCAAATTGAGTGTGATGAGAGAAATCATATCCTTAAGGAAGAAACAAAAAGTCTAAGAAATAACAAGATCCAAAAATAAGATATCTGTTTTTTTTTCTAAATTAAAGGGAATAGTCCTTGCACTTTGTTCAAACTCCACAGCTCCTTATCTGGATACAGATGGCACTCTCCTTTGCGTACAGCCCAAAATTGTTCCCGATTGTTGCACTGATGGAATGAGAGAGTCCTGTAAGGTTGAACATCACCCCCATGTTGCTGTTAGGGTATACAGTGTTTTTCTGGTTCTGCTCGTCTCACTCAGCAGCAGCTCATGCAAATGCCTCCAGGCTTCCCTGAAATCCCGTCCCTCTTGGTTTCTAATAGAACAATAGTGTTCCATGACATACATGTACCACAGTTTGCTAAGCCATTCCCCAATTGAAGGGTAATGCCCCCCTTTTAATGAAATAAATTTTTAATTCATTTCATCAAAGTCATGGAAATACCATGGATGTCCACACCTTTAGCCTTAGTATATTCCCTATAATAGAGTTAAAATTCTCAGGAATTATGAGTCTTCCAGGTGGGTATGTAACTAGCTTAATCTTATTAAATAAGTTTTTTTTTTCTTTTTCCCAGTTAACCTTTTCATGCATCTCTGGAGTCTCCTATTTGAAGATCAAATTTTATGTTAAGTTCTGGTCTTTTCATTAGGAAAGTTTGAAAGTCACCTAGTTTGTTTAAAGTCCATCTTTTTCCCTGACCAAGGAAGTTCAGTTTTATCTATTTATTTATTTATTTTCATCCATTTGCACATGAAAATTTTCATGTGACTAAATTTCCTTCCACTTTCCCTTCCCACCTCACTCACCTCAGTGGCAAATAGTCAGGTTAATATTGTGCATACATATTTTGATAAACAACATTAGTAATTTTCATTTATTACTATTATTATTATTATTATTAGTTATTTTCTGAGGAATTAGAATTAAGGGAAAGATATACATAAGAGAGTTTTTATAAAGTGCTCATCACATTCTGAAAAGGTTGGGCTTTTTTTTTTTGGTGTGTGTGTGTGTGTGTTTTATTTTGTTTTGTTTTTTCTTCCTCTGCATGGGAATAGTCCATATTCAGTCTAATACAGTTGTCCTAGATCTTGGAATTACTGAGAGAGGCTTACTTTTTGGCTGGACAGTTGATTCTTGATTGCAATTCAAGCTCTCTTACTCTCCAGAAGTATATTCTAGGCCCTTTAGCACCTTAATGTTGATGCAGTATTCCTGACTGTGGGTCCTTTGTATTTGAATTGCTTATTTTTGGCTGTTTATATGATTTTCTCCTTGATCTAATAATTCTGGAGTGTGACCACAATATTCTTTGGTTTTCGTTTTGGCATCCCTTTCCAGGGGTGAAGGGGGGAAGCAATAGTTAGATTCTTTCAATGATTATTTTCCCCTCTGGCTTCAGGCTGAGATAGACTGAAAAGACAAGATGGACTGGTGGAATAGGTGTCCTGGGCAGCCACACTGGAGTTCATCCAGTTCTCCCACCTCACATACTGCAAAGACTTCTTCTTCCATAGCAATAGTTCTCAAGTTAGTCTCCCATCTTACCCTGCCACTGTGATGTACTGGGTCTCTGCTCTCTTCTTTGATCATGTCTATGCCCCTCACATGAAAGATCTTGCTGGGAGATGTTCCCCTATGTTCTTTTGTGAGTTCTGTCACTCTAAAACTGTTAAGGGACTTGATTCATGTAGGTTCTGAGGGAAAATCAGAAGAGCTTAAAATAGCATTTTGCTTCTCTCCTCCATCTTGGTCAAAAGTGAAAGCTCAACATACACTTTTATAAGATTTTAAGGTCCAACTTTTTCCACCCTTCCCTTCCATATCCCTTTCACAAGCAGCAAAGAATCTGAGAAAAGGCTATATATGTAGAATCATGTAATCATATTTCCACATTAATAATTATATTGCTAAATAAGAATCAGAACAAAAGGGAGAGTCACAAGAAGGAAAAAACAAACAAAAAAGTGAAAATTGTATGCTCTTATCTTATTTGGAATCTGTAGTTCTTTCTCTTTATTTGGATTGAGTTTGCCATCACAAGTATTTTGGAATTGTCATGGATCATTACATTAATAAGACGAGATAAATCTATCATAATTGATCATCTGACAATGCTGTGCTACTATGTCCAATGTTCTCTCGATTCTGTTCACTTAACTAAGCATAAGTTCATGTATGTTTTTCCAGATTTCTCTGAAATTAATCTGCTCATCATTTTTTGTAACATAATAGATAGTATTCCTTTATAATCAGATACTACAATTTCTTCAACCATTCCCCAATTGTTGGGCATTCCCTCAAATTCTAACTCTTTGCCATTATAAAAAAGAGTTGCAAAAAATATTTTTATATATGTGGCCTTTTTCCTTTTCTATAATTTCTTTGGAATACAGATTTGATCAAAGGATATAAGAAATTTTATAGACCTTAGGTCATATTTCCAAATTGCTCTCCAGAACAGTTGGATAAGTTCAGAACACCACCCATAATGCATTAGTGTTCTGATTTTCCCAAATCTCTAGTATTTATCATTTTCCTTTTCTGTCATATTAACCAATATGATAGATGAGGTGGTACCTCTGAACTACTTTAATTTGCCTTTTTTCTAATCAATAGTGATTTAGAGCAATTTTTCATATGTCTATTGATAGCTTAAATTTCTTTATCTGAAAATTGCCTGTTCATATCCTTTTGGATATTTATTAATTAGGGAATGGCTTTTATTTGACTCAGTCCTCTACATATTTGAAAAATGAGACTTTAATCAGAAAGACTATAAAAATTGTTTCCTAGCTTTCTACTGTCCTAAACTTACTTGCATTGATTTTGCTTGTATAAAATATCTTTATTCTCCACTCTGTATATACTTTTCACTCTCCTTTTACTCTGTCCTTCTTCACTAGTATATTTTGTTTATTTTTTTTTACTTATTTAAGGCAATGGGGTTAAGGGACTTGCCCAAGGTCACACAGCTAGGTAATTATTAAGTGTCTGAGACCAAATCTGAACTCAGGTCCTCCTGACTACAGGGCCAGTGCTCTATCCACTGTAGGTATTTTGTTTCTTACCTTTTCCTCCCTCACTATTTTCTCCCTTTTGACCTTTCTTTTATATTTCTTTTTACTTCCTAATTCCCTTTAGCATAAGATAAATTTCTATACTAAGTGAGTGTGTGTTATGCCTTTTTTGACTCAAATTGGATGAGAATAAGGTTCAAACAATGCTCACTCCCTTTCTTTTTCTTTACTATAATATGTATTTATTGTAGCAATAGCTTACAACTTTATATTTTTATATATGTATAAATATATATTTCTTTATATTTATATATATTTGAAGCAAAAAAATGTTAGCCTCAAATTATATTACAAAACATGAATAATTAAAACTATTTGATATAGAAAATCAATAGAATAGACTAGAAAGTGGTCATTAAGAATCATTGTAATTAATAATTCCCCAAAATAAATTATCTGGGAAACAGTCCCCTATTTTATAAGAATAATGGAATAAATTGAAAAGACTGGCTAAATTGAGTTTTAGACCAATATCTTACAAAATATTCCACAACAAATTCATGTTGGATATGTAAACTTAACATTATAGATAGTATAAAAATTAGAACAAAAACATAAAATATACTTTTCAAAAGAAAGGGTAGATGTATGCTCAATTAAATAAAAACTTAAAGTAATACCAAAAGATAAAATTGACAGATTTGATTATATGATATGGTAAATCAGAGGGAGAAAATTAATATATCTAGAATGAGAAGGAACGTGGTATTTTTTAAATCAAATTTATGAGATAAGGTTGTAAAAACAATTTACAGACATAAAGTACCAAAAACCATTCCTCAATAAATCAGTGATGGAAGGATATGGGCAAACAACTTTTAAAAGACAATTTGCTATCACATAAAACAATGCTTCAAAAGATGAGTCAAGTAAATCAGAACAACTCTGAGTTTTCACCTCTTATAGAGTAAATTCAAAAATATAAGAAAAGATAGAGTTATAGTAAAAAAGTTTTTGGGAAGATAGATAGTATTGTTGCTAGATTTCTTTTTTGAAATTATTCAAATGAAGAGGCTAGTATTTCCATATATTTTGATCAGAATGTTGCATGACTAGGAGTATACCCAAAGGAAATAATTGAAAGTTCCAAAAGTTCAAATTGCACCAAACTATTTATAAAAGCCCTTTTAAGTTGTAGCAAGCAATAGAAACAAAATGAGTTTTCATCAATTAAAAATTAGGAACAAATAATGGTACATGAATTTATTGGATCTTTATTGTCTTGTAAGAAAAAAATCAGGAATATAATGTGGAAAACATGGGCAGCTAGCTGGATTGGTAGATTGAGAGCACTGTACTTAAAATCAGGAAGACTCAATCTTCTTGATTCCAAATATGTCCTTAGACCTTCACTAGTCCTGTAACACTGGGAAAGTACTTAACCCTATTATTAATGAAGTAATAAATCATAATATAAACATAATTATATATTTATACATAACTATATTAACAATGAATGAATGAATGAAAAATATGAAGAAAGATGACCTAACTATACCAGATCTCAAATTGCATTATAAAGCAATAATCATGAACACAAACTGGTATTGGTTATGAAATAGAGTGGTAGATCAGGAGAATAGCTTACATATACACAATACACAATAATAAATGACCATAGTAATTTAAGTATTCAATAACTGCAAAGATCAAAAGACAAAAGCTCCCTATTTGATAAAAACTTCTGGGAAACAAACTGGAAAACATTAAGATAGCAACTAGGTATAGACCAAAATCTTACATGGTAAACCAAGATAAGTCCAAAAGGCTATATCATAACTAAATTAAAGGAGCACAGATTAGTTTACCTGTCTGATATGAACAAGGAAAGTATTTATGACCAAGCAAAATACAGAGAGATGTAAAATGTATAAATACAAGATATAAAATAAATAATTTTATTATATTAAATTAAATGTTTTTGCACAAACAAAATCAATATAAGATAAGAAAAATGGAAAGCTGGAAAACTATTTTTGAGGTCAATGTGATACTTTGTTGAAAAGACTATAAAACTGTGCATACATTCTTTTTATTTTTTATTATTATTTTTGTCAATTTTCAGGGTGTGATGTTTCTTCTACTGCAACAGATTATTCTTGAAATGAAGTTGTCAGAGAAAGAAAAGATATAGTACTGAACAGATGTGATTTTCTTTAAAAGGGAATAAAAGACCTATTTGTAAAATCAAGTTGTGATATAAGATTGTAGTGGAATGCTATTGTGTTTTAGGAAAGGAGAAGCAGGTTGAGTTCAGAAAAAACCTGAGAAGACTTACATGAACTGATATGAATTAAAGTGTGCAAAGCCAGGAAAACATTGTACACAGTAAGAGCAATTTTGTATATGATGATCAACTGTGAATTACTTAACTATTCTCAGCAGCACCACATCATTCTCTTCAAGAATACCTAATGACTCATGATGTTAAGTGCTACTTGCATAGAAAGAGCTAGACTCTGAATGCAGATCAAAGCATACTATTTATCAACTTTTTTGTGCATGTTTGTGTGTATGTGTGTCTGTGTGTGTGTGTGTTTGGTGTCTGATTTCTTTCACAAATATGCTTTGTTTTGTTTTTTCTTTATAGTTCCAACAAAATTTTTCAAGAAATAATTTTTGTAAGATTTTGAGTTCAATATTTTTCTTCTTTCCTCCCTTCCCTTCCCCCTCTCTTTGAAAGAGTAATCTAATATGGTTTATATTTGTTAAACTATAATTTGTTTTACATGATTTCATATATATATATATATATATCTGTGTATAAACACATATATCAAATTACTTATCCTCTCATAAGTGAAGTAAAAGAAGGGGAGAATTTAGAACTCAAAACTTTAGAAATGTTAAAAATTGATTTTACATGAAATTAGGTAAAACTAAAATATTATTCCAGCAAAGTGTAAAATAAAAATTCATGAATTTGACTATGAAAAGATAAAGTTTCTCCTGAATGGAATGAAGTAAGAATTGTAATGGAAACCAGGTAATAAGGAGATTGAAAATAATCCTTTATTCCCAAAAATCTTTTTTAGGAGTGCTTACTGCTAGAAGAGAGAGCAATTTGTGGATATTCAAATGATTTAGAAATTATATTAGATATAATACAAGGAGAAGAAGTTTGTTGTCCTCAATTATTTGCATTGCCATTGCATATATTATATATATATAATAAAAATTTAAAATAAAATAATAATAAACTTGCTTACGCTCTGCCACCATGCTTTATACTTTAGCAATATTCAATCTCCTTTAATTCTCTTGACAATTCTATATTTATCACCATTTTATAGATAAATAATCTTGGACAAATAAACTTGGATAAGGGATTTATCCAAGATAACAAAGCTGTTAAATATCTGTGAACTCAGTTCTTCCTGAATCTAGACCCACTTCTCTGTTCACTATACCAATTACCTGTCTCCACATGAATTCAAGATTATACTGATTATGGACTAAATAACAGGCTGAATATAGATAAGAAAATAATACTGTCATATATTGCTAGGCTTGTCCAGAAAAGGTTAGAAGTATGTCACAGAAACTATAGGAATGGTCTACAGAATGGATGAATTAGTAGGAAAAAAAAAACTCATATTTAGTTCATAGGATCACAGATTTAGAGTTAGAAAGGATTTTAGAAGCTATACTTCAAACATTATAATTTTAAAGATTAGGATCCCGAGACACCTGGTAGAATAAATGACCTGCCCAATGTAATACAGGTAGTAAGAGCAGAAACTAGATTTTCTGCCTATAGTCATTACTCTTTATTAAATGAGATTTTATTGGTCTTTTTTTAATATCACCATAGTTTTCCCCAATATCCCTTGCTTTTCCTTCTCAAAGAGGGAAATAATACTTTAAATATTATTTAATAAGTAATATTGAAATTAATTCAATTAAAATTAAATTATAAATATATATTTACATTATATGTAAATATGTATAAATATATCATATATTTTACTATAAATGTACAAATAAATATATAAATATCTTTAATATATTAAAATATATAAAATTAAATTTAACTAAAATTAAATAATTAAATAATGAGCAAAAAATATTTTTTACAAAAAAGAAGAAAAAGATAGGCTTGATTAATATATTGAAAAAGTCTGAAACATGATCAAAATAAAACACTTGTGAACCTCCTACTTTCTGCAAAGTGAAATTGCCCTTTTGAGTCATGCTTGCTATTTATGATTTGTTTCAACATTTGTTTATTTGTTGTGATCATTGTGTCTATAATTTTCTTTGCTCTTCTAACTTAACTATTCATTGTTTTATGTAGATATTTCCATGATTCTCTGCATTCATTACCTTGTAAATTTCTTATACCACTATAGTGTTCTGCTATGCTTAATATACCATGTTTTCTGTTTTGCAATCATTTCCCAATCATTGATAGTTTCTTTTGTTTTCATTTCTGTACTCTTATGGAAGTGTTGCTATAAATGATTTGATTTGAATGAGGGTTTTCATCTCAAAAGTGAATTTTCTAGCTATAAGTAACCTAATGGAATTTCTAGGTCAGAGTATGAACATTTTCTCACTTAATAGGCACGGTTCCAAATTGTTGTACTGATTGAAAGTTCTGCTCTCTTTCCCATAACCCCTCAAAACATATATTGTTTCCATTTTTTAATAATCATTTTTGTCACATTTAGAATGTGATGTTTCTTCTTCCATTGCAACAGATCACTGCTTGAAATGAAGTTGTAAGAGAAAGGAAAGATAAAGTATTAAATAGATGTGAAGCACTGATTTAGAAAACATGGCTGAAACAAGGATGAGAGAGAGACACCAGAGAAAAGATGGGGAATATGTATAAGACAGTATTAATGAGTACTGAAAGATACAATAAGGATAAGATCACCCGGGCTTTGTCCCAGTATTCTAGATTTAGAGAGTGCTAAGTCAGTGGTAATACTTATATTTCTTTGGAAGTGTGTAAATTACAATGCCTATAATAGCAACAATACAGTTATTTAAAAATGAAAAGCTTGGGCAGCTAGGTGGTGTAGTGGATAGAACACTGGCACTGGAGTCAGGAGTACCTGAGTTCAAATCTGGCCTCAGACACATAATAATTATCTAGCTGTGTGACGTGGGCAAGTCACTTAACCCCACTGCCTTGCAAAAACTAAAACTAAAACAAAACAAAACAAAAAACCTGCTGAATGGTCGGATTATATATAAACTGATCTTTTTTTCCCTTTCAATAGGCTGATAATATTTCCAACAGCAATCTTCCCCAGCGTTCCTCCTGTCATTGTCAACCACTAAGAGTACCTTTGATTCAGTCTCCCTCAGGACAGGTTTTATTTCTTGCTTTAGTCATAGAAATTCCTTAGCATGGTTCTGTAAATGCCTAAAAAAAACTCTGAATGCAGAGCAAAGCACATTATGTTCATTTTTTAAAACATCTTTTGACTTTTTTTCTTTCTTTTTTGTGGTCCCCCACCATTAGTTCTAACTCCTCTTTTACAACATGACTAATATGGAAATATATTAAACAAGATTGTACATGTACAACTTTTACCAGGTTTTTCACCACCATGAACAGGGGGAAGGAACAAGAGAGTGGTAGAAAAATGTGGAACTCATTAACTTTGCAAATGAATGAATAGTGAAAACTACTTTTACTTGTAATTGGAAAAAAAATATGATAAAAAATGAACTAAAATAAGTGAGCCAAAAATAGAGTCTGGAAGATCATATAATATCATTCCATCATTACTTTATTTAGCAAACATTTACCATAGATAGTGGAGCTATAAAGTTTAAATAAGCCACAGTCCCCATCCTCAGGCACTATTGTCTATATATGCAAATAAGACATCAAAATATAATTGGAACACATAGCACAAAAGATCAAGGCATAGAGGGTTGCAAATCAAAGTTTGTTTTTAGTTCACCTGATATGATCAGGAAAAACTACCTAGAAGGGATTGTATTTTTGTTGTTCTTCTAGGTATGGGGAGGAATTCTGCAATTCTACTAATCCAGATAGCTTGAAAGAAAAAAAAAAGTATTTTACAGATGATCTGGGGGTGAAGGAAACTTGCAATTTCAAAGATGATTTAAGTTCAAATAAAGACCAACTGATGAGGGACAATTAAGAGGACATACAACAAAGGTCAAGGGCTCTGGGAAGAAATGTGATAAAGCAGTTGATTTAGGGAATTGAAGGAAAAGATACAGACCAGTTCAATTTGTTTATTAGACAAATTGCAGAAGCTCATAAAAATGAGGTGTGGATACATGGTAACTTTACAGAATCTTGTTTTAAAGCAAAATAAATATCTCTAAATTCTCTCCTATAGAACCACAATGTTGTTTTTACACCAAAGTATAATCCACTAATGTTAATGTCCTTACATATTCTCAGATTCAAGTGTATCTATCTTGTCTCTCATATTTATTTATTTACATATATACATATATAAACACACACGTATAATATATATTTTATATACATACGCATGTATATACATAATATACATATGCATATATAGTATGCATTATATGTATATAGGCAAAGTGCAGCCTGGTCTGACACAATATTCCACCTAAAGGCTTTTCACCATGTATTCAATAGAAGTCGGTAGATTTTTACCTTATTATTTGCTGGTCAAATTTCTAGCATCTTTCAAACCATCATTCATGTGGTACATTTCATGCAACTTTTTTTCTGATTGCCTATAGTTCTCCACTTATTCTTTTTCTACTTTTAAAATTACTTTGTATATAATTTGAATTTCCACAATTCCGTGTGCTAAATCCCCCAAGGAGAAGGTAAACTATTTGAAGGAAGGGGTCATTGTTCCATTTATCTTTGCATCTTCAGCCCCTAGCATGTTTTATGACAAAATATCAAGCACTTAATATGTTTCTTGAGTGAAATTAAATTTAATTGCCCTTTTGGCAAGAGAGATTTTAAAATTAAAAGAAATATTTTATGCCTCATGATCAGAAATATAGCTGTCATTATTATTTGCAATAACATAAAATAAATTACAGGGCCTGCTTTCTTCATTTTATCACACAATTTCCCCACACCCACTCCCCCCCTTCAAATTACCACCTTTGAGACAATCTTCTAAAGCTCAGCCCACTTCACCAATTGCTACTGCTTCCCTCTGAGCCTCTTACTTTAACCAAACTATTAACACCTGTAGAAACTTCTCATCAGTCATCAATCATCAGCAATCAGTCAGCTACTTGATAATTAGTCAAGAGGGGGAAAAACACTTCAAAAGACTAAAAATATTTTCCACTGTGACTTGGTGCATGAAATAAAATAATGAATTTTCCCACTGTTAATATCTACTTAGATGCCTCTGCCCATCATCATTTAATTCACATGCCTCTGTATTATTCATTGTAGAAGATTTGCTACCATGATATAGAGAAAGAAGGAATGGCAGAGATGAAAAGGAGACAGTTCTGTAATGAAAATTGTTTATTTGCTTTTCAAAGATCTTAGATATTTCAAATGAGAACTATGAAAGAACAGAAATATTCCTGAATTTGGACCTAGTCATGAGTTCAATCAGAGATCCAATACATATCAGTACTGTGACTGGAAAGTAATGATAATTTCTTGATTTTTAATCTCTATTTCTCTGTAAAACTGGAATATAAAAATTCATTCTGGGTAGTTGTGAACAAAAACAAATACTTTGTAGGCTGGGAAATGCATAAAACCTGTGGACCTGTAGCCTGGCAACTGCTCTTGCAGGTGCAACAGTCACAGAAACTGAAAAAGGAAATAAATAAAGTTTGTGTCCCCAAAGTACTTAGTGTTGTCAAATGATTCCATTCAGAAACTGATATAATTATCAATAAATATGACATAAGTACAGACATTGCTGTCTAATTTACTCCTGCATTCTAAAGACCATGAAATATTTGCAACATATATACATATATATGTTGTACACATATATGTATATTGAATATATATTCATTACCCATATATATATATATATCTTTTTATACACACACACACACACACACACACATACACACAACACACAGAGTCTCTCATTAAAATGTGAGCTTCCTGAGAGCTGGTACTCTCTTAGTTTTCTATTTGTTATTTTGATGCTTAGCATAGTTCTTCAAACATAGTAGTTCCATATTAAATATTTGATGCATTCATTCATTTTATAACTAGGGTTTTACAGGTTCTGTTAAAAGATTGTGATATGGAGGTGACCCTGGATTCCTGACAGTTATACCTCTATAGAGCTTAATACTGGCAAGGTTTTACCATGTTGACAAAACTTCAGATATAGTTCTGCCAAAATATGATTTTAGGAGAACTAGACTATATAAGAACAGAAGGGCTTATCATGAGTAGGTTAATCACTAAGTGATGAATTCTTTGGCTATGGAAACCCATGAAATGATAATTTACAATATAAACCTTCAATTCTATTTGATTCCTTTTTTTTTTGCTTCAGTAATGTTGATGATTGGCAGAAAAGAGAAGAGTTGAAAAAGACTTTAGACCACCTATAAACATTAACTTGGTTTTTGATTCCCTAAATGAGACTTTATTACCCAATGCCCAGCAGGTGCCTGAATTGTAGCAAATTTTGGCATCTTCACTATTTAACATAGCATACTGAAGAAATTATAGCAAAATGGAATTATGATTCATATATATTCTCACTGTAAAAGCAAATAAATTAGTCTGTAGAGTTCGTTTTAGCATGTATCCAAATACGATACACATGAATGCAGGAAAAATTTTGTTATCTCCACTACTATGTTCATGTTAAATAATTGTGTAAAGGTTATCTTGAAAAAAAATTGGGGCTCTCATGTAGTATTATCTTTTGCAGAGAATGAGAAGGTAGAAATATTGTTTGGAGAATCCTTTCAGACTGAATTAAATCAACATATACTTAGCCCAGAGTGAAAATTTAAAGGTAAACAGGAAAAAACAGTGGAAAAAAGAAAATTAAAATGAATAAAGAACAAAAAGTAAGAGCCCAAAGATTTGTAGAATAGAGGGTTCATATTTATACATCATAAATACTTTCCTTGATATACATTTATGATATACATCATAAATACTTTCTCTGCATGGAGCACAGTAAACTCTAGATAACTTGCAAAAATAAAACAAATGATATTTCAAGTCATTTATTTATTTATATTTGTTTTACAATTCTAATATACTGTTTACTTTTTGATTTAGTAAAATTAGTACCAGGCTTGTTGTTTAATACTTTTTAAAGACTTGGTATTTTGAAAGAAAAACTATTCATTACTGAATGTGGGATTCCTTCCTAAATCAGTTGCCTATGTACAGTAATACTGCTGACTTTTAAAAACAATTGTCGAATTATCACAAAGGTATCAGAATTAAAATAGGAAACTGATAAGGAAGGGATATTAGTGTTGATTATGATAGTTCCAAACAGTATAATATCATAAATTAATTTAATTTCCAAGACCAATAAACCATGGGTTTGGTAAGATTCTAGAAAATAAAACTCATGTATAAAATTAAATTTTTGTATTTTATTTTTTAGCCAAAGAAAATTATAATTAATAATAATGATGTCATCGTGGGCTCAGATAAATGGGAATTTTGAGGTGGGACAGACTTCTGTTTGAACTCAGAAATGCTCCTTGGAAGGAAAGAAACCTGTGAAACAGGTACTTGTCTGTAGTCAGATGTGTTCCTTAGGGAGAAAAGAGGTTGGTCTGTATCTTCTAAAATCCCATCTCTGTTTAGAACTAGTGTTTAAATTGACAGATGTGGATTTAGAGAATTTTGACTTGGAAATAGAATGAACATTTCTGGTGGGCAATAGCAAAAGAAGGGATCCCTAAGAAAACAATAACATATTTTAAGTTTAGTACAATAGAGTGACTTGTCTGAAGGTGAGCTTGTTACTTTTCAACTCATTTGCTCTGGTTTTGAATTGTTTTTTCTTTGTAGTTTAAGTTTCTCTGGATTTTACCTTTTGTTTTGGGGGATTCTCACAGTTTTGATGAGAGAATTATCTGGATTTTAAGCAGATGGGTGGATGCTGAGGGCTAATTACTAGATCTAAGTGTGGCATGTCTTTGGTGAAGTTGTCTAATGGTTAGATCTTCAGGCACTTTTTGGTGAAGTGCAAGGAATTTGTCCACCATCCCTGTCATATTTCCAGTGTCTATGGTTTTTTTGTTGGGTCATATTGTGTCTTTTGGTATTTGGTTTTGTGTAAAGTTACTGCTATTTAATCAATTTTTGTCCTCTGGAGTTTACTTCTGGTTTGTTAGGGATTATCACCTTTAGGTGGTAATTGCCTTTGTTTTTCCCAGCCTGGGTCAATGCTGAAGGCTTGTCCCTAGATCTAAGTGTGGCATTTCCTTTTTGAAAGACCAAGTCCGAAGTTTTTATGGCATTTCTGATGGATGTATGGGCTTGTCTGCCACCTCATTGTCTTTGTGCTGTTTTGGGGGGACCCTTTAGTGTGAGAGAAATGTGGGATTTCCCTGGAGTATGGGGCCTCTCTGTTTCAAAGTGCTATGACATGATTTATGTGTTTTATAGGTGTTTGTTTTAAATTGTGTGACCTATGTGGTATAGGCAAAATGAAGCTCTCAGCCTGCCTGATCAGGGTTGCTATTATGTCTTTGTGTTCTCATTGTCCAGCTTTCCTCTTCAATTTCCCTTTTTCACATTAGATCTTTTTTCTTTTCTAAAATTCATGATTTGGAGCCACAGGATAGATTTCCCTGAAAATTGTGGTATTTTTGGAGGAGGAAAGTGTACTATTTTTCTCTTCCTAACTTTATTAAGTTCTCGTCTAGCTGGCTTGGAAAGGTTTTTATTATATTTCTCATTCTCCCAGTCCTTCCCTTCCCCTCCTTTCTCCTCACTTCTCCTCTCCTCTCTCCACCTCTCTCCTCCTCTCCTCCCTCCCTTCCCCCTCCTCCCCTCCCTTCCCCCTCCTCCCCTCTCCTCTTTTCTTCTTCATCCTGCTCCTCCTCCATCTCCTTCCTCTTCCTCTTCTTCTTCTTCTTCTTCTTCTTCTTCTTTTCTCTCTCTCTTCTTCTTCTTCTCTCTCTCTCTCTCTCTCTCTCTCTCTCTCTCTCTCTCTCTCTCTCTCTCTCCCCCTTACTCTTTCTGTCAGGGAGAAGTGATTTTCCTACTTGAGTGACTGCTATTTATGTTTTTTGTTTGAATTTAGTCAGTTATGACCTACTCTTTCTCTCTTTGAAGTGAGAATGGTGTTTTCTCCCTCTATGATTTTTTTTTCCTCTTTGCAACTTAATCCCAATGAACTAGACTCACCTGCTTGTTTGCAGGGATTGAGTAATCCATAGTGAGGAATGAAGGTGTTACAGCAAAGCTGACCTCATTCCTGAATCACTGGTGCACATGATCTGTACCATTAAGGACAATGAGGCAACTGCAGGTGGACTTTGATATGTGTATCTTTATATTTTGGTCATGAATATGTTGGAGAAATTAATCTATGGACAGTAATCTTAATTAAGAATTGAAAATGAAGGAAGAGGGAAGTTAGATTATCTTTAGACAATAAAAAGTTATTTTAATGACCATAATTTTTTATGAAACAAAAACCCTCCCCAATATTCTTGTTGCTCTGAATCATACAATATCCCAGTCACCTAATAATTGGATTAGAGATCAGCCACAGGGTACTGGAGAAGCAATAATGGATTAAGTAGACTGTACCCTGTTACAAATAAGGACTCTAACATGAACAAAACAAAACAAAGTTTTGCAATATATGTCACAATGAAAATATATAATAAAAAGTGAATCAGAAAGTGACACAGCAAGAGCTAGTGATAACTGAGGGCCAACAAAATATACATGGAATAGCAGAAATGCTTGAGGATGGCCCCTCATATTGTTATCTCCCTCTGATGAACTTATATGAAGACATGCACATAATAATAGAAATTCTGGAGATCATGATGGGACTACCTATGTGTTACAAATTACCTATTAAAAATGAAAATATATTTTAAATAGAATAATTATATTATTCTCACAAAAAATATGATATTTTTGTGAAAAAATTGGAGGGATATAGGCTAGATGGTAGTCTACTTAGAACACCTAATAACTGATTGAATATCTACACCTAGAAATTGCCATTAATGCTTCAAAGTCAAATTTGTAGGAGGTTGTCTGTAAAATGTTCTTGGTATCTTGTGTGATTTTGCATGGTTTACTATTTTTACTAATGATTTTGATAAATGCATACATAATACATTTATTAAAATGAAGAGGTTACACAAAGTTAGGAAGATTAGATAATAAGATTTATGAAAGAGTAATGTTCCAAAAAAGATCTTGACAGGCCAGACCAATGTACTGAACTGGAGAACCTAAAGTTTAATAGGTATATATTCAACTTGAGTTTAAAATGGAATAAGTAAGTACAACATGAATGAAACATGACTGTATAGCAGTTCCTCTAAAACCAAAGATATATATATATATATATATATGTATGTATACATATATATATATCCACAAATATATACACAAATATTGTGGAGATTTCAGTGAACTATAATCTCAATACAAATCAATTTGTGATCAGTGAACAAGAAACACTGAGACAATTTAAAGCTACATTAAGAGGTGTAAGGTCTAGGGAAAATTAATAATAATAGGAAGAAGAAGAAGAAGAAGAAGAAGAAGAAGAAGAGGAAGAAGAAGAAGAAGAAGAAAAAGAAAAGAAAGAACTGTGTTAGATGCTTACAAATGTAATCTCTTTTTATTCTCACAATAATCCAGAAAGGTGGGTACAATTATTACCCTCAATTTACAGATGATAATTGAATCAAATAGGGATTAAATGATTTACCCAGTGTCATATAGCTCAAAAGTATCTGAGACCAGATTTCAACTAAGGTCTTTTTGACTCCAGATTTAGATTAAAAAATTAGAATTCTCCTCTCTCAAAGAGGAAAATTAGAATAATGAAAAACTTGCAAATAAGCAAAATGAGGATTTAGATAAGGAAAAACTTCCTAACAGTTCAAAATTCTATCCCATGTAGGATAATATACGTGACACAGAATACCCTTCATTGGTGGTCTTCAAGCAAAGTCTGCTTGAAGTGGATAAAAGCATTGCCTTTGGATTCACAGGAACTAAATTCAACTCTGGCTTCAGATACCTGTCATTCCCTAGCTGTGTGACACTGGGCAAATTACTTAACCCTGATTGACTCACCTCAGTGTGTTATGTCATATATTTTCTCTCTAAATTATGGTAAAAGTTTTTCCCTACCTGACAGGAATTATTTCCTTTAAGCTAAGGCTTTTCAATAACTATTTTTTCTTTTCAATGTTCTTCTATCACTGCTCTATGAAAAATCATGGAGAAAGACAATTGGAATGTAGAGAAAAAAATCAGAGATGGTGGTTTTAAAGGGAACAAATAAGATACCTATTTGTCAGATTTGCCCAAACCCATAATGTAATTCTAGATATGACTACTTTGAACTGTGCTTTGGAGCAAATCATGATAAGTGCCTAAATTGGGAGTCTATTCACAAAATATAGATTAATACTATGTAAAATGTAAATCAAGGAGATGGGTTGTATTGTTGAGACATGTATGGTTATATACTTACACAGACAGACCTAGTTCAAGCTATATTTTAAAGCTATGAATCTCAGAATGATTTCTCCAGCAATTATGACCGCTGTCTGCCTCTTTAAAATAGGTGTGGGAATCACCTTTGAGATGAAGTGTGAATTAGAAAATGTATAATGCAAATACATATTTTCTATCATTGGTTCCCATGCCATTAGAAAAGTTGAGCATGTGCTCAACCTACCCTTCTGTTTTAATAAACATAACTTGCTCAGCAGCTGTGCGGGCATGTCTAATGTGGCGATCTGTTTCAGCAACACAATATCTTTTCAAATGCAGATGCAAATGAAAACAACAGAGCAGAAGCTTGGAAAATATTCAGATGTATTTCACATGCATATTTCATGAATTTTTCTATTTTCCTGCAGTTATGACTTAATTGGGTAATTATTCCATTCTGTGTCAATGAACACAATTTCTCCATATTCTTTTTGTGACTAGTGACCATCTAAAAAAATTCAGTAAATAAAAAAACAAAACAAACAAATAAAAATAGACTAAGTCAATCAAAGGATATATTTAGGGATGAACATTAGATAGTTTTTGTAGTTCTATAAATAGGTAATCAAGTAGTCATAGGATATCATACTGATTTCCTAATTGACAGTGATATATACTACTTTTGAAAAACAGAAACAAAATTTTAAATTTTAAAAGTATTTTTAATTTGAATATCTTTCTGAATATAATAAAGAACTTTATTGTACTTTAAAGTCTAAAGTCCATAAGTTGTCAAACTCTAAAATAGATACTCTGTTCCTATGTATTCTTTCAGAACTTCAAATGTTTATCTCCTTTTACCAGTGTTTGAGTAATTAATGATGATCAAAATAGGTCTTAAGGTTGGGAACCTTTTTATTCCTACCCTGACTATTGGGTGTTACATTCCCTTTAAATCTAGAGTCACATGACTTAAAATTAACTCATATCACTCTGAAGAACCTGACTAATTTCACACCAATATCACTTTCTTTGCCTCAAGCCAAATGGGTTGGGTTATAACAAGACACTCAGAATCTTTATGCTTATTTTTGCCTTTGTTTTCCATCTCTTCTCCCATTCTCTCCTTTTTCTCCCTTTCTTCCCTTTATTGAGAGCTATAAAGTGTTGTACAAAGAAGAGAAAAAAGACATTTTTATTGTTCACTATATGCTGGAGGAGATTCAAATTTTGAATAAGAAAAGGTGCATCCCCCAATTAGCTTAAATTCTAGTACACAAGATATTGCTTATGTATAAATAGTTACAATACAAAATATAAATTGATATTTGTGTAGATCTTTGAAGAAATGTAGTGTTTCCTAACCAGAAAGGACTGAAGGATAAGAGCATGCTGAAGATGAGTAATCTGAGGAAATCTGGAAACTTTTGATTTCCTCAAACAAAAGGGGTTACTAGCTCCAGAAAATCTTTTGTAAGTGAAAGATAAAACTATTACAACCTCACTAGCAATTGGAACCTTGTCTGGTTCATTTATGTTTTAAGAAGAGATTTTTATAATGGCTTTGTTTCCAATGAGAATTAGGTGGATTTTATTGCATTTTTGAGAGTGTTTGGCATAAACATGTGAACTCTAGGATGCTGAAGAAGAGCCTACCCTCTTTCTTCCCTGTTTTCTCTTTTCTTGTCTCTGTTTCCTTCTTTCCTTCTCTCTGTTTCTATCTGCTTGTCTCTGTGTTCTGTGTCTCTGTCTTCCTCTCTCTGTCTATCTGTCTCTCACTAGTATCTTTCCTTCTCTCCATCTCTGGTTCTCTTTGTTTCCAATTTTCTCAATATCTGTGTCATTCTCTTTGTCTATTTTTTCTATCTGCTTGTCTTTGTCTCCTTTCCATCTCTCTTTCTCTGTTTCTGTCTCTATGTCTCTGTCTCATCTCTATATGTGTCTCTCTCTGTCTCTGTCTCTTTCTCTCTCTCCCTAGCTCTTGCTGTCTTGCTCTCTCTCCTCCACGTCTACACCCCCCTCCACAAGGAGGGACCTTCATGGAAAGATGCTACAAAGGACACTTTCAGGTATGACAAAGGAATATCATTTCTTTTTTTTTTTTAGGTGTTTGGCAAGGCAAATGGGGTTAAGTGGCTTGCCCAAGGCCACACAGCTAGGTAATTATTAAGTGTCTGAGACCAGATTTGAACCCAGGTACTCCTGACTCCAGGGCTGGTGCTTTATCCACTATGCCACCTAGCCGCCCCCTAGGAATATCATTTCTAATTTGAAGGGGACATAGATGGAGATCAGGAAAGAACTCAAGGGCTAGATAAGGTGATCTGAGCTGAGGAATACAGAATAACTAGTTTATTAACAGTTAGAAATGGAGAAGTGAAGAAATTGGTTTTCCAGACCTGAGTTGTTATGAGTGAAGTCAATGAAGAGTAATGGGAGAAATTTTTCAATTCCTAATGAAACAGCCAATATGCAAAATGCATATGTAGATTAGTGACATAAAATAGAACTGGAAGGGACATAACATTTAGTTAGATCCAGGGGAATTTGACCTTTATATGGTAGGAATACTTACCCTTCCCAATACACAGAGGTATATTATATATATGGTTATAAGTGTATGCACACCCAGAAATTGAGTTTGTTCGCAAATATTTATTCAACATTTGAACCTGTGAAACATAATGTACAGACTTGGAATCAGGAAGACTAAGTTTCAGCTCATACCAGGAATACTTATATAAGCCTTTTTGATGTTGGGAAAGTACCTTATCCTCTAGATATTTCAGACAATTCCTTAAGCTTTATTTACTCAATTGTAGATGGGAAGTTATCTTAACTGGCAAACAGAGTTTGCACAACAGGAGCTCTCACACTGCTGCTTACTTAAAATTGATATGCTAGATGCTGTGCTACTGAAAATATAAAAGAAATAAAAGTTATGGCCATGACCCAGAGACTTAACAATGAGCTTACAAAACTCCTCTGTGACACTGGTACAAAGGGTTTGAAGAATGAGACTGGCAAAACTGTGAGATCTGAACCTTGCTTGTGTTAGCCATTCTGCTTCTGTGCTAATGGCAATGACCAATGAATTTTTTCATACTTAACTGGCAAAATACAACATAAAATCATAAATTCAATCCTTCTCCTGTTGAAAGAGATTGGAAAGAATGAAACATAGTTCCGACCTTATAATACTCTGCTCAAGAAGATCCAATGGCTCTCTACTGGAGGCAGCTAGATGATCTGGGAGATAGTGCATGGGACTTGGAGTTAAACGGATGAGTTTGAATCCTTCTACATACACTAACTGTATGGTACTGGGCAAATCAAATAACCTTACAATACCTTTATTCCTTTATTTGTAAGATGGACATAATAATTAAAATTATTCACAGAGTTCCTATGAGGATTTAATGATTTAACCTTTTAATCATTATTATGCATATCTTAAAGTATCAAATATGAAATATTCTTTGTTCTTCCCAATCTTGCTCAAACTAAAGCTGAATATATTTTATTCTCCCTCACATCCCATATGATTCAACCAAATTGGTCAATCTGATGTTTCCTGTGCATTGCATTCCATCTTCCACAACTGTACCCTTTCACAAATTGACTACTATGACTAGATTGTAATCTTTCCTCATTTTCCCACTCTGGTTCCCTCTGGTTGAAGTTACTAATTTGTTAGCACCACCAAAAATTATTTTGCACATATAGATATCTGTATATCCATGCATCTATCTATATAGCTATCCCTCTATGCAAACCTATAAACCTACACACATTTGTGTGCCTATATCTAATTTAACTGTATGTATATGTGTATCTATATAAGTATGCTGATAAATAAAGAAAAGTAGCAAATAAATAGCTAATCTGTCTCCCATAATGTATATTCCTTAGGCCAAAGGCTTGTTTGATTTTGTTTTTATAGCCTCAGTACCCTTCTGTCATATAGTAGGCACTTAATAAATTCTTAAGGTTAGGAAATTAAAATAAAAAGATTATGCCTAATAGTTATAACAAATTATGAAAACAGCATAACATAAAAATGCCCTGCTGAATTTAAATATCTTTTAGATCAAAAATATCAATTCATCTCAATTCATTGGCAACATTTTTCATTGTCCCTCCCAAGAGACACTCCAACCTGGTTAATAATTTACCTAGTTTGGGATTGAGGCTCACTTCTAAAATATCTTTGGACAACATCCTAAAGGCATAGTATTCCTTTATCCTTTTCATTTGCAGGCTGTACATACTGTCTTCTTCCTTCTAACTGTTCTTTATTTTTGTAGTCTACCCAGGGACCTGAATACAGTTTGATCTGATTTCCCTCAACCTTTTCACTCAATGAATCAATCAAGTAATGTTATCATTTTGAAATGCTAATGTTCTGTTTTGGTAGTCCTTAGTTGAGTCTGGGTGACAATTTAATTTGGCTTATGGTAAATATTTAGGTAGGTCTTTTGTTTACTTTTTTTAAGATCTCTAGCCTTGGAGCTTAATAAACTGTCACAACCGATGTAGCCTCACAAAGTGAATTTGAAATCCCCTTTGCTTTTACTTCATTTATTTTTCATTTCTGATTTTATGCTGTGCTCTGAATGCTTAGGACTTTTTTTCTAGTTTCCAACACCTGTGTTAACATTCAATTGCATTAACTCCTACCATGATTCCAACTCATCATCTCCCTCTCTATTCACCAATAGAGTTAAAATCTTTAAGTGATTGTTTTCATTTTTTAACTTTTAAATTTTGGCAGTCCCCAGTACTATGGTATTTCCCAGGGAGGAAAATAAAGTTAGGAGGCAGGAAAAAATGGAAAGATAACTCTTTTGTAAACTTATATATATATATATATATATATATATATATATATATATATATCTTTAATATCTTTAATATATTTAAACAGTACATCAAAAAAGACCCCATGTGGAGTAATGTGTTTTATCTTCATTCTACTATCTATGAAATATGTTGCTAAGAAAGAGGATATCCACTGTAGGGTAACCCAAAGGAAGATCCTTGAGGATAAGCCTTATGAGAATAAGTTGAAGAAAATAAGTAGGTTTAATTCAAATTAAATAAAATGGGTGATGACCAAACTTAATGGACTTGCTCATTCCATCAGTGCAACAACCAGGCACAATTTGGGGATATCTGTGATGGAGAATACCATCTGTATCAAGAGAAAGAATTGTGGAGTTTAAACAAAGACCAAACACTGTTGCCTTTAATTTAAAAAAAATTATCTTATTATGTAATTTTGCTATATCTTATACTTTATCTTTTTTCCTTAAGGATATGATTTCTCTGTCATCACATTCAACTTAAATCAATGTATACCATGGAAACAATGTAAAGACTAAGGGCTGCATTCAGTGGGGGCTGGGAGGGAGGGAAGAGAGTTTAAAAGAAAAATTGTTAAATTTCTAAATAAAAAAATAAATTTAAAAACTAAATAAAATAAAATAAAATGAAGATGTGTAAGATGGGTTAGACTTCCACTTGATGTTAGATAGGAGAAATAGGAGCAATGAACTGAAATTGTAGAGATAAAGGGGATGGGGGGGCTTCTAACAATGAAAGAGATGAAAAAGTGGAATGGGATATCTTCAGAGGTAGACATTTATCCTCACTAAACTGAAGTATTCTAGTAAAAGACAGAAATGAAAACAATATTATAGGGAGGGATACTTTTCAGAGTATTTTTTTAATTAATGATCTCATAGAGTGTCCACTGAGTTCTCTGAACAAATTTCAAGGACATCTATGCCTTGGTGGTGAAAAATTAGTGTTTTAAAATAGTAAAGCAAACTCTTGATCACTTGAGCAAGAAGAGTTAATGGTTCAAGGTTCCTTGAAGAAATAAGACCATTTATTTCTGCTGATCATATCCAGATTATTTCAGCTTCTCTCCAAAGAGGAAAGGAAATTCGGTGAGTGACTTTCCCTAACCCTGGTCACATTGTTAATATGATGAGCATTTGGCAGGTAAATTACATGATTTCCCTGGGCAACCCAAGGACCCTAGTTATCTCTTCTTTCTTTTTCTTTCCATTGTTTTTTTCTTTTCCTACATATATTGGTGACTGAAGAGTGGTTCCAAGGTGGATTTGACCAGTCTTGTAGATCACTTTGTTCATTCATGATGTCGTGGAGCCCCTTAGTTCTTAAAATATACAGGAGATTTTCTTCTCTACATCCACAATAGTGCTTCCTAAGGAGGTAAGGATCCCAATTTTTGCCTTGTTTGTGAGTAAAATGAAACATTTATTACAAATAAAGTTAAATGTAGAATTCCTATTAAGCCCTCCTACAAACTTATTCTTTTTCTGTTTAAATCTCAAATTTCTGGGAAAGTATAATAGTGACTTTAAATCATTATCACTGCTGGTTAAAATTTTTTATCAATGCATGATTGTCAGTCTTTTGTATCAAGAATATAATTTGTGTGTAGGAACTAAATAGTTTTCCTATACTTGATCTATCTTATAACGTGACTCTCTTTCTCCACCAATACTTCCCTTTATGGAGATCGTAGACATGGACTAAACCCAAACTTTAAGTAAATTGATTCCAGTGCTCCAGAATGGGGTTGAAAAGAATGAAAGCATATTTAAAGCATAGTAAACACTTAATAAATGCTTATGGGCTGTTTTATTGATTACAATACTTCTAGGCTTTTCATTTTCATTCTATCTTTTCAATAACTTTCCAAAATTTGGCACCCATAACAAAAACATTATACTCCAGATATAATCTGACCAAGGTAGAATATATCAGGATCAGTCATGACTTCATTTTGAATCCCATATTGCTTTGAATAAAATTTGTTGTCACATTAATTTACATGTCACCTCATAGTATTAATTTTTTTGAGTTTACAATCCACTAAAATCTTTATATATTTTTCTTTTGCTTTTCCTTTACTTTATTTCTCCTTCTCTTTCTCTCCCTCCTCTTTTCTTTTAAATACTTATTTTCTCTATCCTGTCGAGTTTGGAAAGAACTGGGGCAACTCACTGATCTGCACTTTACACAGGAACTTTGAACAGTTTCATTTCCAACCTGGGTCAGTTTTCCCATTCTTAGCCATCTTGGTGAGCTCTCACCCACTATGGCTGATCAGATTAATATTGAAATTAGTGAGAATCTCAGGTCCACTTGGCCACCTGTAGGCCAGGAATCATAAAAAGGTGTGATGTGGCTAGTTATTTCACACACACACACACACACACACACACACAACACACACAAACACATACAGACACACATACATACATACAGATATACTTTCTCTCTCTCTCCCCATACATATACATATACATATTCATATACATATACATATACATATACATATACATATACATATACATATACATATACATATACATATTGCATTTACCTTTATTAAATTATCCACAGGAAGCAGGATGCAAGTGAAATTTGAGTGGAAGAAGACAAATATAGGAGGATAAATTAGAAGCCTTGAATTAATGCAGCAAAAGATAATAAAACCTGAATTAGAATAATGGTGAAGAGTGAAAATAAGAGATTCTTGTGAGACATGTATATATGAGTAATTAAAATGATACTTTCATAAATTAGAGAAAGTAGTTATTTAAAGAAAAATATTATTAGAGTTCCATAAAGAATGGGAGCCAAAACTGTGCAATGGGAAGTCTAATAAACTTGAAGTAAGAAATACCTAGCTTAAAATCCTTCTACTTTCATTTATTTGTCATGTGACATTGGATGATACATTTAATAATAATTAAAAACATTAATTATTTTCTAATAAATTTTAAAAAATAAAATAAAATGAAGAATGATAGGTAGTGCAACATAATATAAAGAATAGTGCATAGTGTAAAGTCTGATTGACACATAATAACTTTTGGATTGTGAATATATTATCAGGGCTGTTACTTTTCATTTCCCTGGGATGCTTCTTATGACTTAAAACTATGGATGAATTTCCAATGTACATGAAAGGAGTTTCCATATGGTGTACATGTCATACTAATGAAATCATAAGTCTCAACACAACATTCCATCTCCTTCCCCCTTAAATTAAGAATACTGTTATAAAGCAAATTATCAACCTTTAATTTACTGTTTTATAAATGATTCATATCATATTAGGAGGACTTCTTAAATCAAAGGAAGGGTTCTGTAGGGTGTTTTAGGGAGATGAAGTCAAAGAGGAGATGAATCTTTTTTTAAGAGAACTATGTTAAATTTTCCTCCCATTGAATCTCATTCCTTGATTATTAAACATTTGTTCAAAAACGATGATGATGATTATCACTATCACCCCTATAATAGGCCAGTTGTATCTAATTAGACATATTAGGATCTAATGGCCTATTTGCTGGTCTTGGCCACTATTAGTCTTAGATGGCACAGGATGAGACATGGGACAGAGCCAAGCCCTTTTAGAACTCATTAGTAGTGCCAGCATCCAGGCTCTCTACACCGTCTGTCAGGTATTACTGCAGTGAAAAAATTAGCAAGGTTAAATGTTTTCTTTCTTCCCTGAAATTAAAAGATCATTAAGGCAAACAAAGGGTTTAATTTTCCATTAAAACAATGTCATTAGAAAAATTCAGGAAAAAAGGGAAATATATTTATTTAATTATGACTTAAAAATTGAACATGTGTGTTCCAGTGAAAGCATAATAATGATATTTGTTCCATACACCTGTGATTTGTGCAGCTCCAGCCAATCCCCTAAACATTGTCAAAATTGTCCTCATGAGACCTGGCACAGACCTGGTATTATCAAGATGCAGATGATACTCATTCCTCTGAGTGTAGGGAAGCCTCTCCAACAAGTTGAGGCGTCATGATTTCCTGGTTGCTGAGTTGATTCTGAGTTTCATATTATTGGAATTATAAAAAAAAAGTTAAACCATGAGATAAAACTCCAAAGTTTGTAGATTATTCTTCAATTAATCTATTATTTGATGGCAACATCACATGCTCTTTTAGAATCATCAAAATTTGTAAAGGTTATATATTTTTGATTTTATTATATATATATATATATGTAAATAGAAAGGAAGTGCTATTTACTGACTAGAAAGCTGGTCATGAAGTCAGAAATCTCTGCCACAGAGTGGTACTGTGATTTAGGTAATGTTATTCAACCTCTGTTCCTCAGACAACTTTCTTAAGATTATAAACGGGGGGGGGGGGGGGGGGGCAGCTAGGTGGCACAGTGGATAAAGCACCGGCCCTGGCCTCAGGAGTACCTGGATTCAAATCTGGTCTCAGACACTTAATAATTACCTAGCTGTGTGGCCTTGGGCAAGCTACTTAACCCCATTTGCCTTACAAAAAACTAAAAAAAAAAAGATTATAAACTGAAGAGCAGCTAGCAACCAGCATTGGTATATAGAAAGTTTCACCATTGAGATTTCCCTATATCAATGAAAAGGCAGATTCATACTCATCCTCTATTTACCTTTTTAAACAATCTCTGTCTTTTTCTTCTCTCTCTTTCTCTCTGTCTCTCTACCCCAACTCTCTCTCTCTCTCTCTCTCTCTCTCTCTCTCTCTCTCTCTCTCTCTCTCTCTCTCTCTCTCTCTCTCTCTTTCTCTCTCTCTCTCTCTCTCTGTGCCATTTACTTTCTCTTATTTCTCTTATTTTTTTCTTTCTCTTTTTCTCTTTTTGAAGTTTCACAAGTTGTCCATTCAATTTCTGGATTACTTTTTGAGCAGTAGGAGAAGATGTACTCTTGTATTTTGAATATCATGTAGATTCAGTTATATCAAGTGATGTAGAACAAAGAGGCTACTCAACAAATAAAAACATTTTAAACACACTGTATGAAACTATCTCTTCATACATATCAGGGTTACAAAGAAAGGCATATAGTAGTCCCTGTTCTCAAGAACTACACAATATAATTACGGAAGACTACACTTAAAAAGAAGCTGTAAAATGGCTTTTGGGAAGGTGCCACTTAAGGCAAGTAAATAATGAAATCCTGTATTCCATGAAATCTAGGAGATCAATAAGATGAAAAAGAATAATATTAATTTTCTTCTTTCCCTTTGTAAACAGATGTATGGGATGATTCAAAGAATTAGTGTTGTATATACATATGAGATCCTAAAATATGCAAATTTGAATATATGAGATTTAACAAGCTTTCTTTTCATTTTGATTTCAAACTAATACAAAGGGAAAGTTAAATTCCTTTACACCACTCAGGAACATAGAAAGATTACCTTGGGTAAATGCAGACTCAAATATAAAAACAATACAGCATAAAATCGATTACACTGTAGAATCAATACAGTAAAAATTGAATCTGCAGAAACTTGAGAAAATATTAATTTTGATATTTTCATGGGGAAATCAAAACACAAATTCAGGAAAAAATAACAATGCAAAAATTGTAACAAGCAAAGTCTCAAAGGAAAGTGCAAATTGGACACAAATCCAATGAATATTTTTGGAAGAGTTAATGCAAGAGATAAGTAGTAGAGGAAAAACATGAAAAGTAATGAGAGTGATTTATGAAAATTTTGAAAAATTAAAAGCTTGATAAAAGCACAAAAATATTTTTAAAAATAACCATATCATTAGAATTGATCAAAAGTTAAAAGAAGCACAAAAATTCACTGTAGAAAAGAAGAAGTTCTTAAATTTGTCAAGGGAAAAACTTAAGTACAAGGAATCTCTAAAAATATTATTATAGCATTAAACTAAAGAAATTTAAAAAAACATGAAAATATAAACCAAAATAAAAAAATGCATAGTCTGATAAAAACAAAAAAATGCCAAGCATAATAACAATTTTTTTATTTTTAATAGTTATTTTATTTTTCCAGATACATGTTATGAAAGTTTTTTCAACATTCACATGTATATTTTTAAGTTACAAAATTTCTTTCCACCCTTCCTTCTGTCAGGTTAACATTGTACAACCATATTTTTGATCATCATGTTTGCAGATTAGCAATTTTCAGTATGAGGAATTAAGAATAAAGGAAAGAGAGATATACAAGATGATTTTTATAAAGTGTGCATCAGATTCTGAAATTATTTTTAGTTTTTGTTTTGCTTTGTTTTACTTTGGATGGGAATGGCATTGTCCATAGTCAGTCTAATATAGTTGTCCTAGCTCTCTGAACTGCTGAAAGGAGCTGTTTCCTCAAGGTTGATCATCTCAATGTTGTTGATGACATGTACATTGTTCTCATGTTTCTTCTCCCTTCACTCAGCATCAGATCCTATCACTCATTTCAATGCTTCTCTAAAGTCTAGCCATTTATGGAACAATAATATTCCATGGTATTCATGTACTATAACTTGTTGAACCATTCCCCAGTTGATGAGCATCCCCTCAATTTCCAATTCTTTGTTACTACAAAAAGTTGCTATAAATATTTTGGAACATGTGGAGCTTTTCCCATTTTTTAATATTTCTCCTGATTATAGACCTAGAATTGGAATTGCTGGGTCAAAGGGTACGATCAGTTTTATTGCTCTTTAGGCCTAGTTCCGTATTGCTCTCCAGAATAGATGGATCCATTCACAAATCCAACAGCAATATATCCATGTCCCTCAGCCTCTCCAACCTTGATCATTTTCCCATTTTTTCCCATCTTAGTCAATCTGATAGGTGTGAGGTGATACCTCATGGTTGCTTTAACTTGCATTTCTCCAATTAATAATGATTTGGAGCTTTTTTCATTTGATTATATTTAGCTTTAATTTCTTCATTTGAAGGCCGGCTAGGTGGTGCAGTGGATAGAGCACCGGTCCTGGAGTCAGGAGTACCTGACTTCAAATCCAGCCTCAGACACCTAATAATTACCTGTGTGGCCTTGGGCAAGCCATTTAACCCCATTGCCTTGCAAAAAAAACTAAAAAAATAATTTCTTCATTTGAAAGCAGTCTATTCATCATTTGATAATTTTTCAATTGGGGAGTGGCTTGTAATCTTATAAATTTGATGCAATTCTCTCTATATATTTTAGAAATTAAAACTTTCTCAGTATTCCTAGTTGTGAGGATCGTTTCCCAGCTTTCTGCTTTCCTTCTAATTTTGAAAGCATTGATTTTATTAGCGCAAACCAATTTTAATTTAATGTTAGTCAAAATCATCATTTTGCTTCCCATAGATTATTTCTTGATCTCTTAATTGGTCTTTGATGTTGCTCTTTATGTCTAAATTCTGTAGCTGCTTTTGACTTATTTTGGTATAGGTTGTGAGATGTTGATCCAGGCCTAGTTTTTGTTATATGATTTTCCAGCTTTCCCAAAAATTTTCATAAAAAGTAAGTTCTTATCCCAGAAGTTGATGTCTTTGGCTTTGGCAAACAGTAAATTTCTGTAGTCATTTACTGTGATTTCTTCTGAACCTATCCTAATCCACTGATCCATTACTCTATTTCTTAACCAATGCTAGGAAGTTTTGATGATTGATGCTTTATAGTATAGATTTTAGATATGGTAGAGCTAGGCCACCTTCCTTTACATTTTTTCATCAGTTTCCTTGCTATTCTTGACCTTTTGTTATTCCAGATGAATTTTGATACTTCTTTTTCTCTTGCTTGGTAAAAATAGTTATTTGGTAGTTTGATTGATGTGACAGTGAAAAAGTAATTTAATTTGGGTAGAATTGTCATTTTTATTATATTAGTTCAACCTAACCATGAGCAATTGATATTTTCCCAATTATTGAGAACTGATTTTATTTGAGCGAGAAGTGCTTTTATAATTGTGTTCATATAGTTTTAGGATTTGTCCTGAGACAAACTATCTTTTTTCTCAATTTTGTTACAGAATTCCCTCTAAATTTATCATTAGAGTTTGGTATGTAATTTCTTTTTTTATTTATCTTATAATATTACAATAATCTTGGAATGAGAGTAAACATAAACCTCTCCCCCCCACCCCAAGAAGATGAGAAACCTCAAGAATAGGGAAAGAAAAAAAAATGTGCTTCTGGTTGTATTCAGATTCCAAGGCTTCCATCTCCAGGATGAGTTGTATTCTTTATCATAATCCACCAAATAACTTGCTTCAATATATTTTCCCACAGATGGTATTACTGGCTGTACTTCCCTCTACTCTAATTTATTCTATTTTCTCTCTCTCCATTTACCCTGCCCCTGGTCAAAAGTGTGTTGTATCTGAGAATCCTCTCCCACAATCTTCCCTCTCTTCTATCACCTACTCCCTTCCTTCCCTCCCTCCACCCCCCCCCCATCCTATCCCTTTCTTCTCATTTTTCTCTAGGGTAAGATAAGATTTCTATACTGTATCAAATGTGTATGTCATTTCTACTGTGAGCTATTTCTTATGAGAATGAAGGCTCACTCATTGCCCCCCATCCCTGCCTTCTCCCGTTCCACTCTATTGACAAAGCTTTTTCTTGACTCTTACATGAAATATCTTAGCCTCTTCTTTCTCTCCTTTTTCTTCCTCCCAGTAGTTCCCTTTATCACTCATTGACTCCATCTTTTTTATTTTATTATACTATTATATTCAGCTCCTTCCTGTGTCTTGTCTATATATGCTCTTTCTAACTGCTCTTATAAAAGAGAAAGTTCATATGAGTTATCAGTATCTTCTTCCCATGCAGGAACACAAACAGTTCACCATCATTAAGTTCCTCATCGTTAGTCCTTTTCTTCCACCCCATCGTTGGTTCATCTGAGTCCTATACTTGGAGATCATACTTTCTGTTCAGTTCTGGTGGTTTTAATAGGAAAAGTTTGAAAGTCCCCAGTTTCATTGAAAGTCCATCTTTTCCCCTGAAAGAGGATGTCCAGTTTTACTGGGTAGTTGATTCTGGGTTGTAAAACAATATCTTTTGCCTTCTGGAAAAGCATACTGCAAGCCCTCGAGCCCCTAATGCAGATGCTGTCAGGTCCTGTATAATCCTGAATATAGAGCCATGGTAGTTGAACTGTTTGTTTCTGGCAGCTTTTAGTATTTCTCTTTGATTTGGGAGTTTTGGAATTTGGCTATAATATCCCTGGAAGTTTTTCTTTGGGGATTTCTTTCAGGAGGAGATCGACTAATTCCCTCAATTTCTATTTTATCCTCTGCTTCTAGGATCTCAGAGCAATTTTGCTATCTTATTTCTTCTAAAATGAAGTCTAGATTCTTTTTCTGGTTGTGACTTTCAGGTAGCCCAATAATTTTTAAATTATTTCTTTTGGATTATTTTTTTCGAGGTCAGTTGTTTTTCCAATGAGATATTTCACATTTTCTTCCCATTTTTTTGGAATAGTTTTATTTCTTCCTAATTTTTTACAAAGTCATCAGCTTTGTTTAGTTCCATTCTGCATTTGATGGAGTTATTTTCTTCAAAGAGGTTTTTTTATTTCCTTTTCCAGAGGCCAAATCTTCTTTTTAAGGCATTTAAGGCATTCTTTTTAAAGCATTCTGCTCCTCATTTGCCTTTTATGTTGCTTTTTTGATTTGGCCTAAATAACATATTATTTTCTTCAGTATTTTTTTGTATTTCTTTCACCAAGCTGGTGATTTGGTTTACATGATTTATCTGCATCGCTCTCATTTCTCTTCATAATTTTTCCTCTACCTCCTTTAATTGTTTTTCACATCTTTTTTGAGATCATCCATAGCCTGAGCTCATTTTCTATTTCTCTTGGAGGTTTTGGATACAGAACCTTCAATTTTGTCACCTTCTGAATCTTCCATGGGACCAAAGTAATTTTAAATGGTCAGACTCTTCTTTTTCTTTTGTTTGCTCATTTCTTCAGCCTATGACTGATTTACTGCACTTTCAAGGCTTTGGGGGCACTTGGGGGCACCCCCACTGGGACTTTAATTCCTCCAAGGTCTTATGAGAGGCTTTGACTGCTTTCTTGCCTGTGCTTTGATATGTGGATGATCACAGGTGCTCCCCTTTGCCTTAGGAGCTGTGAGGAGTGTTCTTGTTCTGTTATGGTAGTATGAAAACCCAAACTGCAAATTGGATTTTTGCTCCCCAGGGAGAGCACAGGGACCTCTGCAGTTTCTCCTGACCTCCTTACCATCTGTGGACTTCACTCTGAAGGTACAGGAACTCACTCTGGTGCATCAGAGTTCTCTCACCACCCCTTCAAGCTGTTCCCGGTGATCCCAGGACCAAGAGGTCTGGAAACCACCCCCTCTGCCATGGACCCAGGCACCCTCAGGGATCTAGGTACTTAGAGGACTATGGCTGTGGCTGCACTTGCCGCTGCTTTTTCCAATGTCCAGTCCAGTGAAACAGACCTTTCCTGTGGAACTTTTAAGTTGTCTTGGACTGGGAAATTGTATCATGCCATCTTTCTTTGGGTTCTGCCCTTATAAATTTTGGCTAGAATTATAATTTAACACTATTGGAGTTTTGGGGGGAATGAGTTTCCAGAAATTCCTACCTTCACAACACCATCTTGGCTCTACCCTCTTCATTTTTTCCTAATTACATTTCTGATAGTGTCGGAACATAGATTTACAACCAAAAGAAATACTGTATATCATCTAGTACAATGCCCCCACCCCATTTTTCAGATGATGTAATTGAATCAGTGAGATAACCAAGATCACATGGATAATAGAACAAAAGCTATGATATGAATCCAGATCCTCTAATTTGAAATCCAACATTTTTTCCAATGCACACCTTTCCATTTTGAAGGAGATGATATGTGACAGGTTTACATTAACCAGGTTAATCAAGAAAAAGAGCTAAGCTGTCAAACTCAATCTCACTGTGAAATTTTTAACATTGTACCAAACAGCATAGTGATATGCTCACTCATGTATAAAGAAGACAAGTTATATGGATTCTCTTTTTGTGCCATCTCAAGTCTTTGCATTGGTCTATTTTGGGTGATTTAAACCATAAGCATAAACAGCATCCAGGCAACAAAGCAAACAATGAATCTGTCAATCAACATTTTTGAAACAACTACAATGAGTCATTTATTATGCTAGGTTCTAGAGATACAAAAACATGGAAAAATAAAGTTCATACTCTCAAGGAGTTTATATCATATCAGGGGATAAAAATATAAACACATATTAGTAAATAAAAAGTAATTTCTTGGAGAATACTAACATTGGGGGTGGGGATGGGGGGTGGGGGGTGGGAGTAAGATGGTGATATACTAGACTTGACTAAACTTATTACCAGTCCAGTGATTCATGAAAAGAAGTAGAATTCATAGACTTTATCTCTTGTACTATAAATCACATGTAAAAAAGATTTTTAATAATATCAAAGCATTAAAAAAAAACAAATTCCTGAAGTTTTAAAGAGGTACTAATTCAGCAACCAATAACACTGAGACAGATAGGTGTTCCCACTATATTTGTTAAAAAAAAAATTTTTGATACCAATTCCCTTTGGGATGAGATTTATTTTTTCTTCTGAATAGCAGCAAGGAAGATACTGAAAATGATATTCCAAGTCATTTAAGAGAAACTAAACTAGCTATATAGTATCAGTTCCATTCCTGTAACAGGTGGGAAGTTAAGAATGATCTTGTGTAAGAAGTTTCACTTCAAATGAATTTTAAGGAAAGCTCAGAAGTCTAAGAAGATTTAGGAAATTAATATATTCTAAACATATAAGACAAATTATACAAAAGTACAGAAGTAGAAGGAATTTTGTGCACCAGCTCTTATTTGATTAATTGAACAGCTTTGTATGTGGCCAATTAGTATAATGATTTCTAATAATTTTAAATTATTTTTTTAAATTCCGAATTCACATACTAAAAATATTAGGAGAGAAAATGGTGGCATTTTGTTACTGGAGGATGGTAACAGAAATAGCATCATGAAATTGGAAAGTGAATTAGCAGAAATTCTCATTTTACTCAAACTATGGCATTCAGTTAACTGTTATATCTATGACTTCACTGATCAATAAACTATTAGAGTTGATGATTTTTTAAGTCATGATAAGAAGCTCTAGAAGTCAAAACTTTTGTTAAGAATATACAACTACAGACCCAATGAGGAATAGAAACAAGTCAACAGATGCCACTATTTGTAGAGAGTATCTGATAACACTATAGTGAATGAATAAAGTAAACATCAAAATGTGCCTTTTGAAAGGAACTTTGAAAGTGTGGCTCATGTTTCAGACACTGTTCTGTCTAGAACCATGTACAATTTATCTTTCTCCTTTTTCTTATTTTTAAGGGAATTTTTATGTTTAACAGGTTTAAAATTGATTTTCTTCCAAACTCTCTCTTCAGTTTTTTTAATTACCCAAAATGTAAAGAAACTAAGAAATGAAAGCAAGAATAGAGGCTGCCTCTTGCAAGAGACATTTCTTTCTGATCCACATTGTTAGTGTGCTAGCCTTGAAATTACTTTACTATATTCAATTGTGATGAAAGGACCTGTTGATCAGTGCCTATACATTTCCTTTATTAACATCCTTGTTTACCCTAGGTTCATTGCTCTGGTGTTTCCTGACTTCTCAAAAGAAAAAGGAAGCTCTTAATTTCTCACATTTATTCTCAATCTGGTTATAACTAGCCAAGTTATATAATAGGGCTAGGTGGTGCAATGGATAGAGCATCAGCCCTGAGGTCAGGAGTACCTGAGTTCAAATCCAACCTCAGACACTTAATAATTACCTAGCTGTGTGGCCTTGGGCAAGCCACTTAATCCCATTGCCTTGCAAAAACTAAAAAAAAAAAACTAAAAAAAAGTTATATAATAATATAAAATAAGTTAGCATTCAAAGTCTGTGGGGTCTTATAAAAGTGAAAGTAAAATCAGTTACCAAAAGTACAACTATGAGTTAAGTATGAAACATAATTCTATAGCAGTATAGAAAAGACATTCAAAGCAACAACAAAAAAAAAAATCATAAAATGATCAGCACAGGATCCAAGAGGCTAAATGAAAGTAGAATCAGTTGGGATTTAAGTCACCTTGGGACATAAACAGATTTTTCCCAGCCAGTACTAAATTCAATCTTTCTTCCCAGATCCTTCCCAAATCATACAATGTATGCCTATCTTTGTAAAAAAAAGCTCTTATTGCTTACTAATACTACAACTGAAAGCCTTTGGTAGATCTGCACCAACAGACAACTCTGGACCCTATGATTTTATCAAGGTTAATGCAAAGAGAACAAAAACACAAAAGAAGATCCAAAGCAACTGCGTACTTCCAGTATAAGACTAACTGGCTGAATCTTATGCTAGAGTATGGAAAGAATATTTCTTTCCCTATTTTAGGAAATGAAGTCACAATCTGTCTTCTAGAGACCTGCCTCCAGGAGACCTACCTGATGGAAATCCCCCTTTCTTCTATTTGGTATTAATGCAGCCTATACCATTCTATCTCAGCAACCAATTAAAGGATCTCAATTCAGTAATGAGTCATGTGTGGCTGGAAGCAGGCAAAAAATAGCTACACATTATCAGGTTTCTAGGGAGGACCATTGGGGCAATCTAATAATATCTTGACAAGTTTCAGATGAGATAGAAAAGAACCTGTTCCATTCTTGTAAGGAGGGCCTCTAGTACCCCCCAATTAGAATGGAAAAGGAGATCTTCGTTTTTTATCTTTGTAATTTCCTATGTTTATCATAGAATCTGACACATATAAGGTTCCTTTTAAAAGTATTTGAATTTAAAATTATTTAATATGATTACATTTAAAAGGAGGAGGAATATACTAATGAGCCATTTAAACAAGAACTCTAATAAATTCTAATAAAATAGTTACGAATTAACTTAGATCATAAAATGGCCACCATTTTAGTGTATTGCATTAAGTAGTTATAAGACATTTTATAATAGATTTACTTAAAAGATTACATTATACCAGGATCTCCCTCCAATAACTATTTCAATATCACTCATATTCAAGATGATGAAATGTTCCTATTTGATGCTATATGAGGATCAATTAAAAGGGATAGATTTGCTGTAGAAGACAAAGTTATAGAGAAGGACAAAATAGTCATCTTTGAAACTTACAGAACTATAATATGGTTTCTTTGGCCCCAGGGACCAAAAAGAGATATAAGTTTAGTATAGTTTGTAAGAGAAAGATTTTTTTTTAATTCTCAACTTACATACCCAAACTAAGGGTTTAATTTGTTTTGCTTACAAATAATTAGTGCTATACAGAGGTGTAATAGACTTCCTAAGAAAATACTAGGCATCATCTTATCACTTGACATCTTCAATCAATCAAAAGAGAGATTACTCCTTTCCAGACTTGCATTGTAGGAAATCATTCCTGTTTCAGTTATAGACTGAACTCACCCAAATCTCAGATACTATGACTTTTCACTAACTAGTCATTTTCAGTCATTAAACTCTTCTCATTACTAGCACTAACTCCAGTTAAAACAGATTCATTTAAAATCAGCTGAGTTTAAAAAGAAGTAATACAGTATCACCTGGAAAACCTAATAGTGAGTATGAATATTAAAATAGCTTCCAATGAATGGAAGACAAATTGCTGGTTTTAATTAAAAAGTTGGTCATTTTTCCTTTACCATAATTTCTTTATTCCAAGGAAAGGCTCATATGTGAGGGATAAAGGAATGATAGTGAAATAAAAAAACTTTAAAAAATAAAAACACTGATTTTTCATAAATCATTCTGGATATTTTTGAAGCTGTATTTTGCATGTGATTTCATGTAATTATTTTATCTTTATACATAAATAGTTAATATATTTATATGCAATGTCTTTATATAAAATATATTTCTAATATATTTCATAATAAAGTATATAAACTTATAACTTATATATGACACATATATCCTTTTATCAACACATACAATTCCAAACTGTATTTTAATAGTACTGATAGAGAAAATGAATCTCCTATTAGAATTTTAAACAAAGCTAAAGGTCCACCTGAGATCTATGGAGAGGAGACCCTCATTTCATTTGGGAACAAAATGATTTTGCAAATACTTTGATTCTCCATAACTTTTGACCTCATGATATCTCTGCTAGTGATTTGTATAGGGAAGATCAAAGTCATAAAGAAAGACTCTATATGCACCAAAACATAGCAGCATATTTTGTTAAAATAAAGAACTGGAAATAACTTAGATATCTGGGGGAATGGATAAATAAGCTGTATTTCAGGATTGTCAAAGAATATTGCTGCATTATAACAACAATGAATATAAATATAGATAGGTAAAAGAAGATATGTGAAGTGATGTAGAGCAAAGGAAGTAGAATTATGGAAACAATACATGTAAGGATGATAACTATGCAACTAGAACAAAAAAGGACAAAAAGGAGGAGGAGGAAGAGGAAGAGGAGGAGAAGAAGAAGAAGAAGAAGAAGAAGAAGAAGAAGAAGAAGAAGAAAGAAGAAAGAAGAAGAAGAAAGAGGAAGAAAGAAGAAAGGAGAAAGAAGGAGGAGGAGGAGAAGGGGAGGAGGAAAAGTTGAATATTAGTAATTAAAACCAAGTTTGGCCTTGAAGAAGAGATATGAAACTGTCCCTGTTAATCCCTCTTTCTTTGTTTGCACAGGTGGAAGACTAAAGCTGGGAAAATACTGTCAGACTCAGTTGATATTTTGGTTAGTTTTGCTGAAATACTTTCTGTTTTCTTTTCTTTTCTGCAAAGGGTAGCTCACCAGGAAGTTGACAAGGGACAGAGCAAAAATATATTGGGAAAGAAAGGTAAAATTAAAACAAAGGGGATTAAGAACAAATGATCCAGCTCCTATGTACAGCCCAGATCTGTTTTTGCTGTGTAACAGCAGGAGGTTTTATTGCACTGTTTTACAGTTAGTGTAACATAACAAAATCCATGACAGGCCACAAACTTTAGACTGCTATGCAGGGCCAAGAATGTTGTTTGCTTTTAAATAGAGGTATGCCTATTTATGATCCAGAACAATATCCTTTCTGGCCAGGGCTAATCCCAAGAGTGAACTCAGTAGAAAGGAGAGTTCATTTGCCTCATGCATCAGAAAAAAAAGGGTTTGTGACTACAATATTTAAATAATGTGAAAAGAGCCCTGTGTTGGAGTAGTGCATTGGAAGTTCAAATCTTGACTCTTCTATTCTGTTAGCCGTGTTTCTCTTGCATAGTGAAAAGAAGAGTTTTTCAATAGGAGTCAAAGAAACTCATTTTTAACCTCTATGCTTGTCTTGAAGTTCCTGTGAAACTTAGGGAAAGTCATTTCATGATAATAAAGATCACAATTTATATATTTTTTGAGGTTTGAAAAATAATTTACATATATTTTTCTCATTTAAGACACCACAGCATTTTTTATAAAAGGTGCTATTAACACTATTTTATAGATAAATAAACTGAAACTGAGAGAGATGAGGTGACTTGATACTTATTTATTACTCTTTGTTTTGGAAGAAGACCAATGATGTCATGGGTGATGTCTTGAGACTTGCTCATGAATTGGATTTGAGAGGCAAAATTGTATGAAGTCATCAGTCTCTAACTCTTTAAGAATCATTGGAGTCCAGTGAGAAGACAAGTCAGGACAACTGGCAGCAGTACAGAATAGTTATTAAGTTAAAGTGACTTTTTTGAACCAAAGTAATTTTTTTTCTGGAGGAAAACATTGGAAATATAAAAATATTTATTGTGGGGCAGCTAGGTGGTGCAGTGAATAGAGCACTGGCCCAGGAGTTAAGAGTATCTGAGTTCAAATCTGGCCTCAGACACTTAATAATTACCTAGCTGTGTGGCCTTGGGCAAGTCACTTAACCCCATTGTCTTGCAAAAATCTTAAACAAAATATTTATCTAATAAACCACATAGTTAGAATTCTGTCCAAGATTATTGAACCTATTAATTATGACCCTACTTTTGGTATGATTTCTTCCCTTTACTTGTTTTGTATGAATACAAATTAGTTAACCTGTTGTTCAGTTTTCCCACTTGTGAAACAGGGATTAGGGCATAGTCACATAGTCTCTCTCTCTCTCTCTCTCTCTTTCATCAACACTTTATAAATTATCACTCTGAAGCAAATGAGTCATTTACAACTAATAATCACTGAAGTTTATTGCCAAGACTCTCAAGTGGAATATGAGGATTAGTCTATAAAGTGAATTTCCCTATAATGGTAAGTACTTGGTATGATGATAAATGCTACTTTATAACTGCCAAATAGTGATAAATAGAAACAGAAAATAAAAATTTTCATTAGTATCAATGAAGAGCAATTCCCTTGCTGAGTAAAATCACATTTTCTTTCCTTAAAAGTAAGGTTTTATATAACATTCTCTTCAAGATTGACCATGAAACCATTTATCCATGAAATCAATCAAGCAATCTATCAAAAATTACCTCCTATATACTATGCACAAAGATACAGAGATAAAAATGAAAGTACCTGAATTAACTAGAGAATTTGGAGAAGAACCCAATTTCACCAAATGAACTACATGTGAGGAATTCTTGAGAGAACATAAACTAGAGTCACACAAAATAAGCAAGTATGTATAGGTTGTCATCTGCATTGTTGGCAGTAAGTCCTGTAATGACAGAATCACAGATATTGCCTAGTAATAGGATATTGAAGAAGGACTCTAATCTTTAGGATTTCAAGAATTCCAATTCCCCTTTCCAATTGTAAAATGTATAGAAAAATAGCCAAAATTGTTGAAAGAAGTCTCATTGATGAATTTATATATATGGTTCTTACCAGTTGACTAAAAGATTATTTTTCTACACTGAGAACAAAGGAATTAAGTTCTTTGCTTTGAACTTCAAAGAATGCCAACACATTCTCCTGATTTAAAAGAAAGTGAAAAAACACTTCAAGTCCCTTCTTTCTTTTTCATTCTGCTAAAATGGAGGGAAAAATATTCCAGACACCTTCTAGATCCTCGGTTCCCCTATATTTGGATTGTATTTCCTCTATATTTACCCCAGGTATAAATTGATATCTTCACACCAACACTGAACCCATAATCAATCATAGTTGAGCATGATGGCCGCAATTAAATGTTTTCCCTCTGTCCAATGATAGATAAATTATCACCTAAAATCCCCCTTACTCCTGGGATTCACATTCAATTGACACAGAATTTCATTAGTTCCATTTCAGTCCTATCCCTCTCTACTCCATCTTCCACTCTGTCTTTCCTTCTATTGTGTCCTCTCAACTGTTTCTTTATCCTACATTTTTTCTACTTTCTAAGGCTAATGAAAACTTGTATTTTTGTTTTCCTGAAGCAGTACATTTTTGATTATTCAAGATAGCCTTGATATTTCATGTATTTTGTCTCCAAAATTCAGGGGAAACAGAAGAGAATTACTCCTTGCTCCTCTCATTGCTAGTTCCAAAACATTAATTTGTCTTTAAGACTTATGTAATCCCTCCTCCTTTTGAAATTCCTTCTATATATCTATAGCATTTTGACATTTCTTGATCATTCACTGTCTTTCCTCAAAGACTTCAGAATTTGGCTTATAGTTTTTCTTGCACTTATACTCAGAGACTTCAAACAGATGTTGAGGATCAATTAAACAATTTGGTTTCATTAAACACTTGATTACCCACAGCCAGCATCTTCACTACCATCTATGTTACTTGTAGGAATGAAAATATCTTTGATCAACACCCTCATGCATCATTTTACTACCTAAACCTAATTTTCTTCTTTCTGAACATAGACTTATCTCGTCTCATCTCACTTTTGTTCAGTGCAATATTTCAACCCTATCCTATCTTCTATTCTTTCTAAATATTTTTATTCTTCTCTTCCATCACCCTTTCTGACCTTCCTTTCTTTCCCCTTTGTGGTCGTTCAGACAAATTATAATTTTTCTTCCTACTCAGACCTTGAGGAGGACAATCCTGAATTACTCTCACCTTCTCCAATCATGTTTGCATGTCACTGAAAGAGCTTCAGAAATTCATGTAGCTGTGCTGACTGGGTCCAATATAAATTAAGTTCCTTAATTTCAACTGGACCCTCATTACTCCTATGGCAATCTTGTTAATCTTCTGTGTTTAATCTCACACACACACACACACACACACACACACACACACACACACACACAGACAAAAATGTCACAGCAGCTATTTAAACCCTTTTTTCAGGAATCAGTGATGTTCAACCTGTTCCTCTCTTTGTTCCTTTCAGCAGATTTTATTTACTACTGTTCTAAAAGCAGAAACCATTCACCCAATGCTTTACATTTAAGAACACCCTCAGTAAACATATATATATATATATATATATATATATATATATATATATACACACACATATATGTCTTTAATTAATGTTTCTGAAATTTTTTGAGCTTAAAGTTGTACAATCATCCAAAGGGGTATGGATAATGATTTCTGAATGGCAACTAAGGATGCTTCCCTTCAGAGGAGAAATTTAGAACCACCACAAATGTCACCATTGGTGTGCATGATTTCTTTCCTTTTTTCCATTAGAATGTGAGCTCCTTGAGGGCATAAACTGATGCCCCCCTTTCTTTGTACCCCCAAGACTTAGAATGCTTCCTGGAATCCTTTAATTCTTTTAAAATCATATTGATTGTATGACAGCATTTATTTCTGGGTCACAATACTTAGAAGGTTTATTTTTTGAAGCAGCATAGGCACAATTCAAACCTGAATTTAGAGTCAGGAAGACCTGTGTTCAAATTTAATCCAAGTAATTACTTCCTGCATTACCCTAGGCTCAAACACTGATCTGAGCTATGGTTTATGAATCTGTAAAATAGCACTTATAATATTTGTTTCAAAAGGTCTTTGTTGAGTTCAAAAGAAACAAAGAATGCAAAATGGTTTAAAAGGACTCTATAATCTACAAATATCATTATGAGTATGAGCATTTAGCCTATTATAAAGAGTACTAAACTGTGTTTATCCTTTTTCTACTTCCTCACAGTGTAATTTCTTATTTCTGATTTGTTTTATAAAAGAAATGTTTTATTTATTTTGAATTTTACAATTTTTCTCCTAATCTTGCTTCCCTCCCCCCACCCTCCACAGAAGGCAATCTGTTAGTCTTTCCATTGTTTCCATGGTATACATTGATCTAAGCTGAATGTGATGAGAGAGAAATCATATCCTTTATTTCTGATATTAATTCTCATTTTTAAAATGAGGGAATTAGAGTCGATTTCATTTAAGTTTTACAGCTCTCAATTTTCTGAGCTCATGTTGGAGAATGGCAATACTATATATCAGTATCCCAATGCATAGAATTTCTCTTTTTTGGGGAATTTTAGATTCTCAGATCTGAAATGAAATGAAATCTGTGGAATATTCCCTAAATCTATACTTTGGTTATTCTTACTCAACTTGATGATCATATAATAAGACTTGGAGAAATTCCATTTTAGAGAAGGGAAATAAAAGTCTCAGACTCTTTCTACTTCACTGAGTTAGGAAAATGATTAGAGTAAATAACTTCTGAAGCACCCCCATTTAAATAAATGACTTCCTATCATAGAGTTCCTGTGGAGGTGAATCCTAAGTATTCCACTGACAGAAAATTTCAGCCAAAGTGAGAGTAGCTAATGATTTCAAATGGCCCTTTTAAAGTCTGTTATTCTATTCTGTAGGTCAAAAAATGAATACTTTTGAGTAAGATAGATTTCATGTCACATTAACTTATAGTATAAAACAGCATTTATTCAAAATGGCTTGATACAACCCAGGAAAATGCTTCCTAGCCATGACTTTGATAGGGTCCAGAGGCTAAGAAGGAGGGGACAGAGACCAGATAACAGTTATTCTTTTGTTATAGAAGTTCTTTATCTAAATTTACTCCAATGGAAGCAAGTAAACCAGATATCATTAGAATTTGTGCTAGTTGGGGGCTAAGCATACTGACTTTCAAAAATCATGAAGTGGTCTACCTCATTGAAAGCAAAACTAATAACTTCAAAAATACTTTTCTTTTTCCACAATCTTCCAGATCTTTAAGAATAATGTACTGATTTAAATGATATAGGAAGAGGATTCCCAGCGATTAAACTACCTCTACTTACAAGAATCAGCAAATATTTGCTTGTTTTCCTACTATTATATACTTATCCTCATTAGCAAGTACCAAGTGCTTGTTTTTATTTTTCCCTTCCTACTTACCCTCAGTGTAACTGAATAAAACAGAAAAATAAATTCTATATAACAAATATTCATAGTCAAATGACACCAGTTTACACACCAGCTATGGCTATTCCTATATTCTGTTAGGAGATCAGTAACTTGCTTTATTTTTTAGTTCTCTGAACTATTATTTGTCTGATTCTTTGTGATCTCATATGGAGTTTTCTTGCAAAAGATACTGGAGTGGTTTGCAACTGACTTTTCAAACTCATTTTACAGATGAGGAAGCAGGCAAAAAGGGTTAAGTGGCTTGCCCAGGGTTGCATATTTATTAAGTGTCTGAAGTCAGATTAGCATCTAGGAGAGTCTTCCTGACTCCAGGTTAGAACTCTATTCACTTTACCACCTAACTGCCTTCAATTAATTTACATAATTATCATTGTAAACATAATTCTATTTCTGCTCACTTCATTCTGCATCTGTTCATAGAGGTCCATCCAGGTTCTCCTGAAAGTGTCTATTTTGTCACATTTTAGGATATTCCATTTAATTTTTATGCTGTAATTTGTTTAGTTAGCTCTCTAACAGGTGAATTAGTTTACACTTTTAATTTTTTTCCCACTACTTAAAGCATTTCTATAAATAAATTAAAACATCATAACCTACTCACGTGACTAGGTCAAGGTCATGGAATTGGAATATATCAGAATAAGAACTTGAACCCAAGACATCTTAATTCAAATGTGAGCCCTCTATTCCCTACCCTGTATCTTTAATTGAATAATCATTTTAAGAAATATTAACATAGTTCTTTGAAATTTGTAAAACATTTATATACAAGATCTCATTTTATTCTGGCAACAACCATGTAAGGTCAGTTCTGAAAATTAATTTTATACCTTTTTTTTTTTTTAGTTTAAAAGTCTCAGAGAGAAATGACTTTTACTACATCATCATTTAGCCTCTCAGTAGGTTAGACAAGATTGAAATACAGGTCCTTCTGATTCCACAGGTAAGTTTCTATTGTGTCTCCAAATTATTCTAATTTATTTATAAATCTAGGTGACATATTTTTAGAACTGCTGAGACCAGACTCTTCTTATGCTATCTTTAGTGGCTAATGCCTTATACTTAAATCTAGAGATTTGATGTGGCACAGGATAAAATTAAAATACAATCATAATTTGGCTTGTGTGATGTTTCAAAGGCAATGTAATACAACATTTCTACCCTGGGAACCTTTTATGTTATTAAGAAAACAAATGTATAATTGCATAGAAAGTTCACAAAACACCAGCACATCTTCATAAATGTTTTTTACCTGAAAAATAGTCAAATTTCATCTTATCATCCAGTATTATTCCCTGATATACCAAAATTTAATTTTCTTAAAGATATTTAAAATCACAGTAGGCAATAATGGTATACCCCAGGTTCAGTAGTTAATGGTAGGCTGACACTTATCCAAGTCAATTTTCCTGGTGTGGGCTGCACCACTGACTGGTGTAGTTCTGGCAAAACTTTCCCCAAGCATCTACCTGTATGCTGTCATAAGAAAGGAGCCTGGGTTCCTGTTTTCTCACTTTAGGAATTTTGATTTCCCAGTCCTACAGTTACAAGACATTCTTCCTCAAACAGTGGAACAAGTTGGCCATATTGAACCTGGACTTGGAGTTAGCCATGGGCTTCATATGCCAAAGTCCAGGTGATGGAGCCTGTCTTAGATGAAGAACTGAAAACAAATACAAAGATTTTATTGTCTGAAGAGAGTTCAGCATTCTTAGATTAACGTTTCATGTCCCTGTGGGTAAAACAGAACAACCATTGACCTCTATGATAGCAAGATATGATTGCCCAGAACTTAGGCAAATGAAAGCCAAGGATACTTTTGATTGCCAGCATCTGCAGCTCAGGGAGTATCAAGTAAGTGATAGAGTCTTCCAAAGATGAAATCATTTCACTTGTCTTCCCCTTTTTAAAGGAACTAATTGGACACTGACTGAAATTTGAGTGCAGCATTCTGGTCCGCTTTCTTTTTAGAACTTCTCAACAAATAAGAACAGTATGTTTGGACTTCTGGCCAAGATGGTGGAGAGAAGACAGGCACTGTGTTAAGTGCACCTGGTCCTTTCAAAAAATAACGTGAAAGAAACCTCTTAAAAAAACTTGATTGACAGAACCCAGAGAAAGAAATTAGGAGAAGAACACTTACCAACAAGATCTGTCTCAGGGGACTGTGGGTGAACTGGGACAGCAGCTGGAGGGGACCAGCCTCAGCCACAGAGGCTTAACCAACTTTAGCCTCGGAGTCTTTGGCCAGGGGGAGAGGAGATCTTTATGCTTGGAAATTGTCCACCTAGGTGCCATACCTGAGTGCCATACTTTTAGGGAAGTATTCTTCCAGGGTCAAATGGTAGCCACCTCACTAAACACACACACACACACACACACACACACACACACACACACACACACGCACACACACACAAACACAGAGTGGACTACAGATACTGGCTTCCTCCCAAGGGCCAGCCTTTTGTTCAAGTTCAACTCAAATCCTGCTGCCCCTCCTCACTCCCTCCTCCCCTCTAGAATTGGGAGAGGGCTTCAATCACTCCAGAGAAAGCAACTAGTGCTCCCCTACTGGCCATCCCTTGTAATTACTTAGCCAAGTGAACAAAGCCTCTAGGGTTTCCAAAAGCAAACATCTGAGAGCCAGCCCCTCCCCCAAGATCCCCCCCCCCCCACACAAAATCTTGGAAAAATGAAGAAAAGCCAGCAAAAAGGGGGACCCATGGAGAAAGACCCATGGGAATTCATTTAAGCTTGGAGGGAATTGCATGAACCGATACTGAGTGAGATGAGCAGAACCAGAAAAACAACTGTATACCCTAACAGCAACAATGGGGTGATGATCGACCTTGATGGACTTGCTCATCTCATCAGTGCAACAATCAGGGACAATTTTGGTCTATCTGTGCTGGATAATACCATCTGCATCCAGAGAAAGAATTGTGGAGTTTGAACAAAGACCAAAGACTATTACCTCTAATTAAAAAAAAAAACCACGGATATTTTATTCTGTAATTTGCTATTTCTTATACTTTATTTTCCTTCCTTAAGGATATGATTTCTCTCTGATCACATTGAACTTAATTCAATGTATGCCATGGAAACAATGTAAAGACTAACAGACTACCTTCTGGGGGGGGGGGAGGAATCAAGATGAGGGGAAAAATTGTAAAACTCAAAAGAAATAAAATCTTTCTAATAAATAATAAAAAGAAACCAGGAGAGATGGGAATTCAGGGAAGTACAGAAGGATTTGCATGATCTGATGCTGAGCAAGACCAGAAGAACCAGAAAAACATTGTACATCCTAACAGCAACATGGGGTGATGATTGATATTAATGTACTTGATCATTCCATCAGTGCAACAATCAGGGACAATTTTGGGCTATCTGCAATGGAGAATACTATCTGTATCCAGAGAAATAAATGTGGAATTTGAACAAAGAGCAAAGACTATTACCATCAATTTCAGGGGAAAAAAACCATTATCTCATTATGTAATTTTGCTATTTCTTATACTTTATTTTCCTTCCTTAAGGATATGATTTCTCTCTGATCACATTGAACTTAATTCAATGTATGCCATGGAAACAATGTAAAGACTAACAGACTGCCTTCTGTTTGGGGTGAGGGGAGGGAAGCAGGAATAGGGGAAAAATTGTAAAACTCAAAATAAAATCTTTCTAAAAAGAAAAGAACAGTATGTTATAGATGACATGCATTTATATTTTTTGTGTTGTGAATTATAGATACTGCTTAGAAATTCCATGTTTGAAAAAAATTGCTTCAATATGAATGATTTTCATAATTTCATTAAACTCTTAGATAAAGGAAATCAGGAAATCAAGTTCTATTCATTGAAAAGGGTTTTTGCATCTTTATAGTTAATTCTTAAAAGTTACAGTCATGAATGAAGGAGCATTCAAATTTAATCCATGTAGAGTTTCATTTGATACTAATGGTACTTTTCTCCCCCTGAAAATAAACAATTCCTGCAGCATTCATTTTGGTTAGTTAGGAATTTGGCTTTCTTTTTTAAGCTTCTATTAACAACATAACAGAAATGTTATGACTAGCTACTAGTGAGCAGGACAACCAAAAATAAGATTTCCTTTTCTCTCTCTCTGAGAAATGGAATCTTGATTATTTTATAAGACTGTAGATTTGATTCTTTAGTGAAAACTATAACCAGAATTCCTTAAAGTAGCTGAGTTATGGGCACATAAATATTTCTAGATCACTTTACCATTTATACCATTTTTAACCTTTTTATATTGCTTTTTTTTTACCATTTTATAATGCTTTAATGGTGATGCACATACAAGATAAAAGGGTTTCCATTCACTTCTTAGACCTTTCATGAGAAAATTATAATCATGTAACATTATTTGATTAATGATGAAATATTCTATTAAACTATTTAATTACTTGAACTGACATAACAAATATGAAAGTAATCTTTTAAAAATAGAAAATCAAATTTTTTTTCTGGGAAGAAATTCAGCTCTTGAATGCATTTTCAAAATTAATTTTCATTTAGATAGATCTTTAAAGTTCACAAAGGCTTTGTATACTTTATCTCATTTGAACCTCATAAAAACTATTATTATCTTTCCTGTTTGGTAGATTTTAGAGAAGTGGTCACTTACTCATAGTCATGTAACTGTTAAGTATTAATAGAGCTGGTAGAATTTATTCTGCACTGGTAGAATTTATTCACAGACTACCTTGAGTCCAAGACTATCACTATTCATTATGATAAATTCCTTTCATATTTATACAGACATTACCCTTCTGGCAAACAATTTTCACCACTAGGATTTCTGATAAAGGTCTCATTTCTAAAATATACAGAGAATTGCATCAAATTTAAAAGGTTACAAGCCATTCTCCAACTGATAAATGGTTAAAGGATACGAATAGATAGTTTTCAAATGAAGAAATTAAAGCAATATATAATTATATGAAAAAAATGCTCCAAATCATTATTGATTAGAGAAATGCAAATTAAAATAAAAACAAGATATCATCTCACATGTCTCAGATTGACCAAGCTGAGAAAAAAAAGATCAATGTTGGAGAGATTGTGGGAGGATTGGAACATTGATGCATTGCATTGCTGCATGCAGTTGTGAATGGATCCCAACCTTCTGGAGAGTAATATGGAACTTTACCCATATAGCAATAAAACTTGTCATACCCTTTGACCCAGCAAGACAAATCTATGTCTATATCTAGAAGAAATTATTAAAAAAATGGAAAAAGTCCTACATATTCAAAAATATTCATAGCAGCTGTTTTTGTAGTGGCAAAGAATTGGAAATTTAGGGGATGTCTATCAATTGGGGGAATGGCTAAACAAGTTATGGTACATGAATATTATGGAATATCATAGTTCTATAAGAAATCACAAATGGTTGGACTCTAGAGAAGCATGGAATGACTTATAGGATCAGATACTTAACAAAGGGAGCAGAACCAAGAGAAAAATGTGCACATTAACAACAACATTGTGAGATGATCAACCTTGAGGAAACAGCTTCTCTTAGCAGTTCAGAGAGCAAGGACAACCTTACTAGACCAGCTATGGACAATGTCATCCCCATGCAGAGGAAGAAAAACAAAACAAAACAACACAAAACAAAACAAAACAAAACAAAACAAAAAACAAAACAAAACAAAACAAAAAGAACCCTTCAGAATCTCATGAACATTTTATAAAAATTATCTCTTATGTATCTCTATCCCTTAATCCTAATTCCTTATACCAAAAAAGACTAATATGTAAACATATTTATCAAAAACATTTATATACAATGATAACTTGACTCTTCACCACTGAGGGGAGAGGGATGGGAAGGGAGGGTGGAAGGAAACTTTAGAACTTAAAAATATACATGCGCAACATAGATAAAAATAAATAAATAAATTTAAAAAGATATATTGCCCTTACACAATTTATCTCTCCTTTATTAAATTATGTTTTAACACCATCATTCTTTCATTCTTCCTCTCATTTACTTAAGCTATTTTGTTTTCCTTTCCAATTTTACATTCTCAAAAAAAAAGTCAAATTTTATTCCAAGGAGGATTTCAATGTAAGAGTAGCTTACAAAAGTATCTTAATATATTTTTTACACTTTGTATATTTCCTTATCAGAAAGTCATCTCTTAAAACAAAGCACAGAAGAAATGAAAAGCAAAACAATTCAGCAAAACTATCCAACAAGTCAACTAAATCAAACATTACATTGGATTTCCCACATTGTTAATACCAAACATCTTCAGCAGAGGGAAGTGCTATCTTATTGAAAACAATTAATTGTTCAGCATTATGCAGAGAATTATGAATAAAGGAATTTTTAAAATAGAAATAAATTTGGTAATTATAATGTTAAATTTTGTTAAAGTGTAAAATGTTATCTGCTTCTGGGATGTAAAGTGACTCCTATTGTTCCATTGTTAAATGCAAAATTTGTACCAGCTCTTCATTTTCAACTCCCAGCTTCTAACCTTTTACCTGGTTCTGATTGGTAAGGTAGAGAGGGATTTCTCCTTTGCCCTTGGTACCCAGAGAATGAACAAGACTATAAAAAGTTGGCCTAAACTATCCCGGTGGCTGGTGCTCTCGTTGGCCCAGTCAGTTCTCTCTGGTTATTCTCTCTCTTTCTCTCTCTCTCTCTCTCTCTCTCTCTCTCTCTCTCTCTCTCTCTCTCTCTCTCTCTCTCTCTCTTCTCTCTCTCTCTGTCTTCCAAAACAACCTTGCTGTTATTGTTATATTGTGATTCACTTCTGTCCTCAAAGTGCCTCTTTCTTTTCTAGGAGAAAAATTTTTAATCTGAATACTTTATAAACCTTCTATAATCAATACTGAGCAGTTTTAAATCCGAGGGATTACGTGAATTCATTCACTTTTCACTAACTCTCAATCTCCATTGGAGACACTGAATCCCCCATGAGAGAAATAAATTACTAAAAATATAGACACGGCTTTGGGATTAGTGTTGTCTTTCAATCTGGCATTACCCTACTTGACAGATTCATTATTACACATTAGGAAAGAAAGAACTAAGATTAGGGGACACTCATGGCCAAGTAATTTGAAATTAGCTCAAGCTCTATACTTGGGCAAAATATTATTTTTATATTCAAGTAATTACTTAATCACTGAATCTGTCTGAAAAATAAAATCAGCAGGGAAGCAAAGTCAACATCCTTTTCTTGTGCTCGGAAGCAGATGATGTACCTCCTCATATTTGTAGATTTCTGTCTTGCAGTAACCCAGACACTAGAGAAATTTAAGTTCATTAAGAGAGTAGAATCATTTGGAAGTTAATTTAAATGTATGGGGGGATGGAATTCCCTGCTCCATGTAAGAAGTCATCAAATTGTCAGTGATTAGGAGAAAATTTATTGTGCTCAGGTGGCCCCTATATCAGAGCTCTCTGTTAGTCATTTGTGTATTGTACATATCTTGTATTCTTTGCTGTCTCATTTTAACTAGGCAAACAGATTCTTTCTTCTTTGTTCAAATAATGGCTTTTGTCAATGTGTTAGTATATGATATTCTTTGAAAATTGTTTCCTTCTTTTTAATAGGAAATTAAATACTAAATCCACTTAGTTTTCTGTGAATTGTAGAAAAGAAAAATGCAATTAGCTTCCTAAAGAGGCAACTGCTTTTGAAAAGAGGTAAAAAACACTTGTCTAATCTGCAAGATATTTTTCCCTAGTGAGAAAAAATTGATATAATTTAGAAGTAGAAAATTTCTTTAATTTCCTTATGAAATCTTAAGGTAGAGAAAAGACTAAACTTGGAGTTCTAAGGGCAAAGCCCTCAGCAAAGAAAGTATTCCCCAAGATTTAACTTGCTAAACACTTGAGAGCAATGGCAATGGTTGGTTGAGTGTCCTTGCCAAGACAAAAAAAAAAAGTTTTTAATTAATGGGCTCTAGGAGGTTGAACAACTGAAGGAACAAAAGGTCTCACATAGTACTAGTAAAAATATGAATAAAGAGTTAGTATAAATTCACAGTAATTGACAGCATCACTCAATATATAATGTCTACATTTTCTTGACTTCCAAGTGGGTGAGGATCCTGGAATCAAAGGATCCATTCAACTCTTTATTAGAATTGAAATGTGTAGATACAGTTAGAGATTGAACAAATCCCACTGGTCACTTTACTTTCAAGAAAAAGGTTCATTTAGAAAATCTCTCAGATAATTTATAGCAAAATCTATAGTTTTAACACTTCAACAAAGTAGCCTGTCTGTGATTATCATTTTCTGCAGAGTCCAATTATTGGATTAGTATTTATTAAATACTGTATGTTAGCCACATCAAATGCAACTTAAATAGAAAAGCTCCTTGTTCCTTTGGAAGCATACATTCTAAAATGTAGAGAAACTGACATAATATTTTATTTCATCAGTTACAGATTATCAAGGCTTCAGCTAATTATCATTTATGCTTAAGGGTAAGAAATATAGTTTTGCCCAATTGAAGTAGAGAATTATGAATGTAGAAAATTATAATCAGGAACAAGTTCTGTAATTTTTACTGCTGTTAAAATCTTGTTAAAGAGAGGATGGCTCTTTGCTCTTGAGATGTAAATTGACTCCTATTGTTTCATTGTTTAATGTAAAATTTGTATCCTGTCTCCTCATTCCCAATTACCCAGCCTCCAACCTTCTACCTAGTTTCAAGTTTCCCCTTTTGACCTCAGTGACCAGATAAGGGTCACTACTATAAAACCTGGGCTGGATCTTTGCTGGAGACCAGTCCACTCTCTCTGACCCAGTCAGCTCTCTCAGACTGACTTTATCCCTATCTCTCTTTATCTCTCTCTTTCTGTCTCTGTCAATCAATCAACCCAATAGTATTTTGTTATTCAGGGAGGAAAAGTTTAACCTGTTTACTTTGTAATCATTTGTAATAAAATCCTGAGGTGTTCTAAAATCTCAGAGAGCACTAATGCCTTTGCCTTTGGGTGACCTTGGAACTCTTTATTTAATTTGGGTTAATCCAAATCTCTATCTTTAATTGATTACCCTAAATTTCATCTACAACACAATCACCTATAATATTGAAAAGTATGCTGAAATTTATTCTTTCCTATTCTTTCTTCCTTTAATTTCAATACCTTTCCAATGACCTTAGATTCATGGCTTTTAAAATATTTATCCCAAAGGAACAAATTTCTATGAACACATTTTATGTAACATGACTCCAGGCTGTAAGAGATTTGTTCAGTTCTTTTTCAGTCATGTCTGGCTCTTGGTGACATCATTTGAGTGATTTTTGGGGGAAAGATACTAGAGTGGTTTGCCATTTTCTTCATTTTACAGAAGAGTCACACAAGTAGTAAATCTGTGAGGGAAAATTTGAATTTTAGAAGATGAGTCTTTGTAACTCTAAACCCCCAACTCTGTCCTCTATATCACTTAGCTGCCCATTGTAGGTGATACTTGAAGACAACTGACATACTCTGACTTTCCTCAAGTGATGCAACATTAATAATAATAATTGATAATAACCTTTCTTCCTTCTTTCCTTCTTTTCTGATGAAGTACAGGAAATTGTTATCTCAGATCTTCTCCAAAGGAATTCAGATTCAGATGGTCTCCAAGTCAATCAAAGGACATTTATTTTCCACATGAGGAGTAAACTGTTCAAAAGATGATATAATCAGGGACTTATAGATCAGAAACACAGTCTTTCCAGACTATGGAAGGGACTTCTAGATTTGCTGTTTGCCTAGGAGCATGTGTTTACTGTCTTAAATTTATTTTTCTGAAAAGGGGCTATTTAAATAATTTATTTCCTTTTCTGTCATTTTGGATAGTTGGTATTTTTGTAAATATTCATCCATTTCATTCAGGTTATCCAATATATTGGCATACAGTTTGGCATAGTAGCTCCAAATTATCTCTTTAATTTCCTCCTCACTGGTCAGCTCACTCTTTTCATTTTTTGATACTGATAATTGGTTATCTTCTTTCTTTTTTTAAATCAGATTATCCAAAGGTTTGTCTATTTTATTTACTTTTTCATAAAACCAACTCTTAGTTTTATTTATGTGATGAATGGTTTTCTTGTTTTCAATTTTGTTAATCTTTCTTGATTTTCAGAATTTCTAATTTGATATTTAATTGGAGATCTTTAATTTGTTTTTTCTAGCTTTTTTAATTGCATACCCAATTCATTCATCTCCTGTTTCTCTATTTTATTCATATAGCATTTAGAGATATAAAGTTTCCCATCAAAACTGCCTTGGCTATAAACCATAAATTTTGGTATGATGTCTCATTATTATAATTTTCTTGGTTATAATCACTGATTATTTCTATTATATGCTATTTGATCCACCCATTATTTAAGATAAAGTTATTTAATTTCCAATTCATTCTTGGTTTATCTTTCCATCACCCTTTATTACATGTGATTTTTATTGCATCCTCATCTGAGATTATTATTTTTGCCTTTCTGCATTTGAAAGGTTTTTGTGCCCTAGTATATGGTCAATTTTTGTATAGATTCCATGTACTGCCAAAAAAAGGTATATTTTTTCTATTCACATTAAATTTTCTCCACAGATCTGTCACATCTAAGTTTTCTAAAATTTCATTCACCTTCTTAACTTTCTTGTTTACTTTGTTGTTGGATTTATCTAGTTCTGAAAGAGGGAGAGTGAAGTCTCCCATTATTAAAATTGTGCTGTCTATGTCTCCTTGTAATTAACTCATCTTTTTCTATGGAAATTTGGATGCTATACCATTAGGTGCATACATGTTTAGCAATGATATAGATTCATTACCAATGGTGTCTTTTAAGAAGATATAATTTCCTTCCTTATCCCTTTTAATGAGATTGATTTTTGCTTTTATTTTATCCAAGATTAGGATCATTTCTATGGATTTTTTTAAATTTCTCCTGAGGCACAATATATATATTGCTCCAACCTTTTACCTTTACCCTATGTGTATCACTCTGCTTCAAAGGTATTTCTTTTGAATACTGGCTTTTAATTCATTCTGCTATCCACTTCTGTTTTATGGGACAGTTCATTTGATTCACATTTTCAATTAAAATTACTAATTCTGTATTTTCCCTCTTGCTATAAGAAATAAGAGAAAGGGAAAGAAAAATATAGAGAAAGCTCCATTTATATTTTTCTTTCCTTTTCTCTTATTTCTCCTCACCAAAATTTTACTACCTTTCCCCTTTGACTTTTTTCAAATTTAAATTTCAGTTTATTTTGACTTATACCTTCACCTTCCCTTTTACCAGTCTCTTCTTCCCTTATCTTTCCCTCTCCCAGGCCCCTCCCTACCTTCCCTGTTGATTAGGGCAGATTTTTAAATCCAAGTAGGAATGTATTTTATTCCCTCTCTGAGCTAAATCTATTGAATAGAACTTACTCAGCAGTCACATTCTCCCTTCTTTCCCTCTGAAATTATAACTCTTTGTGCCTCTTCCCTTGGCTTTTATTCATCACTCTAGAACTATTAATCAGGTATCTTCAATCATATTTTGATTTTTGATTGTTTGATAAGCTCATGTTTTTATCAAAGTATCATCACACATTGTTTGCTTGATTGCTTGATAAGCAGCATTGACTCAAATTGCATCAAATTATAATTATAATCATATTTTACCTTACTCCCTTTACAAGTATATTTCAAGTACACATTATCTTCCTATGAGCCAAAGTATCATCAAAAGCATATCATTTCTTGAACTATTTGTGTCCCTCCCCCCAGGCATATTTGGTCTCACACTTTACTCTGCCCAATCTACACTTCTGACCAGGTACTTAATCTCTTATTAAGTGAAGCAAGGCTCATTTTCTCTCCCACTTTACCCCCTCTTCTCCTCACACAGGGTAATTTACCCCTTGTTAAGTGAATCATGGGTTAAGATAAATTCTGATATAATTAAGTTTAAGAATCATAAAGATTCCTTTTTACTGAGAGTCTCTGAAGGTTTCACCAGAGAACTTTACAAATGATTGTAAATTACAGAGACACTGATTCAGGGATCCCCCAGTTTATTATGCTTTCATTAGACAAGGTACTTAGGACAGTAGAATTAAAGTGGGTCAAAGAATAATGAGACACTTAAATTTAAAATTAATACCACTGCTTTTCTTCAGGGCTTTTTGTCTCAAACATAGTGATATCCTCTGGGACCTCTTCATTGGTGAGATAAGATCCAACTATACCCATACTCTTTAGGTCCATTCTCTTCAATTATATCTGACCTTTTAATTATCCTAAGAAAAGTAATGTTCTAAAGATTAGTAGTGTTATATCTTTCCTTATAGGGTTTTATACAATTTGATGGTCTCTACCAAAATTTGTTTTGTTTTGTTTTGTTTTTTCCTTCCCCTTTTCATTTATCTTTTCTTTGTAATTCTTTAGTCATGTATTTGGTAATTGAATTCTCTATTCAGTTCTAGGCTTTGTGTTAGGAAATTCTTGAAGTCCTCTATTTCACTGAACATCCATCTTTTCCCTGATAATATATGCTGAATTTTTTCAGGGTAGTACATTCTGGGTTGTAATCCCAGGTCCTTTGCTCTTCAATATATGTTTTTTCCAGGTTTTTCAATCTTTCAGGGTTGAGGCTTATAGATCATGTGTGAGTTTGATTGTTTCCTTTGTATTTGAACTGATTTATTTTTGCTGCTTACAATATTTTCTCCTTTATTTGAGAATTCTGGAATTTGGCTATTATAGCCTTTGGAGTTTTTATCCTGGGGGTCTCTTTCTGGAGGGGTTTTGTGGATTCTTTAAATGATTATATTGTTATCTTGTTCTAGTAGATTTGGACAGTTTTCCCTTATAATTTCCTGCATGATGTTTTCCAGGTTCTTTTTTTTTAATCTAGAATTTCTGGTAGTCTGATGATATGTACATTGGCTCTCCTGAAACTATTTTCCCTAAAAGGTACTTCACATTTTCTTCTGGTTTTTCAGTCTTATTATTTGGTTTGATGGAATCTTGTAGTCTTGAAGATTCATTGGTTTGTATATGTTCAATTCTAATTTTAAGGATTTTATTTTCTTCAATTGGATTTTGTGTTTCCTTTTCCTATTGGTTATTTTTATTTTTAATGGAGTTGATTTCTTTGGTCAATTTTTCACAACTTTTCTACAGGATTTTCATTTCTTTTTTCATTTTTCTTCTTTCTCTTTTCTTTGTTTTATAAATTCTTTTGTATGCTTCTAGAAGAGTTTTTCTATTTAAATCCAATTTATAGACTGTTGATACTTTCCCTGTGAGTGATTTTTCACTGCTTTCTTCTTCAGACATGGTATTATCATCTTTGTAAAGTAATTTTCTATAGTGAGCTCTCTTTTAGCTTTTATGTTCATCTTTGTTGTTTTAGTTCTCCTCCTAGGGTATAGTGAGTATAGATCCAAGTTTTTTTGTTTGTTTGTTTTTTTGGCTGGAACTGTGATCCCTGGTTTGTTGTTGGCCAAGATGTTGCCTTTTCAGTTCAGATCTTGCCTTTGTAGAGGTTTGTTTCCTCCTTTATGTTCAGGTTCTGACTTAGTGGTGAGTTGTTCCTGGCCCATTCCTGTCTATTACCCTGGGGTTTACAGGGTTCAGACTTTGTTTGTGGTTGGGATCCTCCCTGCTAGCTTGCTATCTAGCTGCCAGGACTTCTGCTATTTTTAAGCTGTTGGAACCAGGATTGCTCTGTGACTAAAAGTCTCCTGATAGCTTTCTCACTCTACTACCTCCAGAATTTAACTTTCCCTTTTCCCCTCAAAGAGATAGACCATCACTGAATATCCTCCACAATGTCTACAGTTGAAAACTTCTTTGAATCTTCAATTTTTCTTTTTGGGATCTCTAATTTGAATGTCAGAGTAGGAACATCATTTATCTTTGGTAGGGAAAAACTCCAGGAGCATGTTAGCTTCAGGCTGCCATTTTGTCTCTGACCTAGATGTCTTGCATATATTTACTGTCTTGTTGATGGGGGTCTGATCATGCAACTGGGGACAAAATCTTTTATTGAGGTTGAGTCACATCAATTATTTCCTTCCTACCTTTCTTCTTTGAATTCTTCTCAAAGGCCAGTTAAGACAATTTGGGGTTTACATGCCCCAAATCCATTTGGCTGTCATGAATTGGCTAAGAATAGGTCTCAGACCAAATCCACATGGTCATTATTGGACCTTGATTGGAGTGAATGTAAATTTCATTTGTTTATGTTTTGATCAGAAACCTTGAGGATCTTCCCCTCCAAAACCTAATCACTGAATGGCTTTTGCCTCATTCAAACTGAGAGCTGTTAAAGATGGTTAACCTAAAAGTTTGAACCTTATAGCAGAAGTTAAAATAACAATAACATTAAAGAAAAATTGATTAGACTCGAAGTTTATTTCTCTGGGATTTTACCCACTACTATTAGTTAATGGAGAACATCTTAGAAACAATCTCTCTGAGCTGAGTGAGATCACATAATTTATACAGTGACAAAGGGAGGGGAAAAGAATATATATAACAGGAGTAGACAAAAACCTTACACTTTCCTGGAGACCATTCTACTAATTTGTCTTTGAGTGCAATTCTTCTACAAAGCTATTTTCCTTGAGAGAGATTGTTTTTGAGTTTTGAGTTTAAGTACTGGGAAGGCTTCCTTTCAAAGTCTAAAGAGGAAACCTTCCAATTCTCACAATAACTTGAGAAAAACAGCCTTTGACCAGGAAAAAAAAGTTTTCTAAAAAGCTTATATTAATTATTATATTTAAAAAGATCATAGCTTAAAAAGGCCAAGTTGTTCCATTGCATTCAGGACCATCTCCAGTCATCCTGATCCATATTTGGTCACTGGACTCAGATGGCTCTGAAGGAGAAAGTGAGGCTGTTGACATATATCTCACTCAATTGAATGTCATGGCATCACCTCCCTTATGTTGTTGTATTCATTGAGAATGAATAACACCAACAGCAGTGGGAAAATGTAGTAGATTTAAGATCAGAGGAATTCCATTCAAATCTCAGTCTTAATACTTATCCCTTAGCAATTTTTAATTTCTTATCTTTTATTAGATGATGGTTGATTTCCATTTTTGTTCTAATTCCATGAATCTCTTAGTTATGATTTTTCTATATTTATCTTCATTTTTTTTAAAGTCATTTATTCATTCAACAAATAAGGGGAGTGTACACAGTCTCTGTTTTTTTTTTACTTCCCATGTTAAATATAGCTGTGGATTTCTCTAGTACAGAGCCCTCTAATAGAGCAGTCAATCAAAAGAAATAGGAAAAATAGCCATCATTTATTATAAATAAATGTGCTATTGACAGAATGTAAGCAAAGCATTTCACAAATACTATCTCATATGATAAAGTAAGAAAGACAAAGATAGACATAAGAGGTTTGACTACAATACAGTACAGAAACAGAATATCCAAATCTTTCTTACTTTCCTACTTCACTTCCAATCAGAATCTACTTTTATCTTTAGCATAAGGTCACATATGGGGACAGCTAGGTGGTGCAGTGGATACAGCACTGGCCCAGGAGTCAGGAGTACCTGAGTTCAAATCCAACCACAGACTCTTAATAATGACCTAGCTGTGTGACCTTGGGCAAGCCACTTAATCCCACTGCCTTTCAAAAACCTTTAATAAAAAGAATAAGGTCACATTAAAAAGCAAAAGTGGGTACCTAATCATTAAAATAATGGTAAAAGCCATATGTAAAATACATTACTTAGATTGAGGTTTAATATCTGAGATTTAATATTTTTATTCATATTTCCAGTTTTCCATTTCTTTCTTTGTATTTATCAGTATTTATATTTAAGAACTTATAATTCATGAGAAAAGAAACTCTTGTTAATTTCCCAAAACACATTATACTTCTTAAAGTTTATAGTTTATGCTAAGTATAAATGCAAGTAAACTTGAAACCCATTTAATTTTATGCACCAACATTGATTGCTTGGAGATATGAGTATATGCACAGAAATTTCTGCTTTACTACCCTCAATTTTTATGAAACAATTCTTTGTCTAATTTAGTTAAATAGCTTGTATTCCTCCCAGTTATATTTTTTCCAGAATTAAATGAATACACAAGATATTCCATATCTGTTTCAAATTATCAAAATTAGTGGACTCTAACTCCACCATTTTCAGCTGAATGTCTGATGACATTAGGTCCTTTTCTTTTTAACCTAAAAGAGTAATCAGGGACTGGTGTTTGGAGTTGATGAAGTCACTGACCCTGGCAAAGACTCAGTAAATCCCTGTCTCCAGATACAAGACTAGTCCCTTTATCAACAAGATAATAAATTCCTTCCCTAGTTAGAAAAGATTAAATCTTTGAGCTAACACCCCTCATTCATGTGGCACTGATTCCTCATCTTTGTTCTCTGAGCTCCCACCCTTCACCTACTTCCTATCTCTGATGACCTCATCTTCCTAAATCTTTGTCTGGTATAAAAGCTTACTTTCTCCTCAGTTAAGTTGCTCTCTCCCTTCTGGACACTTACCTGCTCTTAGAGAGAGTGATCCCCCAAATAAATGCCTTTTGTTTGAATTGAACATAGTCTGAGTCTGAATTCTTTCAAGGGATAACCTGGATCCTGACTCTCAACAAAGTGATTGAAATGACCAGAGCATTCATTCTACTCATGTTTACCAGATAGAGATTGTCTGAAGCACAGCTTTTTAATTTATAATTGTCTAAAGATGCTTAAAGAATATTAGATTTGCAATCATGAATGCTTAGGTTCAAGTTCTGTCTCTGACATTTATTATGGAATCTTAGAAAAGTTTCTTTATCTTTTGTGCATGAAGTTAAAATTCATGGAATATGGTGTGGTCCAAGGGAAAGAATAATATATTTAGATTTTTTTTTCTCCTCATGCTTAATCTTGCATCCTTTATGATCTACTGTCTCTTTGTGAGACAATCAGGATTAAGTGACTTGCCTAAGAGCACACAGCTAAATAAGTATCAGTTGTGATCAGATTTGAACTTAAGTCAGATCCTCTTGACTCAACAGCAACAACAACCTACAAAAAAACACTCAGGACAAGGTGAAGTCTTAAGAAAGTTTTACTGGTCCCTATCTTCCCTTCAAGCTATTGTCCTATAGATCACTCCTCCATTTCAAAACCAATACCTAAGAAAAGGCGCTGTATATTCTTTATTTCTACTTTTTTGATTCATGCAATCTGTTTTCCAAAGACAATGTTTAAATAGTGATCTCTTAATTGGTAAATCCAATACACTTTTCTCAATGTTCAATCTTCTTGATATATCTACAACATACAATACTATTTAATATTCTGACCTCCTAGATAAATACTCATGTATGTAACTTAGTGTTTCCATTCTCTCTTCTCTTCCTACCTGTCCTACCTATTTCCTCTCATTGTTTTATTGTTGTTGGTTTTTTATTTTATTTTATATTTTGCTTCATCATCTATGACAAGATTCCTTATTGTGTGTGTATCTTTAGACTTTCTCTAGGTCCTCTTTGTTTTCTGTACCTCAATCCTTGGCAATTTCATCGGTTTCCATGGGTTCAATTATGATTGTTTTTTGACAGTACCAGATCTAGGTATCCAGCTCTGGTCTCTCTGTTGAGTTCCATCATCAAGTGCTTATTGGATATTACCAACTTGCTTTTCAATAGCTATCTCAAGATTACCATCTACAAAAGAGAACTCATGATCTTTCCTATTAAATCCTCTCTTTTTTCTATTTATTTCTATTTAATATCATCTTTCAAACTATCCAGGATACAGATCCATAATTTCAGAGTCATCTTTGGTCACTTACTCTACCTCAAACATTGTATCTAGTCAGTTGCTGACTTGATTTTCATTCTACCTCCTCATCATCTCTCACATTCGTCTTCTTTCATTTATTCATTACCATCAAAGATTGAACCCTCATCAGTTGTTCTCTCTGTCAGTCTTTCCCAAAGCCAGTATTCAATGGCACAATAGCCAAATGATATTACAAAAAGAAAAATCAACCCCCCACACACACACTCCCTTACTCAAAAAGTCCTTATGACTGCCACAATAAAATACAGATTCTTGTTTAGTATTTAAAGTTCTTTGTATTTTGACTTTAGCCCACCTTTCTAAATTTAATAAACATTACTCTCATATATATGTATATGTATATATGTATATATGTATATATACATACATATGTACATCAGCCCAGCCAAAATGACTTTCTTTATATCTCTGAAACAGCATATTTTATCTAACACATATTTTTGCCTCAACTAGACCCTTACATGAAGTATATTCTCTTCTTACCACCATGTTAGAATCCCTAATTCCTTGATTATTTCAAGCATCACCTTCTTCATGACATTTTTTCTGATTCCATCAGTTACTAATATTCTACCCCATTCTCATCAAATCAAAAATAAATTGAATTCATATATGTATATTTTGGCATATGTAGTATTTAATTATATGAATAGATGCTGTTCTTCAATAGCATGTTAAGATTCTTAAAGAAAAAAAATGCTTTCTTCTTTGTGTTTTTATCCTCCCAACATTCAGAATAGAACCAAGCATATACTTCATATTTAACATATTTTTACTGATTAATTTATTGATATTGCCTTTGTCATTTAATTTCTATTTAAGTTTTCTTGGTTTTAAGTACTCACCTGTAAAACTAGGGAGTTGCACTAGATGTATTCTCACTCTAAATCTATGATTTTAAGGTATAGCAAGTTTTGGAAGTGTTGCATTATAAATTAATGTAGGAAACTTTCTCCTAAAAAGTTCTCTATATTAAGGAAATCATAGATCTTTCAAATGTTTGCATAATATCCAAAATTTCTTTTGGATTAGCCTTTTGATTTTTATTGGCATACAGAATTCCCAAACAAGAAACTCACTCCTCCACTATAAAGAAACAACTCTTTGAGTTTCCTGTTTAAATGACTTGCCTAGGGATATATAAAAGGAGAGACTTGAACTCAAATCTCCTTACTTAGACACCAGGACTCTATTCTATTCTATATAAATAAAATTCAAAATGATCTGTGTCCTGGTAGATTCTCCCTGAAGAAATAGAAATATGTTCAGCAGGATACATGGTCTTTGAAAGCTAGTAGGGGTAAAACAAAACAAAACAATTATGATGTAAACTTCAGATACTTATATGTCAGGATAGGGATGGGTGGGAGATAGAATTGGTTCTGGAATGAGATTATGAGAGATGATGATGACTCTCTTCCTAAAGATCTTATAGAAGGGGAATGAGGGCTATTTCTTCTACCGTATTTCTGTGCTCCCCTACCTGAAGATGTAACTAGACGCTTTCCCAACACTGTGACAGTATAATTCTGTAGAAAAATATATTTGTTCATCTCTATCATTTGCTGAATTCAAATAGACTTGAGTCTGTAGAACAATTGTGCTTTCCAATTTATCTTCCAGTCAAATGTTATTTGGATCTTGACTTTTGATTTTAAGTAGTTTTCTTCTTTGATGATCTCTCACTTTCCCAGCTCCCTGAAACTATATCTGCCCAGGTCTGTCTTGTTGAAACTGCTGTTTTAAGGATTTTCCTTGCACTTTAGTCAAATTCATCAAACTTTCTTTTAAGTCAATAAACACAGAGAGAGTCAATGCTAGACCAGAATAGAACTGATATTTTGGTATCTATCAGGTTCCATCTGTATGCCAGATGCAAGGAGCCATGCGGTATTGCTCATAGATTTCATCAAATAAAGGTACAGCATACCAAAGACTAGGTACAGGGCATTTTTTTTTTCTGTTCACACATCATCATCTATTAATATTCACTGTCTTTAAAAAAATCCCCTTACTTTCTTTAATTTCTAGGAGGAATGTTATTGCTATGAGATGTGGGGACAACTATGGAGCAATGAAGCAACATATTTTAAGTTCTTTTTCCTCCACTGATTGTTTCTGTCTTCCCAAGACTAGAAACTAGAATATTGCAGATATTTTTAAAGAACATAGCAGGATATTCTAAAATTATACAGGCATAAACACAAAAGCAAATATGGAAATAGAAAATGTTGCCAGATTCTGGACACATTGTGAATGGAGAGTCATCCTCCAAACCTAAGCAATTTTTCAGTTTCATTATTTTCTAAAACAAGAAAATTTTTCAAATATTCCATGAGAAAATAGGCTCAAATACTGACTACAATAGAGAGACATTCATAATGGGCCAATAATATAAATATCATGTTTATATGACATTTTAAACTTATCAAGTAATTTATCTATATTATCACGCCTGCATCTTGAAACAACTCTATCAATTGAGTACTACAATATGGTACACCCATTTTGATGACAAAGAAAGCATATTGTCGCAGTCTTTTCGGTTAATCTAATTTGTTCAAAAAGACAGTGTGAAGTTATACTTTCATATACATTACCATACCACCAATGGGGATAACATATAAGCTGAGAATATAAATGACCTAGGAACATGGGTGGCATACATAAATACTAAAATTGATGTTGGGAAATACTTTGTTCAGGTCTCACCTGTGACATTTACTAGCTATATGACCAAGGATAAATCCTATAGCTGTCTTGGATGAATCAGGTATTTTGGAAAAGCGATTTCCAAAGCATTCTCTTTCTCTCATATGTTTTGTTGCATTTTCCATTACTGCATTTGAGAATAAAATTTTTGTGTTTTTCTCTTCCTTTTTATGATAAAAAAACATGGTCTTTCATATGTCATTAGTTTATCTAATTCTAATCTATTCTATTTCTGCATCCATCTTCCTTGGTTAAGTTCCTCATAACTTTTTCCTAAACTGTTATCAAAGACATCCACCAATAATCTTCTGTTTTTCCAGTCTTACCTGTATATTCTTGTCAGATCAGTCTGCCTAGAACTTGATGTTGATCATGTCATTTGCCTGCTCAAATTCCTTCAAGAATAAATGCCTAAGACTGGGATTTAAAGCCCTGAAATAATTTAATTTTGTCAGCTTTATGGCTTCTAAATTGTATGGGACTAGTATTTTCTAGATCTCCAATTGTGCCTTTTACTTTTCTGTATGCTACCCTCTCATGCCCTTGCACTTAATTAGAAAGTTCTTGCTACTTCTGTCTAATTACTGAAAGTATTTCAAGACATAGCTAAAATCCTGTATATACTATAGTTAACATGATCAATTCAATCTGAAGTGCTCTTTTTCCTTGTAATATGTAGAAATTTATTGTAAAACAATTTCATATTTGTATGACCTGAGACACCCTCTAACAGATGAGATCCATCAGAAAAACTAACCTGGATTCAAATATTCAGTAGTATCCATACAAAGCTACAACTCATGAACTTGCATCATCAAGCTTAGACTTCCAATTGGAAAGCACATAAGTTGAAAATAAAATGCATTTGATAGAATATTATGGCAAAGAAATCCTTGCATACTCAACTTTCTATAGGTTACATCATCATTGGGGGATATCAAAAAGGCTGAGAACAAATATGACCAAGGAGCATGAATAGCATACCTGTAGATGGCATAACATATGTATCTACATCTACATCTACATCTACATCTACATCTACATCTACATCTACATCTATCTATATAAATATATGTATTTCAAAAAAGAGGAAGATGCATAAGATAATAAAACATGTACAGGGAAATTCACAAATTTATTATTATAGTTATGATAATCATATTATTATCATATATTTTCAGCTTTTATACTTCTGTGGTCCTGCAGGGGTGTTGTCATAGCTGGATGTACTGTCTTCACTTCAAAGTCTTTTCTTCTCTTTTCTATCTTTGTGCATCATTTCTTCAGGAATTTCTTCTGGGTTTTTTGTTTTCATGTATCAATATAAAACTCAATCTTGATGAAGCTCTTTAATCCCCAGCTGAGCTGAGACAATCTAGCTAAAACCTACTGATTATTAGTTCTTTTTGTTGTTGTTGTTCTTGTTTTACAACACAAACATTTGTTGTTGTTGCTGTTTTTTGTAAGGCAAATGGGATTAAATGCCTTGCCCAAGGCCACACAGCTAGGTAATTATTAAGTTTCTGAGGTCTGATTTGAACTCAGGTATTCCTGACTCCAGGGCCAGTGCTCTATCCACTACACCACCTAGCTGCCAGTTGATGATTAGTTCTTAAAGGATCTAATAGTTAGTAAGGATTTTCCAATGCTTCCTAACCTCTTTGCCTTCTTCTTTGCATAATTTGGGTTGATGCTATATTGGGATTCAAAACTCAAATTTCTTCTAAAGAATGGTGTTCATTTATTGGTAGATAAGCCTCAGAAGTAAACTCATTTCAGTCATTAGCCTATATGACTGGAAGCAGAAAGAGGAAGAACAATTAAAAACACAGCATCAAAGTGATTTTTTTTTTTTGCAAGGCAATGGAGTTAAGTGGCTTGCCCAAGGCCACACAGCTAGGTAATTATTAAGTGCCTGAGGCCAGATTTGAACTCAGGTATTCCTGACTCCAGAGCTGGTGATCTATCCACTGCACCACCTAGCCACTCCCTCAAAGTGATTTTTAAAAAAATTAACTATGATATACATTAATAGTGAATGAATCTGTGGTTTCATCAGTGTGGAAAATTAACTTCTCCAAAGCAAATTGTCTCTGTGACAAAACAGTTATGTTCTAGAATTGACTTGACCACATAGATCACAGATCACAGATCTGATTTGAACACAGATCTCCTTAACTCTAAATCAGTTACTACATCCACCACACCACATTGTCCCTGTACATGAGTGTGAGAATAGATTATGTTACTTGTGTTTTGAAACCAACTATTGAGGGTGGAGGGCTGGGAGTGGGCATGGGGGGAATCTAACATTGTCATAATTTTATATGTGTCTGAGTTTTCCCTGGCAGTTTTAAAAATTAATATCTCACAAGGAATCTGAGTTTTCCTTTCATTTCCCCTGAGATGTGGACTGTAGTAAATACTCCATTCCTTCTCTCCTGTCACTTATGTGCTATGCCTATCTTTAAACAGATCAGGTTCTAAAAGTTTAGTTTGTTAACTATAAAAGAGGCAGTCTTGGACTATTTCTGACTAAACAATACTCAGTAGGATGTGTTTTTAATTTATCCTCTAGTTCATTTATACATTCAAGTCAATAAGCACTTAATAGGGGAAAGGAACTCAGTCTTAGGAAATCATGAGTATGAATCCAATCTAATAAGGAATGTCTGTTATCTTGGGTGAGTCATTTAATTCTCAGTCCTCCTAGGAAACAAACATTCCAAGATGAAATTTTTCAATATTTTGTAAAGGAAATATTCATAGTGGGTCCAAAAGCCAAATTGAACCAAACCAAAAAAACAAAACAAAGTTAAGACAGTTTATTAGGTGTGAAAGTAGCAACAAAATGCTTGTCTGTTCACAACTAGCTCATTACCATTTAAGAAATTGAGAAGTCTGCTTTACCAGTGTTTCAGTTATGGAGAGTAAATAAGTAGCTACTTCCCAGGGGGAAGCTAGATTAGCAATGATAGTTGGAAAATACATCATTTCTTTGAATGAGCAAAATGCCTAAAAATAATGGTGTAGTTCTTCCTTTTAGCTCAGTATTTCAAAAAATTCTATATTCTTGTTTAAATATGTGCTTTTCTATCAAGTTTTCTGAAAAAAGAAATTCAAAAACTTTTGACTTTGTCAAGATAATATCATAAAAAATGGAATAAAAAATAACTTCTCAATGGGCATAGATATCAGAAAGTTATATTTGCTATAATTTTACAACTGTTTAGGCTATTTATTTTAAAGTCATCAAGTACACTTAGCAAAATGCAGAACAATGTTAACAGTATCAAGCAGGACACAATATAACACAGGAAACTAGATAGTTTGCATCTAGCCTAGCTGAAGAAAAAGACTAGAGAAGGATTTACTAGAGAATAACTTGGGAAGGTTATTCTGTTATTATAAGGTACAGGACCTTGACTGTTAAAGAAACTGCCATATTTAGCCTAGAAAAGTAAAGAGAATAAGAATCAGATAAATTTTCTAATTATCTAAAGGATTCTTATATGGAAAAGAAATTAGATGTGTTCTCCTGTGTAACTGAAACTAGAATTAGAAGTAGTGTTTGGAAGTTAACAAGTCAAAATTTCTTGATGATAAGGAAAAGTTCCTACCAATTTAAAGCTGCTTAAAAATGAATACCATGGGAGACAGTAGTTTTTTCTCACAGATAAGTCTGGATGGCTAACTTCTAAGAATACTATTGAAGGAATTCTTATTTAGTTCTGGTTTAGACTTGATAGATTTTGAGGTCCCATCAAAAATTGAGATTTCATTCTGTGAAGAGTTGATTCTACTTGTAGCTATAATAGCTTCCTTTTAAATAAACAAAGATAAATTTGCTTACCAGTCAACTTCCTATTCTTTCTCTCTCCCCACCCCACTCCATCTTTCCAGATTCTAATTATTCCTGTGAAAATCATATGCATTTAAATTATCTAGAGGATGTGTTAGGATTGAAACTTTTCTTTGTTACCCAGTCTGTACTTGTTATAAATATGACAAACCTCTATTATTCCATCAAAAAAGTCATAATTTAAATTACTCTTCACACATTGTAATGCTGTTCTGCATGTTCCTAATGAAGGTCGGGCCTGTGAGATAATGTTCTATTATTGGCTGGAATTGAGTGACTTTATATTCTTGCTACGTTTGACAAGTGTACAAGTTAAGAAGTAAGTAATTTACATAAAAAATGCCTTGCTATAAGTAAAACAGAGCATGTCCATAGCCATATATAGAAATGTGTTGGTGGATTGATAACACTATTCTGGGGGCCTTTTAAAAAGAAACATATATCCTCTTGAATTCTAATGACTAAAAATAACAAAAAGTCTCCAGATGGAAAGGATTTGCCCTACTGTGTTCCTCCACCTCTTAATAACTATCTTATCTTTGCTTTTACAAGACCCATAGCACTACATTTGACATTTAATAGAAGAAAACAAATATTAACTGCAGATTAGCACAATGAAGTGTTGATTCTGGCTGGAATAAAATGTTCATAATTTATTTACTGAGTTCTCAGAAAATTTCTTGTGTTTGACTTAGGTCTCATTATATGCATTATGTATTGTGAGTAACTTTTTTAGAAACTAAGGTGGCAGGTGACAGTAGAAAGGATTCTGGACTTGGAGACTGGACTTTAAATCCTGCAGCTGACAGTTACTAGCTGTGTCACTCTGGGAAAGTCATATAATCTTTTTGGCCCTCAGTTGTTCTTTCCAGATCTAAATCTATGATTTAATTGTCCCTATTGATTAATTAGCTGAAATAAAGACTTTGAATTAAAGATCTGGAATTTAAAATTGTAACTTCACAAGAAAAATATAATGGGGAGCTGAACACTTAGTTGTTCTATAGATTTAATTAAACCTGAAGGTTCCAAAGAGAGGAGCATAGGACTATTAGGTTTGTCTGTGTGTGTGTGTGTGTGTGTGTGTGTGTGTGTGTGTGTGTGTGTGTGTGTGTGATGAAATCTGCTTTAAAGAAACAGAACTTTATTCCTTTGAAAATAGGGGCCATATTATAGGTTTCTAAGGGAAAAAAAATACTGCTCAAAGATAGTTATTACAAAAGTATTTAAGGAAGATTGAATCAAGGAGCTAGAACTATCACTTGGTCTTCTAAGCCTCAGTTTCCTCATTTATAAGAATAAGTTGATATTACATAGAGTATATCATAGGATTGCTGTGAGGGAATTGTTTTAGTGCTTTAAAATGTGAGTAATCAATATCTAAAATAAGTTATAGTCATTTTTGTCTAATGGGAAGATCAATCTGGATAATTCCATTAACTTTTTTCTTCTCTTTTAAATATGAAGCTAACAATCAACAAATCCAAATATTTCAAGATACAAATACAGAGACTTGGATAGGAAATTCTATTCTTTTATAGCATGCAAACTTTATTTTTTAAGATATATCTATATATGTTTGTGTTTGTATATACATATAAAATGTAACAAAATATTAACAAAACTACTCAATACGTTAGTTCCTTCTCTGCATAACTTTTTTTCCTTCTGTGCATTTAAATATTTTATTGATGCTTTTTTTGCATATCTATCATTAATGTATCTGAGAATTCCCTGTGAAAATAAAGTTTCCCTTCACTATTTATAGGAATTTCAAAGAAGAAATGGAGAAGGATGTTATAAAAATATATGAGGAAAAACTGATGGTATCCCTCTCATGGAAAAAGAGAAAACTAATCAATGGGTAGCGTATGTGATCTTTTGTTATCTTTGATCTCTTTGAGTTGTCAAGAAATATTGAAAAAAGTCCTCTATCACATTGGTATGTGGAGAACTTATAAATAAATAGTACTGAATGGGTAGGCATAGATGGGTTAAGAATTATATCTTTGGGGAGAAGATCCACCCTTAGGAGATTACAGATCCATTTGAGTATTATTATCAAGAAGCTAGGTGTCACGGGCATTGACCCTTAGAGTAAGGAGTACCTGAATTCAAATTTGACCTCAGACTCTTACCAGTAGTTTGACCCTGCACAAGTCATTTAAATTCTTTGGCTCAATTTTCCCAACTGTAAAAAGGGGGCATAAATAAATAATAGCACTTACCTCCCAGAATTTTTGTGAAAATCAAATGAGATAATATGTGCAAAGCACATAACACAATGTTTGGCAATAGCAAGTGCTATGAAAATACTGGCTATTATTGTTAGCTATTTATATCTAAACCTCTTCTCTCTCTCTCTCTCTCTCTCTCTCTCTCTCTCTCTCTCTCTCTCTGTTTTTTTTTCCATTCCAAGGAATCTTTCTCATATACATCCTATACTAGAGCGTTTGTCTTCTACTCTCTGTCTTGATTCAATTTAATTTAATCTGACAACCAATTATCAAGTATGCTTGACAAGGAAATAGGGTGATATAGATTTAAGGATTAGTTTTTTGGGGTTTTTTTTTTTAGGTTTCTGCAAGGCAAATGGGGTTAAGTGGCTTGCCCAAGGCCACATGGCTAGGTAATTATTAAGTGTCTGAGACCAGATTTAAACCCAGGTACTCCTGACTCTAAGGCCGGTGCTTTATCCACTATGCCACCTAGCCGCCCCAAAGGATTAGTTTTTTAGGATTTCAGAAAATTCTAAATTAAAATACTCCCTTTGACACATAAAAATATATAACCATAGGCAAGTCATTTAACCAGTTGCAAGTATGTTGGAAATTCATATTGAAGGAGATATTAAAATGAGAAGATTGCCATATCAATAAATAACTTTGACTTCCCTCCTCCCAACCTGTCATGAGGAGCACTATGACAAAAGCACCAAAGGTGATGACAACATCATCAACCATAGTAACATTAGATGCTAGACCTTTAAAAAAGACGGAAATAAAGGAAAAATTTTTCAGCTCAGAAGTGTCCTTTTATGTTTTCTCATAGTCCATAGAAGGAGAAGATGCTTTTATCTTCCTTTCCATTAAATCCAATTGAAGTCTCAGTCCTTCTCTTAACCTCACAATGAGCCTTGAGTAAGTAACTGAAGGGACCATTCCCTGTGTGCTTTTAAAGATAAACTTCCAAAAAAGATTCCTAAGTCAGACAAAGTTCTATAAAGAAATGCAGGGAACCTAGAGAATTTTTGGAGACAATGTTCTTTGAAATCAAGATTTTTTTTATTCTAGTGTATGTTAGTGATATATATTCAGAAATTACTTAGAGAATCTTGTAAATATCTGAGGCAAAGAAGTATAGTTTTCCATGGAAGTCTGTCTCAGGAGAGATGCTCAGGGCAAAAGATGTCATTATAAAGTGGGTGATGACTTATTTTTAAAAAAATCTTATCCAAGGGGCCTTCTCTATGACTTTTATAGCTCATGTACCTCCAGGCAAAAGTATAGGACTTTTTATTCAACAAATAGTAATGGATCTGTGATTTCATCAATGTGGACACTTTCTATAATGGTGCAAATAACAATTTATCCTTCCATACCCATCATGGATGATTCTTGCCTATGTCCTAACATAAATCCACACACACAAATAAAGACATGTAACTCAGTGATGCCTTTCTCTGTTTTTATTAACATTTGCAGAGAACCCAAGAAATACTCAGGCCAAACATTCCTTGATTTCAACACCTGACTTCCCTTTCTGATTATATATGTTCTTTACAATTGTATGTCAATTTTGACATACAAGTCATTGTGTTTATAATATTCTCTGATGTATGGTAGATAGCATGTTGAACATAGTCAGAAAAAATAGTTCAAAGACACCTTTAAAACTTATTAGCTATGTGACTATAGGCAGTCATTTACCATTTCTGAACCTGAATTGTTCCATTTATAAAATGGTCATGATGCTACCTGTACTACCCATCTCACTTGTGAGACATTAAGTGTTTGTAAACATTATAGTGCTACATAAATGATGATTACTATTAATGACTTGGGAGTAACACAGCACAGAAATAGGGGAAATAAGAGGTTACAGAGGGAGAATGAAGGCAAGGAGAGCAATGGGGATATAAGAAACCAACTTCCTATTCTATACTTTGAGGTGACACAGATGGGACAGATAGAAAAAATGAGATGGAGAATTTTATAGCTCTCACATCTTGGTAATTTAAGTAAGAAGAAATAATACAATTTTAGTTACTCTGCTAACAACTATACTGAGATAGTTTATTAGAAAATCATTTCTAAACATAAACTTAGTGAAACATCTGGAGGTAATATTTTTGTTCAATCCTTTGATATATATTCACAGAATCCATTATTTAATTTTATGTTCACATGAAACATTTCCTGATCTGCTTTTCATCCATTTGAAGCCTATTTCATTTATATAATTTCTCCCCTGTCCTTACTTTTGAGTCTCATCTAATCAAAGTTTTATCTATTGGTCCTTTTGTTCAAAAGCAGATAGTACTTCATTGGTTCAAAAAAAATTTTTTTTAAATTTCAAGTAAAACTTATTCTACCTTAAAATAGAATGAAATGATCCCCCTTCTACCTTCATTTTATTTCTGCCACCTAATGCAGTGACTTGAACATAATAGAGACTGTTTGTTGACATCCATATCTGTTTGTTTTTCCTTTTTTCTGTGAACAGTATTTGTAGAGAGAAACAAAATTACATATTTGTTTGTCAAAGTCTACTTTAAAAGGCTTTGTAGAGAAAGAATGCTTTCCATGACTTTAGAAGTTTGTATTTGCAAGCCTAACTATTTTAGAAACTAAAGAATTAATTTGTGTAAGCTGCCACAAGGTGATTTGCATGGGTACGTTATCCTCTTGAGGTGGATAACAGAAAGTATATAGTAAATGTGTCTGTCAGTAGTACTTATTGTTTTTCCCCTCACCAAAATAAAATACCTTACAATTTTAATTTACTTGTGTGTATTTTAATGTAAATTTCATTTTGCCTTCTCTGCTCTTAAGAGAGTTTTTAGGACCAAAAAAACCATATAGACAAAGGTCAGTATTGGTAATTAAACTTTTTATGAAAATCATTTCCAAGTTGGTATGTCAGAATTTTAGCTCTACCACCATAAACTCCATGAATCCAGAATCTATATCATGCCACATTGAAGCACTGTCAATTTTTACCAAATAATCAGTTATTCACTTTATTTGATTTTAAAGTGAAAAGAGTCTGATTATAATATAAAAACTAAGCACAACTAAACCTAATTTAAATATTACTTTCCTCAATGTGCTTGTGAAACTAGCTTTTGTCTGTGACAACTTTCAGCTAATAAACTTCTTTCAATACAATCTAGCAATGTTTTGCATGTCCCTTTTGAGGGAGTTCAACCGAATAACAGATGACATTTTGTCCATAAATTCACAGAAAGCTAGTTTATCAAAAAGATTCCCTATTTTCTTCCTTAATTATGTGTGCAGAGTATATTCATTACCTTATGAACATAAAAGTTCAAATGGATCTATACTGTATTTTTTTATGTATTTTGTCTCCTGTGATATAGATTGAAATCCATCTATGCCTGTCCATTTTGTTCAACTTTTGTCCATCTCCCCTACTCCCCACAGAAGGTTGCATGATATTGCTTTTTTCTTAACAATACAAGAAGACTGGTGGAGCACATGGACTGTACATTAGTTTTCCCAGATTCTTTTTATATGATCAGTCCATTTTCTTTTAGATCACACATTTCTTTGCTAACTTTCCTTTCTATAGAACATTCTTCACTGTTTATGATTTTGTATTTATTATTATTATTGGCTTTCCCATAGTTCATTTCTTCTTTACCCTTTGGATGACACTCATTTTTAGTGTTTTGAAGAATATGTGTGCCAGATTTCATAGTAATACAACAAAACTAATAGTAACAATAGGCCTTTAACAAAAATTTATGAATTTTCAGAAAAAAAGTAGGAAACAAATTTCATGAGACCCACTTAATTTAGTTAATATAGTAAAATTTAAGATTGTCATTGAGTACATTGTACTTTCCTGCTTTAATTCTATCTTTCATTGATATGAAAACTTTAGTCTGGAATATGTATAAATATAAGAGTATAGCCTGTGACAAAACGCAACTAACAGTGTGAGTCCCAGAAGTTCAATGCTAGATTAATTTTCCCTTTCTAGCATGATTCTCAATAATAAAGAAATACAACACTTGCCATAATCAGATTACCAGTATTTCTTTTGATGAAGGTGTTATGAAGTATACTATCAGTGTCATAAGGAAAAATCTGACTAATTGACTTGACTTTGCTGATATTATATAATAAACAAAATAAATAGAAAGATGATGGTATTTTACTACTCCAGTCTTTTCCCATTGAACATCAAAGATTATTTTTGGTTAATATTACAAAGTGCTTGCAAAGTCAAAGCTGGCAATTTAAAAAGCATTCATGAATCAAGAGGAGGGAGGAAGTTTTTTTCCCCAGAATAATATAAACTGCTTTAAATACCCAATTACCAATATTCCCAATACTGTCAAATGAATACCATATATCAAACTTCTCATTGTTTCATGAGCTGTCTAGCAGTGCTCCCTTACTTACTGCACCAATGCAAACAATAATAACATTATTATAATAATGGTTTTATATAGAATATTGAACATCAATGTATCTTTGAAAGTTACCATCTCATAATAGGTCAGTAGACACAAGAAAACCAGGTTTTGAGTTAGATAACTGGTTATACTATAAAAGGTTCTGGGTCTGCTCTAAGAATCACACCATGGTTGAAAGTACTTACAAAGTAATCAAATTCAAGGATTATCTTCATAGATCATTGCCTGGTTCATGGCAGATCTGGATAAAAGCACACCCAAGAATCTCTGGATATTGCATCAAATTTATACCATTATTGAGGAGCTTTGTGTAATAAATGATTCTGTCTTCCTCAATGTCATTTGTATATTGAAACATAATATTATGTCAAATGTAAAAATAGCTGCCTCCTGAGTAAGATGAACAGAATATTATTTTTTAATGAACAGAGTAGATAAATTTTGGGGAATTCAGAAGAAAATGTAATGCTAAAATATTAAAATTTCCTGCCATTTTACTGTATAGAATACATGATGATAGTTAAAGGAATCTGTATGATGTATTTTTTCCAATTAAGTAAAACCCTTCACCTTTTACATGATTGATAACTACCAATAAAGTAGAAATATAAAATTTCTTTCCATGTAGAATCATAAAATGAAACTGGAAAAATGGCATCACAGAATTAGAGACAGAAGGAACCATAGAGGTCATTTAATTCCGGTGCCCTCATTTTATATATGAGGAACTGAGACCATGCTCTTTACTTTCTAGATAGTAAAGTCATTTCTCTACTAATGTCTCATCTTCCAATTTCCTTCTGCTCCTGGGCTTTCCCTGCCTTGTAATATCTAATTATCTCTGGGATCTTGAGCTCCTGGAATATCCTTCCATAAGTTTGACTGCTTTTTCCTTACAATGAATTTCCAAGACCTTCATTTTGTGGCAGGGCCCAAATCAGCAACTCTGACTTAATTATCTTTCCAATCATGTTCTAGACATTCTAGACATCAAAAATCATACTATCATATTAGAAAAGTAACTTCAACTTCTTTCTTACTTTCCTCCTACTTTTCAGATCCCTTCTGTGAATGATCTTCTTCTCCCATTATTCTATAAACTCCTTTTAAAAATTTGTTTTTATTTAAGGCAATGGGTTTAAGTAATTTGCCCAAGGTCACATAGCTAGACAATTATTAAGTGTCTTAGACTGGATTTGAACTCAGGTGCTCCTGACTCCAGGGTTAGTTCTCTATCCACTATGCCACCTAGCTGCCCCATGAGCTCCTTTTTTTAAACTTGTATTTATAATCCCATATATTGTGCTCTAGCACAATATTGATAAATTGATAAGATATTAAATGCATGCCTAATTCTATTCCTTCCTTCCTTTCCTGTGCCCAAGATCACCCAGGTAGTTTCAAACTTCAGGCCTATGACTCCAAATCTAATATTCTTTTGATGAGGCCTTCTATTTGTGAAAAGCTATCATTTGAACACTAATACTGAATAATACTTTTCTTGTATGATCAGTAAGTAGTTATCATAAAGTAGCTACATATACTGAGTTAGAGATACCACTGCCTGTCATAAATATGGTGAAATTCAGTTCTATCCATAAAGCTCTTGTTTATTAACTTATTTTAAAATATTAGAAAATATGTGGTGTGGTTCCTTAAAAAAATATTTTGACTCATTTTCTTTTGAATCTTCCTTTAGTGCTCTGGTACAAACATCCATACACAGCCTTCCTAGAAGTCCTTGTCTAAATTTAACACAATGTGCATAATGTACATATGTTTTTGTTTATCCATCAATATATAAATATATTCATACATATATATATCAACTGATAGAGATTTTCCCAGTGATTTTCTTGAAATAAAAAAAATACCTACTTAATAAAATGATTATCCTTTTGCAGATTAGTAACTGTGCTAAATTTTAGAGGTACCAGGTCCCTGGGAGACTGAGTGATCCAACCAAAGACCCACAGAAGTGGGCTTTAAGCCTGATTCTTCCTGGTTTAGAGATTTTCTATTGCTCAGGCATTGACAGCAGAGCTCCCTCAGCTGATTAAGATTATAAACCACGCCCCAGTGTCCAGCCCATATTGTTCAAGGATAAAAGTAGCCAGCAGCACCTCCCACTCCCTCCAGGCCTAGGGAGAGGGCCTTAAATCAAGGTCACCAACATCCTAGAGAAGGCAAACAGCACCCCCTACTGACTGTCCCACTTGAGTTACTAAACCCAGAGAACAATAGCCTCTGGGGGTCTAAACACCAAACCTCTGTGAACCCCAACACAAGATTTTAGGAAAATAAAGAAAGGCTGGAAATGAGGGGGTCCATAGAAAACTACATAGAAGTTAAAAGACTCTAACTCAGAAGATCATGTTCTGAGGAGAATATGATTTGGTCTCCAGTCCAGAAAGACTTCATTGAAGAAATATGGAAGGAGTTTAGAAATCAATTGTAAAATTAGGGAACAGAAACCCAAAAGAAGATTTAACATCTTGCAACAACAAAAACAACAACCACAACCACAACCACAACAACAACAAAAATAAATCCTTGGAACATGCAATTGCACAAAAGCAAAAAGAAAATAATTCTCTCAAAACTTCAATTGGACAAATGGAAAAAATAAAATTGACCAACTGGAAAACGTGCTGCAAAAGATAAATAAAGAAAATTCTTCTCTGGAGAAAAGAATGGAGTCTGAAAACTAATGACTTCATGAGATAACAAGAATCTGTTAAACAAAACCAAAACATTGAAAAAAATGGAAGAAAATGTAAAATACCTCATCAGAAAAACCACTGATCTCAAGAAAAGATCTAGAAGAGACAATTTAAGAATCATTGAATTCCATGAAAATATGGAAGAGAAAAAAAAAACCCTGAACTTAATATTACAGGATTTAGTGATCACAAATTGCCCTGACAATATGGAACCAGAGGACAAAATAGTTATTGAAAGAATATATCGATCCACTCTGAAAAGGAATCCCAAAATGAAAACACCAAGGAATATTGTGGTCAAATTCTGGAATTATCAGATATAAGAGAAAATCCTGCAGACAGAAAGATGCAATTTAGATACAAATAAACCACAGGAAGGATTACACAGGACCTGGCTGCCTCAACATTAAGGGATCGAAGGACATAGAATGCGATATTCTGAAGACCAAGGCAGCATGATGCAGCCAAGTATCCACTATCTGGCAAAACTTGGCCTTCTCTCTTCCAGGGGAAAAGATGAATATTTAATGAAATAGGAAATTTCCAACCTTTCCTGATGAAAAGACCAGAGCTTAATAGAAAATTTGGACTTCAAACAGGAGACTCATGAGACACATGAAAAGGTAAAAAAAAAAACAGGAGGGGGGGAATAAATAAAAAAGAAAAATGCTATCCAATAAGATAAAACTGGCTATATCCCCACCTGGGAGAAAGACTCTCATAATTCTCAAGAATTGTAACTCCATTAGAGAGAAAATACTTACCTAGAAATAATGGATACTTATGACTTAGCCATGATTTTGACAGAATGATTAAAAAACAATACCTTCTTAAAAAGGGGGACAGTAAAGACACAGGAGTATGTAAGAGATTGAATGACCAGGTAAATCACATTATATAAAGAAGTACAAAGGACCTATTGCAATAGAGGGGAAGAAGGGAGAATGTGAGAACTCCTTGAATCTTACTCTCATGAGATTTGATTTAAAATTAACATATACACACTCAGTTAAGAAAATTATCTTACCTTTCAAGTATTAAATGATGAAAGGGGGAGGGAGGAGAAAAAGAAGAATCAATGGAAGGAAGGGAAGGAAGAAGAGGCAAAGGGAAAGGGGAAAGAAAGGGGAGAAGGATTGGATATAAGGGAGCAAATGAATTTGGTGTTATTCAGAAACAAAATACTGGGGAAAATGGATAAAGTGAAAAAAGGGGGGAAATACAAATAGAGGGAAGACAGCATGGAGGGCAATAAAGAGTTAGTAATTATGACTTTGAATGTGAATAGGATTAACTCTCCCATAAAACATCAGCACATAGCAGAGTGGATTAAAAACCAGAATCCTACCATATGCTGCTTGCAAGAAACTCATTTGAAGCAGAACTATATAGAGTAAAGATAAAAGGTTGGAGCAAAATATATTTTGCATCAGCAGAAGTGAAAAAGGCAAGGATAGCAATCCTTATCTCAGACAAAGCAGATTCAAAAATAAATATTGTTAAAAGAGATAAGGAAGGAAACTACATCCTCCTAAGAGGTACCATAGACAATGAAGCCATTTCAATACTAAATATGCATGCACCACGTTTTATAGCATCCAAATTCTTAGAGGAGATGTTGAATGAGTTACAGGAAGAAAGAGAAAGTAAAACTCTACAGGTGGGAGACTTCAAACTCCCACTCTCAGATTTAGATAAATCTAACCATAAAATAAACAAGAAGGAAGTTAAGGAGGTAAATAGATTGTTAGAAAACCTAGGCATGATTGACCTTTGGAAAAATTGAATGGGAATAGAAAGGAATATCCTTTTTTTTTCTGCAGTCCAAGGCACTTACACAAAAATTGACCATTCACTAGGGCATAAAAATCTGATAACCAAATGCAGAAAGGCAGAAACAGTGAATATATCGTCCTCAGTTCAAAATGCAATAAAAATCACATGCAATACTGGACCAGGGAGAGACAGATCTAAAACTAATTGCAAACTAAATAACCTTATTTTAAAGAATAAATGGATCAAACAACAAAATATAGAAAGAATTAGTTATTTCATCCTAGATAATGACAATAATGAAACAGCATATCAAAACTTATGGGATATAGCCAAAGCAGTTGTCAGGGGATATATTGTATCTTTAAATGCTTACATTAATAAATTATGGAAAGAGGAAGTCAATGAACTAAACATGTAACTAAAAAAATTAGAGGAAGAACAAATTACTCCTCCATTAAATATTAAATTAGAAAGACTAAAAATTAAGGGAGAAATTAATAAAATCAAAAGCAAGAAAATTATTAAACTAATGAATAAATTCAAAAGTTAGCTTTTATGAAAAATAAATAAAACAGATAAATCTCTGTTTAATTTGATTAAAATGTGAAAGAAAGAAGAAAATCAAATTGCTAGTATCATAAATGAAAAAGGTGAACTCACCACCAATGAGTAGGAAATTAAAGTAATAATTCACAAATATTTTGCCCAACTGTATGCCAATACATTTGACAATCTAAGTGAAATGGATGAATATTTATAAAAATATAAGTTACCCAGGTTAAATGAAGAGGAAATTAAACATCTAAATAACCCTATCTCAGAAAAAGAAATCCAAAAAAGTCATTATTGAACTCCCAGGAATGCAGGGTTGTTTCAATATTAGGAAAACTGTTAATATAATTAATTATATCAACAACAAATGTATCATAAATTATATGATTATATAAAAAGATGCTGAAAAAGTCTTTGATTAAATACAGCATCCATTCCTACTAAAATTTTTAGATAGCATAGGAATAAATGGATTGTTCCTTAGAATAATAAGCAGTATCTATCTGAAATCATCAACAAGCATTATATGCAATGGGGATAGGCTTGAGGCATTCTCAATAAAATCAGGGATGAAACAAGGATGTCCATTATCACCACTAGTATTTAAGCTTGTACCTTCAACAATAAGAGAAGAAAAAGAAATCGAAGGAATTAGAATTGGGAAGGAAGAGACAAAACTCAGAGAATCCAAAAAAATCATCTAAAAAACTACTGGAAACAATTAGCAACTTTAGCAAAGTGGTAGGATACAAAATTAACCCTCATAAATCAACCTATCTATATATAATTAGCAAGACACAGCAGAAAGATCTAGAATGAGCAATGCCACTTAAAGTAACTTCAGACAATATAAAATACCTGGGAGTCTGCAAGGCAGACTCAGAAGCTTTTTGAAAACAATTAAAAAACACTTCTCATACAAATACAATCAGGTTGAAGTAACTGGGCAAATGTCAACTGCTCATGGATAGGCTGAACTAATATAATAAAAATGTCAATTCTACCTAAATTAAACTACTTATTTAGTGTCCTACTAATCAAGATTCCAAAACATTACTCTAATGAATTGGGAAAAATGCTAAATAAATTCATATGGAGAAATAAAAATTCAATAATTTCCAGGGATTTAATGAAAAAAAGTACAGAAGAAGGTGGCTTATCCCTACCAGACCTAAAATTATATTATAAAGCATCAGTTATCAAAGCTGTCTGGTACTGGCTAAGAAATAGAGTGGTGGGGGCGGCTAGGTGGCGCAGTGAATGAAGCACCAGCCCTGGAGTCAGGAGTACCTGGGTTCAAATCGGTCTCAGACACTTAATAATTACCTAGCTGTGTGGCCTTGGGCAAGCCACTTAACCCCATTTGCTTTGCAAAAACTTAAAAAAAAAAAGAAAGAAATAGAGTGGTGGATCAGTGGAATAGACTAGGTGCAATAGCAGCAAATTATTGTAGTAATCTGTTGTTTGATAAAACCTAAAGAGTTCAGCTTTTGACATATAAATTCTCTCCTTGATAAAAACTGTTGGGAAAACTGGAACTTAGTATGGCAGAAACTTGCATTAGACTGATACCTCACACCCTCTACCAAGATAAGATCAAAATGGATACAGAATTTGACATAAAAGACAATATTATAAGCAAGCTAGGAGATCAAGGAATAATTTACCTTCCAGATCTATGGAAGGGGAAGCAGTCTGTGACAAAGGAAGAGATGGAGAGCATCATTGAAAACAAACTAGAGAATTTTGATTACATTAAGTTAAGAAAGCTTTTGCACAGAGCAAACCAGTGTAACCAAGATCAAAAGAAAAGTAGTAAATTGGGAAACAATTTTTATAACTAGGATTTCTGACAAAGGACTCATTTCTAAACTAGAGAACTGAGTCAAATTTATAAAAATACAAGCCATTCCACAATTGACAAATGCTCAAAAGATATGGGGGAGGCAATTTACACATGAAGAAATCAAAGCAAACCATAGTCATATGAAAAATTGCTCTAAATCATTACTTATTGGAGAAATGCAAATTAAAACATCTCTGAGGTACTACCTCACACTTCTCAGACTGGCCAATATAACCAGAAATGTCAATGTTCAATGTTAAAAGGGATGTGGGAAATTTGGGACACTAATACATTGTTAGTGGAGCTGTGAACTCATCCAACCTTTTTGTAGAGCAATTTGTAATTATGCCCAAAGGGCAATAAAAATGTGCATACCCTTTGTTCCAGCAATACCACTACTGGGTCTATACCCTGAAGATATCATGAAAAATCTAAAAGCATTACTTATACAAAAATATTCATAGCAGCTCTGTTTAGGGTAGCAAAGCATTGAAAATTGAGTGAATGCACATCAATTGGGGAAAGGTTGAACAAATTGTGTTATATGTACATTATGGAATACTATTGTTCTATTAGAAACCAGGAGGGATGGGAATTCAGGGAAGTCCAGAGGGATTTGAATGAATGGGTGTTGAACAAGATAAACAGAACCAGAATAACATTGTACATCATAACAGCAACATGGGGGTGATTGTCAACCTTGATGCACTTGCTCATTCCATCAGTGCAACAATCAGGGACAATTTGGGGGTATGATGGAGAATACCATCAGTATCCAGAGAAAGAATTGTGGAGTTTGAACAAAGAACAAAGAGTATTATCTTTAATTTTTAAAAAAGTAATCTTATTATATAATTTTGCTATCTCATATTTTTTTTCCTTAAGGATATCATTTGTCTCTCAACACATTCAACTTAGATCAATGTATTTCAAATAAACAATGTATAGACTAACTGCCTGCCTTCTGTGGGGGTGGGGGGAGGGAAGCAAGATTAGAGGAAAAAACTGTAAAATTCAAAAATAAATAAATTAAAAATTAAAAAGATTTTCTATTCATTGTACTATGCAATTTCATTCAAATATCACAGAAGTTATGCAATATAATACAAAAAATTATCTGCTCATATAATAATGCATCAGATTCTTCACAAATAATAACAACAAAGACCATTGAAAAACCTATAAAAATCCTTTTAAAAGTTGTTTCATCAATTATAACCTTCCTAGGTAATTTAGGTTACTATTACCCCTTTGAAAGCATGATACTAGTTCTCATTTGCATGCTTCACATATAACTACTGCACACGGGATATAATCTATAACTCATGATCTTTTATCAAAGCTTGAAAAAGAATCATGGCATTTATTAGCCTGAGTCTTTCTTAGTCTTTTCATTTGTATCACTTATTTAGCTTCTGTGACCCTGTCTTATACTTGTTATTTTGATGTGACTTGAGCATATTTCACTATTTTATTTTCTACTGAATTCTTTAAAGTGACTATTCTAACATTGTTTGACATTAACATATGCACATTTTCTGATTCATCTCAATAGTTTCAACATGCTCTACTTTTGTATATGGATATATTTTAACTTCCAGTTTTGAAATGTGTAATTTCACATCTGAATTTCAAAAGAATATCCTAGAATCACATCTCTCCAACTTTTTTTCCTTGGATAATTTGTTTCATAGCTCAATCAGTGATAACACTGGCCCAAAGAAAACCTTGGCAATAAAATTACAGGTGTAATCTGTAAATTTTGATCAGGATTTAAAGTGCCCAGGTGATTTATTTGCCCGTTCTAGCTCAATATATTCACATGAATTCAACTTTTATAGTTAAATAAAGTAGTTCTGTGGGTAACATGGAAAAAATGTGGACTTTATTATTTAATCACTTTATTTTGGGAAAATGAAAATAATGCTATGAAAGCAATGAAGCTGTATGACTACTGAATGTGTATGAAGCAGAATTTATTTTTCCTACTTTATTTAATTTTGTGTAGTTAACTATCTGCCTCACTCATTGGTGGGAAGCTAAATGCTTACTCAAAGAAGTGTAATATTTCTTTCAGACCACTAGAGAGGTATCTCAGAATCAAATGATATTTTATATCTTCAATGCTTTGCAGAAAATGGGACTATATCAATGTGATCATTCTTATTATTACTAATTATTATTCCCTAAGGAGAACATTGAAACTTCAAAGACTTAACAATGAAGGATAAACTTCTCCAGGTAAGGAACTTGAGGCCAGTTTCATTTTTGACCTTGTAACCCAGTGTCAAGAGAGTGGTATAGTGCCTTGCATAATTTCTTTAGATGAAGAAATCATGCAAAGATTCATTTTTGAAGTTTTCCATGATTCCTAGAAACCTATCACAAAATAATATCTAACCCCTAACGATTTTCCTATTTTCCTATTTATATTGTATGGCCTCTCCATTCTTCTGCTTCCTATGCATAAACATATGTGGTTCTATTTTACCATTTTTGCTTCCTTTCTTCCTTTCCTCTGAATTCCCCAACCATCCCTATTCAGGTAGGCACCACACCATCTTGATTCTTCTTTTATTTTTTCTCTCACACACACCTATTATTGTAATTCCAGTCCCACTGCTACCCCACTATTTTAAGCTCTTATAAACCCATTTCTCAACTATGGAAAATTTTTCCCCTCACTTGATTCCACATATCAAGCTCATACAAAATCACGGTGAAACAGTGTGTTATTGTGAAAAAGAAAATTAATTTGGAGTAGGAAGAATTATGTTAAAAACCTGATTCTGATGTTTTGGGACAAATGTTTGTCTTCAAACTAGCCAAGTGATTTATTTTCACATTAGTCTTTTCATCTAAAAACAAATATTTAATATAATAATCATGTTACCTGTATAATAGAGAAACATGCTATATGGAATGTATAAGGGGAAATAATTAAATGAATCACTGAAATTTGATGAGCGGCATGTGCATTGGTGTTTTATTTAGAGAAAATAGAAAGATAATGATTTGTTTCCAGCAGACACATTACTCTTATTTGAGGAGTCACTCCTGTCTGTTGTCTATAAAAGTGAACTTGTTGATAAACATGTTTCTTTGCTTTCTCTCTGCCCAGCATACAGAATCAGACTAGAAAAAATGGGACTGATGTCTATGTTTAAAATCAGTCTTTTTTCCCAAAAACTAGTAAAAGCTGCCTTAGAGAGAGTTACATGAGAGTTATATGTGGTCATTCACTGATTTCTAAGAAGAAATCAGAAATGAGCATTCCTGAAATTCACTTTCCCAGTCAAGAGATGATAGACATGATTCTACAGAAATACATGTTAAAATTAGCAATATATTTGCCCTTCAAAGTCTAAGAAGTTATTTCATGGACAATATACATGAATTTAAAACTGTCATGTAAGAGAGTGGGGAGTTCAACTCCATCACCTATGTGATCATAGAGTCTAGCATTCCATTTATAGAAAGGAGATTTCCTTCTGGGTGATGTCCATATCAAGAGTTGCTTTGTGAATGATACCTAAGTTTGATACTACCAAGTTTCTATGGTAAGGTCTTCTGGAAGGAAAATGAAATTTTCTGTACAACATTGCTCCTTCTAGTAAGATCTCAGTATAGTTACTGAACAATGCACTTTTTTTTTGTTTTGCAAGGCAAATGGGGTTAAGTGGCTTGCCCAAGGCCACACAGCTAGGTAATGATTGAGTGTCTGAGAGCCGATTTGAACCCGGGTACTCCTGACTCCAGGGCTGGTGCTCTATCCACTGTGCCACCTAGCTGCCCCTACAATTTCTTAAATAGCAAAGTCACAACTCTGAGGAGGGGAAAAGAAAAGATCAAGGCCTTATCATCCTTCACTATTACAGTAAATTATTTAGACAGAGTAAGTTTTATGAGAAGAGGCTAGCTGATTAAGAATATCCCAAAGAATAAGCAGTGTCTAACCAGAGGATGGCATCATGATTCTTAGGGGATTTGTTTAGGACTATCATAAAGTGACTCATTAGAATATTAAACCATGATTCCAATATCACCTACAAATTCTTGTGCCTTATGAGAGAAATTGGGGGGTGGGGGCTGTTTGAGTGTTTTCTATATTTCTTTGGGTACTGTCATGCATTTTCTGTGGAATGAAATAAATAAATCTCTCTGAAACTAATATATATGTTTGTATGCCAGATATATGTGTGTATATATATATATATATATATATATATGTATATATATATATATATGCTTTCCTGTATTTTGATAAATGCAATCAAAAATTATACCTAAGCTATATGTATTTTTTTTCTCTGAAAAAATTACAGGCTTGGGCAATGAACTAAAAGAGCTTTTTAAAAAATCTTCTCTCCCGGATACATTCCTGACTCCCCAGAATTCTCTACTTTCCAACAGTCTTATTACCTTGGAAAATCTCTCTACCCCAGAATCCCCATCCTCCAATTAGTGAGAACCTTACAGCACTTCTGTTTTGAGGAAGTACCCATGCTGTTTACTTCTTCATTCTTTTCAAGACTCTATACTTTTCTGAACTTCTCAATCATGGATAACTTTTGCATATTTTACATGGGTATTTTCTTTCCCAATAGCTTTTTACATCCCCTTTATATTTTATCTTACCCTATTAGAATATAATGGGACAAAGACTTTTTTCGTCTTCTTGTATTTGTGTACCCATAACTTAACATCATCCTTTGCTTATAGTAAGAATTTAATAAATGCTTGTTAACTTTGCTTGACTTGGATTAACTTCCCTACCCTAGCCAAGACTGGACCCAGTAAGCATACCTTTTAGTTTTGAAGGTTGTTGATCTTTGAGTTTAAATACATTACAAATAATAAAATATGTATTTAGATAAATAGAAAGATACATATTTATTTTATGTATATAATATATATATATATATATATATAGTCAATTCTCCCTCGATTTTTCTTCTGTTTGTCCAGACTCATCTTCCAACCACATTCTAAAAATGTTTTCTTCAATCAGCTCTCAAGAAAACATCACTTTTTGTTGAAAGTATAATCATCACAAAACTTGTTGCTCCCCTCTCTTGAATTTCTCCTTCTTAAATCCTAAGGGTAAAAGAAAGTACAGGTGAGACCTGAAATATTTGCCTCTTTTAGACTATTTGGTGAAGTTAATAAATCAACCAGATTTTCCTTCCCATTGAAGTATGGTCTGCTTTATTGCAGGCAGTTTCCAACAGCTGTGGACGTTTGCTTCTTTTAAGCTCTTAGATAACACCATATGAATCGATTGATTTTATCTATTGAGTCTCTTGCTTTGCTCCTTTCAAACATTAGAAGTCAATCTCCATCATCAGCTTCTCTCTTCAGGTAGTTCTTGTGTTTCCTCCTATTTTCTCCTCTTTCCATCTAATGCCTTAAATCTTGATCTCATTAGTAAGTGACCCATCTAATTCAAGGGGTGGGGATATCCAATATAAAACAAATGATATACAATTTTTGCCCATCCCCAAGCAATTCTATGATTTATAATTTCTTACTCTGGCTTCAAAACAACCTTATATAAATAAATTGATGCATCATAACACTGTGGTCATCTCCATCCTCAGAAATTACTAATCCATTCAAACTATTTTCAAATAGGTTCTCCCAATATATTTAGTTGAGAGGCAGCTTTCTTAAACATCTAAATTCCCACTCCAACAGTCCTATAACATTTTAATCCAGTCACATGATACACTTTACAAACTAGTCTGTAAAGTAACATTTTTGTCCATGTCCTTTTTTTGCTTTTAGATTTTTGTTCTGAGATTCTTAGTGACAATGCCTTTCATATGAAACATTCAATCAATATTGTGATGTTGAATAAATTTTTAGTAATTAATATTTTGGAAGAATTTACCAGATAATTCAAAGACAAAATTAAATAATATTATTCAGATAAACAGAGTTTGAAAAAGATTTGTTTTGTTGGCAAACTTCACTAGGGAACACACATACACAGAAATACATATGCATTTGTCAATTCTAGCAGAACAGATAAAATTATTCATAATCTTTTCACTAGATGAAGACTATTAATTAAATGAATGGGAAAATATTTTCTTATGAAAAAATGTCAACTAGATCATTCAATAATATCCTATTCTGATGCCTTACTGTGGTGTGGAATTCTTGACTCTCAATCATGAAGGCCATACCAGCAGGGATAGTGACTTTGTACAGCTCACTTAAAAATCCAGTTCATTTGTATGACATGGTATCACTTCCCTAATGTCATGGTCTTCTTTGAGAACAAAGGATAAACAAGGAATACTGGAATGTGAGTAGCAGAAGCTTCGCCAATGCAGGCCAGTTAGACAACAAAGCTTCCCTCCTCTCCTCTGAAGCTGTAAGAACACATAGGGTATCACATTCTTACCTGTGAGCAGCTGTCCAAAGGAATGTAAATTTTGATCTTTAAAACCTGGAAAGATATTTTGGGGTTTAGAGGCCTAAAATCATTCTGGCTCTCATCAATTGGTAAACAACAGGTCCCAAGTCAAGCCTCACTTCTAAATCTTTTAAAGTAAAAACAATGTATCTTAGAATAGTCTTACTTCCACAGGCTATATTAAATGGACATCAGAGATTATGAATGATTCACTCTAATTACCCACAACATTTCTACAATCTCTTTCCTTTTATTCTCAAATTTAATTTTGTTTGAATTATGTGAATAATTAAGGAAAATATATTCAACAACCCAAGTTATAAATAAAAATGAATTATCTTTGGTTTTACTTATTCTGTACAAGCTTGTCCTATGTATGTTTTGTTTTATAAAAGGTCCCTCTAAAAGATGTGATGTGACTTCCTGGAGAGAAGGTTGGTGTTGGATACACCAAGATGTGAACTCAAGTTCTACCTCTGAAACAATCTCTCTGTAAGAAGGAAAAGTCATTTATAACCTATTATTTTCCAAATTTCCCTATGACTTTCACCAATCTTTCTAAATGCAAAGGTCTGAAACATTTCCTCAGTTCCTCACTTTCATTTACTACACATAGCCATTCACTTGCATATTACTTCCATCTGCATGTTTTCTCTCTTGCCTTTCCCTTCCTCTTCTCTCATCTAACCTTCAACCTATTTCAGTTTCCTCATCATCTCTTCTCTTGACTATTACAACAGCATCCTATTTGTTCGCTCATCTCAAACCTCTCCCCACTTACATCCATGTTCCAAATAGCCTCATAGCCTCACAGGTAATTTTTCCAAAATCTAATCATGTCACTTCCTTCTCAAAGTCAAGTAGGTTAAATATATATATATATATATATATATATATATGTATATATACTTGATAAAATCTATATCTATATCTATATCTATATCCATATCGATATCTGTTTCTATCTATATCTCTATCTCTCTATCTCTATCTCTATCTCTATATCTATCTATACACTTGATAAGCTCCAGTGGCTCCCTAATGTATATGAGATTACATGTAAACATTTATATTTGACATTTAAATCTTTATACATTTAATCTTTCCTGTCTTTCTTTACCTCATTCACTATAAATTCTACCATTCAGCTACACTGGCGCACTTGATATAACCAACCCTGTAATGCTTTTTTTTTTCTTTTGGCTCTGCTTCTATAAATCTTGCTTTCTTTCAAAACTCAGTTCTATATTCACTAAGCTATAAAGTTTTTCCTTAGTCTTCTAGTTACTATAACACTTCTTTCTACAACTTCCTTCTTAGCAACATCTCAGTATATAGGGCAAGTCTCTAAGACTAACTTATTGAAGAGTGGCTGATATTCATTGGTGAAGGGAGTTTTCACCTGAGAACTCTACACCAATTGAATCACAGGTCAGACCAAACATATAATAATAAGAAAAAAACAAAAATTCTCAAATATATACTGACAATATGAATGTTGAAATGATTTAGTTGACTAGTATGATTCATTATCAAAACATATATGCATATTTATAAAATATTAATATTGTTTGTATTCATATACAAATTTATGCATACATTGTGCAATATATTAATAAGCTATTGCATTTCCAGGACATAAATTGCACTTCATGAGTTAGATTATTGATTGTACATACATGTATGTGTACCTGTATGTTCCTGTCACCTGCAGAAACACACATATAGATATATGCACATATGTCATGATTATACATCACAGTAGTTTGTTAAATCATACCAACATATCATGTCCATATTGTCAGTAAATATATATATATATATACATATATATATAAGCATTTTTTGTTTTTCTAATTTATTAGTTAGGGGAAGGAGGGAAAGAGACAGTGACAGAGAGAGAGAAAGAGAAAGGGAGAGAGAAAAAGAATTAGAGACAGAGTGAGTCAGAGAGAGGATAAGGGAGGGTGGAGGGGAGAGTAGAGGAGGAGAGAGATTTAAATCAGATCTTTCTGACCCAAGATGGGCTCACTCTCCGGAAAATATGTATTGCCTAAAACCATGAACTAACACCTATATTATATGATTCCTTTAGACCTTCTCTATTTTGTAAGATTAAATTTGAAATTCATGGTGTGCTTCTTCCTAAAATTTAAAAAAATCAATTTTTTAAAGAAAATGAATATAGCCTTTTTTTAATTTCTGCCCTAAGTTACTATTGTTAATTAAATCAAAGGCCTGTCCTTTGTCACTGCTAACTGCAGAATCCTTATAACCATTCTCTAAAGGAATTGTGACAATGATGGATAAACTCAATTAAAGTCTGGGCATTATATAAGTTACACAGAGAACAGAACAGATCTTTACCAATCTACCTTTAAGACTTGCAATAAATATTTCAAAATGAAACATTCTTAAATTATGCTGAAAATGCACCTTAGTATGTCTAGATAGAAATACAAATCAATTACTCAAAATTTTCTCTGTGTTAGAAAGCAACACCTTTTTTCCCCCTATTATAGCATCTTATAGATACATTCAACAAGCTGAACTTGAAAAATGCCCATTCTGGTCCTCATCATAAAACACTCAAAAACAAAGTTTTCAGTTTTAGGGAGGTACTAGTTGATCAAGTCAGAAGAATTTAATGTAGCATAGAAATAGGTTTATTTTGCTTAAATGTGAAATCCCTAACATACACACTCCTTTTTAATACTCTCATGTATAGAAATGGACTAAGATACCAGTGCCCGAGGCAATGTGAGACTTGAGGGAGCTCTCTGAATTGAAGATGAACTCTCTCTGAACCTGGAGAATATAATCACTCCTATGCTTTTATACAATGCTAGGACAAAATTTATTTCTTTGTTTTTAATCTTAAACAGGTGGACAATGAAAGTTTTTTTTGGAATCTTCTTCCTTCCCTAAAGGGCAGAATCACTTCCCAGTGTGCTAAACACTAACATTGGTAGACAAGTTCCTGGAAGAGGATCTGAAAAAAAAGGATTAATTATTGAGAAAAGTGAAAAGGTCTGTTATAAGATCTAAATGGGATAGGATGGGGGAGTAGAGAGATGGAAAAGCCTGAGGACTATGATGAGACAAGCTTCTAATCTGATTGAGAGGTGAGAGATTTAGAGCATCTAAAGCATGAAGCATCTATCTATCTACCTATCTATCTATCTATCATCTATCTATCTATCTATCAATCTATCTATCCATCCATCCATCCTTCTCTCCATCCACCTACACATGCACCCACACATCTATCTATCTGTCAGTCAGATTGAAGGCTGATTTCTGCTGGTTAAAAATTAAACATAAGTTAAAAAATAGGTATCACTTTGAGAATGGTGGAATTTGCTACTTTTTCTCAGACAGTAACTATATTTTCTTCATCCATGTGTGCCCTAGGCTGCATTTGATATCCTCCCAAATTTTCACAGTGTGATTTAAATTATGAAAAATATCAATATCAACATAAACAGTCATCCTTATTTTTATTTTGCAACTTCAAATTCAGCAGATATCGATAAATGCCATACTGCAAACATGCAAACTATTTTCTAGCAGCCATATTGCTGAAAGGTATTCTTAAGCATTTCCATCTTGGCTCAGGTTGAATCTTCTCAAGCTAATGCTGATCAGCTTTCAATCCTTATGAATGGGCCAGACACTTTATCTATTGTATACCTTGCATGATAATGTTATAACAAGCAACAATATATTAAATTAGAGAAGAAAAAAAAGAAAAATAATGAGGAATAAAGTTGAAATTGCCCTCCATACTCCTTACCCCTATTTTCCAAAATATAACCTTTATATAATGCAATTCTTTAGAGGACATCATTAATGTGAATATACTTGTGCTCATAGAAATTTCAATTACTAATAATATCAATGATGTCTCTTATGTTGGACCAGATATCTTTTAGAATTAGGCTATAGGAATAACTCTGCAATATTCCAGGAAACATAGCCAGTGTTCATGGAAACCTTGCCTGTCTCACCCAGATGAATGTAATGATTGTACATCCTGCTTCTAGGTGCCTACATCTTTGTTCCATTACTAGTACTGCTTCTGCCAGGTCTAAAGTGGAAATGATGACTATAATCTATTTTCTTTTCTTTTTCACACACACTACACTCAGTGAAAAGACATCATGTTGCATTCCTTCATTTATGCTATTCTCTGACAGGCTCTATGTTATATCTCCAATTTAAAAAATATTATCATCCTGAAAAAGGTCAAAAAACAGGAACTTAATATAATTGGAGTAGCAGGTTAAATGATGCCATAGAAAGTAAATTCTAGGACCTAAGTTCAAATCCAGACTCTTGGATTCAAAATTATCTGCTATTTTCTCTACATCTAATTACTTCACAAGGGGAAAAAAAACATTTACTTTACACAGATTCTCATTACAGGCAACTATCTCAACAATGTCAAGTGACATTTTTCACAAAACGGGCAAATGTATTAGAAAAAATTTTTCCAGTTTATAAAAATGTCATTGTTATTTCATAAAAATAAAATGTTAGTTCTTTCACATAAAAACTTTGTATAAATTAAATTCAACTTCAATGTGTTTTTATAGACAATATAGCTTTTATCATCTTTATTACATGTTTCTTTTTGTTCCTTCATCTTTAAAATGATTTCTCTAGACTACCATATAAAAGAGTTTAATTAATTAACCTTTCATTTCCCAATTGCTTTATGCTTGAATAAATTCATAATACCACATTGAACTTTTCTCCCTTAAGGCTTAATAGATATTCCCTTTTCTAATTGACTCATCTGAATCAGAAGAGAGAAATAATATTGACTATTTTCCCAAAGTTATTCAAAATATCATCTATACATGTTTTTAAACAGTATATGAAATTTTCTATCATCAACAACATCATCTAAGTAATAATTTTAAAGGGCTAAGTAAAACAAAGCTCACTTCTGGTGGTTTATGAAATTACCACATTTCCTCATGTATAATGATGCACTCTTTTTTGAAAAATTTGGAATCTAAAACCTAGGAGCTTCTTATACAGTGATTGTAGTTTTTTCTTGCTTGTATTTTTTTCATGATTTTTATCTTTGCAATCATTGTTTTGCATTTGTTACCAGTATATTAGATTATGTTTTGCCACATTCTTCCCAGAAATGTCTCAGAAAGGTTTTCATATGGTGCTGATCAAAGTAAAAGTGATCCAATTTTCAAAAGTGGATGGAAATGTACTGCTGAATATAAGTTTGGTTTTCCTCCAACTGAGAAAACAATCGGAGAATGGCTACAGGAAGAATAAACCCTACTGAAAAATGCCATGGCAAAAGGAGGCCATGAAAGGTAAGTCTGCAAAATGCCAGATTTAGAGAGGGAATTGAAGATATGGTATGAAGAGCAAAGGGTAATTGGAATTCCTTCAGCCATAAAGATGTATCAGCACAAGGCAAGAAGAATTGCTGCTGAAAAAGAAGTTAATGATTTCAAAGGAGGCCACAATTGGTTCATGAAACACAATTCAGGTTCATGAAATGGAGTGGACTAAGCATATGTCCATTCACTAGACTTGCCCAGGGAGTACAGACCAGAGTTTAGGCAGGATAGGAGTCAGAGCCTCTCCTAAGACAGTGTTTCATCATCAAACACAGATGAGGACAAGGTAATGGAAGGGTGTTTTGATAGTGATGAAGAGTTCTATGAATTTTATGATGAATAAAACAAGTTCAATAACTTTATGTGATACTTTTTTTTTTCAAATTTCAGGCCCCAAAATTAAGGTGTATCTTATACATGGTTGCATTTTATACATGGGGGAAATATGATAGTCAAAAATTCATTCACTATTTTCAATTAAATGAATAACCTATTTCTCTAAACATAAAATTGGTGTGATATCCAAAATAATCTATAAAAATAATCCAATATCAATTTGGCCATATCCATCTCAGATATTGTTTAGGAAAAAAAAGTTACCTTGAAATAATATTGGGTTTTAGACCATTACAATCCACTTAATTTTATTGATATGCGAAATTCACAGCCTATAAACCCAGTTCACCAATGCAAAGTACACATTCATTAATAGCTCAGTGTTAGAGAATTGCCTGAGGCACAATAGCAAAGATTGTGTGTTTATCTTAATCAACATTTAGTATCAACTGTTCTACAAACTGGATACATAAAAGGAGAGAAAGGAATCTCTGCCCTCAAGGAACTTAAAATCTGAGGAGTCAACATGCAAACAGTTTTATCTGGGATAAATAAAGAATAATAAATAGTTGGATTGCACTGGGATATTAAAAATAATTCAAAACAATGGTCTTGCAGACTTCAAAGGATAAAAGGTAATTTAAGGCAATCATCTGGATAATTTAGGACTAAACCACTCTTTTAAGTGAGCCCACATCTCTTGTTCCACTAGTAGCCATACAGAGCCAAGAGAAGTAGAAGGAGGATTTGTATAAGAAAGACATGAACAGAAGTAATACAATATCAGAAGTCCTGGATAGGTATTACTGAAAGGAATACCAATCACATATCAATCAAAATGTGACTGACAAATCTACTAATGGTGCACAATTTCTATTGTGGGTCTTACCAACTAAAGTTATAGGTTTGGTGATAGATCATCTACCTGATGACCATCAGGTTATGACTTTTTTTTTAGACATGACAGACAAAAATAATAACTAAAGCACAAAGGAATTATGTTTAAGTGGAACATTTTTAATTGTTTTAATTGTAATTCAATTCAAGTAAACACATTAATAATCTACTATGCTCAAAACAATTAAAAACATTCCAAAAAAACCCTTCCTTCAAATTACTTTTACTCTTCTAGAAGTATATAACTGCTATTTAAATATGGGTGATAGATTTTATTAAACTCAAAGGGAGAAAGATAATTACCCTATACCCCAAATAAAGAAAGTCAGATAGTACATACACACACACACACACACACACACACACACACACACATACAAACACACACTATCACCTCGGATGCTTTCTGTCCCACAATATCTTCTGTTCTTCTTTCAGTTTCCTGCCTTAATCTTTAGGATAGCCTTTCAGTCAAAAACAAAAGCCTTCCATTTTAATACAAGGACCTAAAAATCCTTTGACAGTTCAGAAAGTTCTTTCTTTTCACTCTCTTTTTTGGTGATTTTATGTATTCCCATGGGTTCAATTACATCAGCTGCCTGATGAACCTCTTCAACTATCGACCTTATTTGTATCTCACACCTAGCACGTCCATTATTAAATTCATCCTTCTCAAAACTTCTGTATTTGGCTGAAGGTGCCACCACATTTCAGTCATAATGGAATAATTTGGTATTGGAATTATTCTTGATTGTTCCTCCTTACCAGCAATCAGTTGATAATTCTTACATCTCTCCATAAATTTAGCTAAATTCCATTTTTAGAATGTTTTCCCTCCTCAATTCAGTTTGATTCAGTCTGTTGGCTCCCTTCAAGACAGCTTAAATCTTTTTATCTAGAGGATGTCTTATTGTGTCATTCTCATTGCTAGAGATGTACACTGTACTCAGATGTGTGTATATACAATGGAGGAAAACCTTTAATAAACGTGTATATGCATGTTTATTTGTACACACATACACATGCTCATGACATATTCATGCACATATAAACAATATGATATTGCTTTTAACCTGTTGTTTTCTGCCTCCCCCATTATAGAATTTGAACTTCATGAAGATGGGCAATTTTTATCTTTCATTGTATCTAAATTAGCAAGTACTTAATAAATGCTTATTGATGATTATATCTTTGATCTTTAAAAATCTTCAATGTTTTCCTATTGTCTTTTTTTTTTTTTTTTTTTTTTTTGTTTTTGCAAGGCAATGGGGTTAAGTCGCTTGCCCAGGGCCACACGGCTAGGTAATTATTAAGTGTCTGAGGTTGGATTTGAACCCAGGTATCCTGACTCCAAGGCTGCTCTATCCACTGTGCAACCTAGCCGCCCCCTCCTATTGTCTTTTATTAAAATATTTGAACCTTAAATTACTGAGTCTTGCTAAGTCTTTTCTTCTTTTTTGTCATACTCTCTGAGTTTCACAAATGTGTATTTCTTCATCCTCTTCTCCAATTTTATTTTAAATCCCTCTTGATCAGATCCACTTAAGCAAATGTCTTCTTATCTCTTAATTTATGTACTATAACTGTGGTCCAAGATCTTGTCTCTGTATCTGAAGTCATTGTCCAGAAATAACAATAACTGACATTCATATGGTGACTTTAAGCTTACCAAACACTTCATGTAGACAACTTCACTTGAGTCTTTCAAAGAAATCTGTGAAGTATATTCTATTAGTATTATTATATACATTTTACAGATGAAGAAACTTAGGGGCAGAGAAATTAAGTGACTTATCCATGACCATATAGCTAATAATTTTTAGAGGCAAGATTCAAACTCAGTCCTTCAATTTGATTTGATCCCAGCACCATTTATTGAACTTCTACTTATGTAGTGCCTTCCTGAATCCCGGTTCAACAGTCTATCTACTATGTTATCCCCTCTCTAGAAAATCCATTTCCTATTGTTCAGGGCCAGTTTAGGGGGGCTTTTGGAGGATTTGGGGTAAAATAATTCACTCAGTGAATCAGTAATAATAATGTTCACCTCAGTAACTAGCAAATTGTCACTTTCTCTAAATTTGTTAATGATTTTTTATGCTGCGGGACATCTGACCAGCAGTATCAGCCAGTAGCACTGTCAGATTAAGTGAGCAAGGTTAGAAATATGTGAGATCTCCAGGGTATCATATGTTAGGCAGCCATAGCTTCAGGCTACCTGTCTAGGTATCATGATACCTGAACTACTGCCTGAGGCAAAAAGGACAGAAATCACTTGCAACTTTAGAAATAAAAAAGGCAAGCACAATGCACATGATTCTAAAAGGTAGATGTGAAAGAGACAACTAATCCCATAAAAATAAACCTCAAATAGATGTGTCTACTTCCATGTGTTTTCTGGGCAAAAGAAATAACTGTTGTCATCGACAGTAATAAAGAAGAAAGTGAAGAAAATAAGTGAAGGGAAGAATAAAGGAAATCTTAAGGAAACAAATCAATTCAAACCAGAACTATATCTGGGAAGCCAATTTCTAATACCTTTTGTGATAGGAAAACTAGGCTTTCCAAGGAAGCAATCTTTAGTTTCATTTTTGAGAACTGAAAAATTATAACTGCTTAGTTTTAATGTACTTGTATGGGGTATGAAAAGTGGTACAGGTAAATATATGAAAATTAACATGTTTTTACTTTTACAAAAGTTACCAAAAATTATTATCAAATTGATAGATAATAAAATTTAGTTGATAAAATGTGATGAAATTCAATTATATAAAACCTTATTTTTTACCCAGGAACATGGTAGAAACAGAGAAATCTACATGAAGATAGAATCAGAGAATTTTGGAATTTGTGTTTGTCTGTTTTTTTAAAAAACTAGGTTGACACAGTTCATATAGTCCTGACTTGAATTTAGGAAGATCTGAGTACCAAACTCACATTAGCTGCATGAACATAAATTGTGTCTGCCTCAGTTTATTTGTCTGTAAAATTGGAATAGTAATAGTAGCTACCTTCCAGTTATATAGAAAGATAAAATGAGATATTTATAAACCTTAAATTTCTCTCTATATGCTAATTATTTGGTTTCCCAGCTCTACTGCCTACTCTCTGTCTTATCAGTTTTTCAGAATACTTATTTTTGCTCAAAAACAAAATTACAGAGACTCTTCCTCCAAGTTGTTTTCCCCGATTATCCACTAAGGAGAAAATATTTTTCCTTTTTTTCTTATTTTCCTAAAAACAAAAAAATGCATAGATTCCTCTAATGACCCTCAAACTGCTGATACTGGCTAGGCCATTGTTAACTTTATTTAAAATAATTATAGAAAGAGGATAGTCTAAAAATTCTCAGTTGGTGAACTCTACTTGGTACCCTGAGATGGGGAGTGGAAATTAATATGTGCTAAAAGTGTATACCTATGACCATTTAAGAAAGAACTCAATGATTCAGGATAGGGTCAAGAAAAAAATACACTTTACCTGGTTTCATGACCACCAATGAGTCAAGAGAAAGATAGGGATTAATCCTTGGTCCTACCACTTCGTCCAGACCTTCTAATGTCTTTATTTAATAGCCTCTCCTCCTTAGATTCCTTTGATTCATTCATGGCAAAACATGCACAAACTTCTTGTTATGATTCACTAGTTTCTTCTTCTTTTCTCAAATGTCCAGTGCTTGACTCATTCACAATTTTTCATTATGAAAATGTATTCATGCATCTTGGTCTCTAGTCAAAACCTTTAGTCAGTTGACAAACATTTATTGAGCATTTACTATGTACTGTGCTCAGTTCTTTGCACAATGTTAAGTGCTGAGAATATAAAATACAAACAGAAAGACAATCCCTTCCTTTATGGAGTTTATACCATAGTAGGATGCTCAAAAGGGTTTTGTGGGTATAAGATAGTCAGGAACAGAGTATATAGAGAGTCCAGAGTGAAACTTGGACAGGACTGAGAAAATGCCAGCCTCTCTATCTTTCTTAAATTGAGTTTCTGAGAGGAGCAATCCAATCAAAGGGAGACACCCTGAAAGGTGGAGATTTCTAATGTGTGAATTCCAGTATTAGAATCAATACCAGGATGAAGTGGTTTATGCGCCAGGGTAGAAATCATACAAAATGTAGCCTGGAGACTTCTCCATCTGTCCTTTATTATTCCCTCTAAATCTTTCCTTCATTCTACTATTCCCTCAATCTCTTCCTGTTTTGCCATGTCATCTTGCTCTGGATTGATTTTCCTTCTCATCATCTTAATCTTTTAATTCACAAAATCATGCAACCTCAGAGATGGCTAGGATCACAAAAGTCATCAAAAACAAACAATACATGCACCCAATTATTCTCTCTAGTGCACATCTAACAAAAAGTCCCTTTACCTTTTCTTGGAGACCTTCAGTGTCCCATTATTAGTCAAGGCAACCCATTTCATATTCAAATAATTCAGCTAGTTAGGAATTTTTCCCTGACATCAAGCCTAAATATTCTTTTTTTTTTGTAATTTACAAGCATAGCTCTTAGTTCTGTTATCCTTTGGATAAAAGAAATTCAGATAATTTTGATTTTTATGGACTATCATGCCCCACTCTCCTTTCAAGTTTTCTCTTTTCCAGGAATAAATATTTCAATTTCCTTCAACCAATGTTCAAATTGCTTGTACTGTAGAACATTTCCCTGGTTGCTCCTCTTTATATATTCCTCACTTTGTCAATGTTCTTACTAAATTATGGTACCTGGTGTTTTTATGTTTCTCATAATTCATCCCAAGGTCCCAATAGCTTTTGGACAACAGATCACATTATTGATGCACATTGTCTTTGTGGTCCAACACCCCCAGATCTTCATCAAACTGCAACCAAATCATACTTCTGCTTGTCTTATGAATTTAATATTTAAAATTCATTTTATTAAGATTTAGCACAGTGATTTAGTCTGCCAATTTTTTTGGATACTGATGCTGGCATACAATATTTTATCTAATACCCTCCCCACACCCCAATTTTGTGCTATCTATAAATATGACTATTTTATACTATCGATTTCACTTCTCCAAGTAATAAATGAAAAAATAAAAATAGTTGACCAGTTCAAATATATAGTGACCTCCACAATTAATTCCCTTTCCTCCCTTTTCTGCCAATATTATGTCATTTCTTTCCTTTATATTATATCATTATGCCATTAGTCTTCTCGTGCCCTTAGCTATTATATTATCTTAGCTCTATGTTCTACCAAGGGCAGCAAGGTGCCACAGTAGCTATAGAACACTGGGACTGGAATCAGCATGACCTCCTGAGATCAAATGTGGTCTCAAATACCTATTAATGGTGAAACCCTGGGAAAGTCACTTAACCCTGTTAACCTAAGTTACTCATTTGTAAACTGAGATAGAGAAGAAAATGGTAAATCTCTCCAGTATTTTTTGTCAAGAAAACCCCAAATAAGGTCATGAAGAGTCAGAAATAATTGAACAATAACAATTCAGCTTGTATTCCACTGGTGGAAACTATATAATTATACTGAAAAGATCCACTCTAATTTTACTTATTCTCACCTCAACTGAATCCTCATCATAGAACAATAAAATATTAAAAAAAAAAACTAAACCTCTATCTTAGTTCTATCAGCAAATGATCTAGATCTTCTCTTTCTTCAAATTTCCAAAACTTCTTATAACCTTTTCTTATTCAGTATTTGACAAAAATCACCTCATACTTTGCTGAGAAAAATAAAGGTCATTCTCTATAATTCAAACTCCTTGACATATTCAATTTACTTTCCTCTTCAGCTCCTGTCTTTCTGGAAGATGTGCTTTCAATTCTATACCTTCCAATTTCCTCCACAACAAGCCTTTGCACTAATTTCCTTTTTTCCTCAGCTTCAATCTCTCTCTATTGATTAGGTCTTTGCTCTGGCTACAAGTAAGTTCAGATCTATTCCCATCTTTAGTTGGGTTTTTTTAATTCACTTGCCCCTTCCATCTCCCCAAATTATCGCCCCACAGATTTTGTATTCTTCACTCAAAAATTCTTAGAGTGTTTTAATTCACAGTCTCAAAATTTTCAACCCAGTCTAATCAAATTTTTTTCAATTGTTATTCATTTGAAGATCTCTAGGACTTTAACTATCTATAGACTCCCAAAATAGGATGATCTATTTTAAGTCCCCTATTTTGACCTTAACATCTTGCAATTTTGATGCTATTGCCCAGCCCCTTCCTCTTAGACTTTATTTCTTCTGATTTTCATTACACTGCTCTTTCCCATTTCTCCTCCAAATTTTTGATTTTTCTCTCTCTGTGTTCCTTACTTTATCATCATATTAAACCTTGTATCCCAAGCATAGGTTCTCCAAAGAAGTATTCAGTCTTCTTCTCACTATGTATTTTCTCTTGCATAGGTTTAATTATCATCTTGATGCAATTTATTCTTAATAGCTTTTAATGTTTCTAAATCACTTTTATAACAGAGATTCTGAAACATTTATATGTCATGAATTCCTTTAGCTTCTTATAAAGTTTATGGAGCTCTTCTCAGAATAATGGTGTTTTTTCCCCTCCTATGTACAATAATGCATGAAATTATAAACAAAATCAATTTTATCAAATAGATATATCAAAATACTTTTAAAGTTCATGAATATTAAGAACCTATTATTTTGAGGAGAGAATAAAAAAGATATCCTGAATTAAAGATCTACACAAATTTGACTACTACCTTAGATTCCAATCTTATTTAGTTCCTTTGACATAGTAACCTGTTTCTCTTCCCTGTATTTAACACTCCTTGCCTTTCCTTTGTCCCTCCTCCTTGTCTAAAATTCACTACTTCTTTATCTCTACTTAGAACATTCTTCTTGTTTCCAGGGACAGTTTAGGTGTTACTCCCTTTATAAAGGCCATCCCTAATCCTAGTTTCTGATTTCCTCTGTGCATCCAGAGTTCAAAGGGACCTCAGAGATTAACTGGGGAAATGCTTTCATTTTCTGGATCAAGAAACTGATGTCTAGAGAGGTGAAGTTACACAGTGTTAGTGAAAAGCTGGGATTCTAACCCAGGTTTTTTTAGACTCTGGATTTTGCTACCTTTCCTCTGTACCTTGTTTATTTGACTATACATATTGGAACCTGTCTCCCAATAGACTGCAAATTCCTTTAGGAATAGCACATTTCACTTTTGGGTTTGAATCCCTAATACATAGCACAGTGCTGCCCCAGAATAGGTGCTTACTAAATATTTGCTTGATTGGATTTATTTCTAGTTGTTACATACTTAATTTGTTGTTCTATGATCATTTAAGCACAATCTCTTAAAACTCTAAACACAATCTTGGAATGTTCTATCTTCTTATTTACCTCAGGTGTTTGACAGTAACTAGAGAGTGTCTAAGGCAAGGAAGATAGGTAGTCAAGATATAGAAAAATTCTAGACTATGAATTTGTAAGCAATCAAAAGTAGTAAAGCAGATTACTACTTATATGTCATCTGCAAAAAGGATTATGAATGTATAAAATATAAATGCTTTCAGTTTTAAAAAAGGATTCACAAGAAACTCATAATCCATTTCCATATGAAAAGACATTGAAATAGGCTTGTACCATGACTGTCTGGAGGACTTAAAAATTCATAAGGACATTCCAAAAAAGCATGCATAATTCACATTAACATAATCCACTGGTAAATATTCAATTTTGCTTTAAAACATTTTTAATTATTAAATTTGGCAAAAATCAAATACTACAACTTTTTTAAAAGAATAAAATCTAGTCAGCTCTCTATATTACCTGCATTGTGGATTATTGTTATTACGATTAGGAACTTTTTCTTTCAACTCTGTTAGCATAAGCAGAGTAGAATATGCAGTTATATTTTAACGTCATATTATTCTAGTCTGTGGTAAATGGGATTTGACTTCACTCAACAGATAATTTATTAACTGCCTAAGGTCAGTGTGCAATAGCAGAATGAGCAAAGATTTGGGTTCATAAGACATGATTTTGAATCTCAGCTTTGCTATTTCCTACTTGCCTCTTGGACAAATGATTTCACCTTGTTGTGTCTCTGTTTTACTGCTGGAGCAGAACATTTTAAGAAGGACATCAGTAATTGGAAAGAATTTAGGAAAGAGTATTGATTCCAGATTATACAGAGATTATTTCAAGCCTTTGGAAATGCTTAGTCTTGAGTAGAGAAGAATCAGAAGGTTCTTGATAGTTTTGTTTTGTTTTGTTTTTCCAGATAGTTTAAGGATACTTATGAGAAAGAAAGGTTGGGCTATTCTGTTTAGTTCAAAAGAGTAGAGTCAAGAAAAAGGTGGAAGTTGCAAAGTTGTAAGTAGACAAATCTAGGCTTGATGTTAGGCAAAAGAAGACAAAAGAAAAAAACAAAAACAAAAACCTTTTAATAATAAGAGTCACTAACAAGTGCAATATGATGTCTTTTAGAGGGAGTGGTATTCTCAGGGGGGAAATTGTTTATCTGATATATTACATTTGGGGTTGCTTTGGGGTGTGGGTTAGACAAGTTTATCAGTGAGGTTAATTCTATTTCAAAAAATTTGCAATTTCTCATCTGTGAAATGAGAGTAGATTTGTTCAAATTCAGCTAATTATTGATGGCTTGTAGGTCTCTTCATTTTTTCTATAAAAAAAATAAAAAGGAAGAAACAATTGCCCTGACACACATCATTGAATGACATTGAGCTTATATAATACAAAAATTCATATTTCTTTTTTGATAGAAATTGTCTAGCCACAATTCTCTAACCTATTTAAATGAGATTTTTTATTTTCAACTCAAGTGTAAGACTTTATATATACACCTCTTAATTTTCAACATTTGGGATTCATTGAATTGTTCTGTCAATCTGAAATGTGTTTTAGATTCAAATCATATACTGTAATATTTGTCATATACCATGTTATTATCTCTCTTTGTTTTATGCTATCATCACATTAGATCAATATACATTATGATTTTATACATGATTGATAAAAGTGTCAAATAGCACAGTATTAAGCACTGGACATTCCACAGAAGACCTTTTCACAAATTTTCATTCAGGGATATTTATTGGATCTTTTCATTCAACCCAATCAACCCTCTATTATTTTGTGCAGACATTTCTCCATTTTCTTCTCAAAAAAGCCCAATAAACTTTATCAAATGATTTGCTAAAGATTCATAAGAATTTGACTATTATTTTCGCCTTATCAGTAACCCTGGCATGAAAAGGAAATGATGATAGATGAAGATGACTCATTCTTAATGAAGCCATGTTTGTCCTTTGAGATCCCAATCCTTTTTCTAAATGTTTACTAATCATTCCTTCAATTCTTTAATCTTTCCAACCCTGAAATCAAAATGTCATTTACTATTATTAGTGTGAAGTCCATGTTCTTCCCTTTAATTTGGAGGACATTTTTCTCTCCTAATTTCCTTGACTCTTCTCTTATTTTCCATGATGTTTCAAAGATCATTGAAGGAAATTAGACTTGCCAGTTTCTTCAGTAACCAGATGAACTCCAACAAATTTTAATTCATTGAGGTTTTGTGATTTTAACTTATTGAATACAATTCATGAGATTTGCTTTCTTAGTTCTCTCTCTCTCTCTCTCTCTCTCTCTCTCTCTCTCTCTTCCTTAAATTTGAAATGCCCATTAATTCATTTTTGCTCTGTCCTTAATCTAAATATTCTCCATTTCAAAGAAAATAGAAGTAAATAAAAGTTGAGAAGTTTCATTCCAAAAGTGTACTATACATTTCACTTAAAAGCTTAAGATTTATGTTTTTTACTATTACAGAAAGAATAGAGTAAGGGGGTATTACCAAGTCCCTTTTGGGGTGATGATATGTCTATTTGGAACTAAATCTCCCAGAGTTACTGAAGATTTCCTTCAAGAAGTCTGGCAAGTGACTTGGATTGGAAAACTTGATGGTGGGTAGAAAAAGGTGAACTAAGCAATAGGGAGGAAAGAAAATGGACTCAAGCCCAAGTCATACCCCACCTGTCCTGTTTTATCTAATTGGGATTTATAGATATTGACATTTACTCTATACTTCCTTTCAATGTCAGGTCTATGAACACTGCAGCAACTAGTTGGCACAGCAAATTGAGCACTGGGCTTGGAGTCAGGTGGGCAGGAGTTTGAATCCAGCCTCATACACTTGACAAATAATTGTGTGACCTTGGGCAAGTGACTTAACCCTGATTGCCTTGCATCCAGGGCCATCTCCAGTCATCCTGATTCATATCTGGACACTGGACTCAGATGGTTCTGGAGGAGAAAGTGAGGCTGTTGATCTAGCTTAACACCCCCTCATTCAAATCCAATTCATGGACTTGTCATGGCATCACCTCCCTAATGTCAAGGTCCTCTTTGAGAACAAAGGACAAACATAATAATAATATGAACATTAATTCAACAGTTTAATTGCAGACACTGAGGTTTTTTCCTATACCTGCCAATATAAGCCATTTGACATTTTATTGTCATGCCCTACCAACTTTTGAGTTGACATTTTTCCATCTGAACTGAGAATAGCAGCTACAAAATCATCAAAATTCTCAGGTCTAGTGGTGAGACATGCTAGTGAATCAGATTGCGTGATGTATGGATTATATGCAAATTAAAATTTAGTGTAATGATAATATGATAATAGAAATTAAAATAATATTACAATAGCATTATCAATAGTTAGTGAAATTCGTTAATAGTTCATTATTCAATCAATAGCCATTGTTCTAAAGTGTTTATTAAAATAAAACTGACCAATGAATAAGCTACTCTGCCCAAATTTAGTAGCCATTTACCTAAATGCATATACTCAATATTGGCAAACAACTCCTTAGTTTGTTATTAGTTACCAGCTGGTGGTGACCAATTCCAACAAAGAATCAGATCACACTGTGTGCCCACAGAAACAATCAATTTCTTTAGGCAAGTAAACCCCTATATATCTTCATTTGGATTGTCACTTAGGCTATCAATCTACAATTACTTACCTTCATTCCTTGACTAAATCTATTTTTGAGAGGGACAGTGAACAAAGAAAAGAGACAGAAAGCCAGAGACAAAGAGCAGAGAGCAGAGGGGTGGGGTGGGGGTGGGGGTGGAGAGATTCAGAGAGAGAGAGCGAGAGAGAGATACATCTCAAAGTCAAAAATTTTTAATCACCAATTTTGTGCCATACACTCAGTTAAGAAGTAATCTGTTCCATTCCACATGCAATTTCATACATAAGGAAGTTGAAGCTCAGGGTAGTTATGTAATTTGTCTGTGATCACATGGACACTTTAATAAACTTCAAAGACTGAACCTGAATTTAGAAATTTTAAGGCAGGTTTTTTTGTTTGCTTTTTGTTGTTGTTTTTGTTTTCCACTTATACTTTGAGGTTTTGTTTTGGAAGCCTATACTATACATTTAGGAAGACAACTATAAGAATCTAATTTTGAAAACTAATATTTTGAATCACAGATGAAAGCTCTTGAGAATTGTTTCCATATTAAGGTTGTGTCTCTATGTCTGCCTGAAAACTACTTTCAATCAACATAATTATAAGAATAATGCATTTCCTTATCCCAGCTTGTTGAGGCATTTTCCTCAACATAGACTTTGGGAAGCTATAGAAGGCATCTCTTTTCATGGACAAGATTTTGTATTTTTGAGGCCTCAGCCATTTGGCTATACAGACGCCAATCACTGTAAATAAGAATGATTAGTAAATCATTAAGTTTATATGTATTTATTTCTGCACAGACAACTAAATGATAATTAAGACTAAAAGATACTTTATGGAGCTATCCTTTTCTATTTTCTCTTTCTTTGATACAGCCAGTCCTTCTTCTCTTTATAATCATTGTTCTATAATCTGCCCTCTAATCCCTTTCTTTGCTAGTCTCCTAGAAAGAGTTGTTTATTCCCTTATGGTTTTATGACCACATCATTCAACTGACACTGCTCTTGAGAAGGTTACCAATAATCACTTAACCATGAAATCTAAGTATTTTTTTCCTCAGTTCTGATCATTCTTGACTTTTTTGCAATTTTTGGCACCCCTAATCATTCAACACATTGGAAGAGGAGGAAGAAGGGAAACAAATGCTTATTCAGTGACAATCAGGAATGATACTCTACAAAGTACTTCCAAAAAGATAATTTCAATTAGTCTTTCCTAATCTCATTTAAGGCTGGTGCTATTATTAAACCCATTTTATAGATGAGGAAACTGGGGCAGAAAGGAGTTAAATGACTTGCCCTGGTCACACAGATGAAATCAAATTCAAATTCAGGTCTTCTTGACCACAGACCCAATACTCTGATTTGCTGAACTACTAAGGTGCTTCAAGATACTTTGGATACTTTCCTTTTCCTTTGGTTTCCATTAAAATTCTCCTTTCTTCTGCTTCTTCTTATCCTAACACCTTTAGCTGGGCTTCTTTACTTTTTCAATGTCCAAGTCATACCTTTTTGATGTGAATATACCTCAAAATTGTGACATATTCCCTCTTTGCTTCTGTATTTTACCCCTTGGTGAACTCAGTTCCCATGGATTCAATCTCTATTCAAATGACTATTTAATGCCAGTTTCTTTCCTGAACTCTATTCATGAATAAGCAATTGGGCATTTGACACTGGTGCTAGATCTCAAACTCAATATGTGCAAAATAAAATTTCCAATTTTCCCTTCAAATCTGCATGTTTTCTAATTTCTTTTTCTTGTTGAGGGCATTACTATTATCATTTTCACAGTGGTTTGTAACCTTATCATGCTGCCTTTAGAAAACCAAATCAGCTGAACTCCACATCACTGACATAATATGATGGAAAGAGCTGTGAAAAATCCAAAGAAAGAAGTTATTACTTTCTTATGATCAGGGTTGCCACTTTAATTTTAATCTATAAGGGGTTTAATCCTATGCAGAGTTGAGGTCATCAGTAGCAAGTCTTGATTAATAAATCTAGATAGTGAAGGGATTTCAGAAACTGTTTCAGGTAACCCCTTTATTTTCCAGATGAGGAAAATAGAAGATCAAAGAAATGATTTTTACCTATGTTCTCTGACTTCCATAGTCAGAAGTCTGAAGCAGTGAATTTTCTTGGTAAAAAAATTACTTATGAAATTTCTTTTACTACTTTTTAGAACCTATGTAAGAAGACTATAAATGGCAAAAATACCTTTATTTCATTATATGGAGACAGTGAGCTTTGTTGGAATGTGAAATTTATTTAATCTCCTACTTTTGTTTATTTTATTTGACTTAAAAATAATTTGCTGTCTAGTAAATGGCAAAATTTCCATTTTAGGGTATCTAAGTTATAGAATATATAGAACCTAGGAAAGTTGACTTTAAAATTATAATTGAAATTAAGGCAGTGCTAGCACAATATGAGAAGTTATGCTGGATTAGGAATTAGAAAATCAAAGTTTTAATCCCACCTCTGACAATCTAGCAGCATGACCTTGGGCAAGTCATTTAATGAAAGTTTTAGAGGTTAATTTCCCATTTTTTAAAAAAATATAAATGCTATTCCTTTTGTTGCTATCTTCTCATATGGGAAAGTCTGTCCTGCTCAAAGAGCTTGGCACTTTATCTAATGAGGGCATATCATGTTAGGCAGTCCTAACACACAATTCAATGTAAAGTTCATAAGAGCAAACTTCAGAGTGTTCCAGTACTTAGAGTACTTAGAGACTCTCTAGCCAAATTCGAAAAGATTTTACTTTACAAGATACTTAAAGGTTTGTAGTACCACAGAGGTAGAGGGTGGGAACCTACATAGAAGAGTTGGCTGTAAAGATTTTCAGATGTGATCTAATCTAAATCCGTACTTTATTTCTTTATTTAGCCAGGATTTAAGTATCATGGTTGTGGAGTTAAAAGGGGGGCTGTGGGAGAGAGTATGTTTGGGCAAGGTGGGGTACAAATGATTTGTGAAATAATTTGACTTTGCATGATGCTTTGACTCAAAATGATTGTGTGTTAATGAAGGGTACTTAAAAGGAGGGTAAAGTATAAAGTGATTATAATTTGTTGTGATTCATGACTCTTGAGAATTATATTTCTTTTTTTATTTGTTTATTTTTTTAAAAGGCAGTGAGATTAAGTGAATTGCCCAAGGTCACAGCTACGTAATTATTAAAAGTCTGAGGCCAGATTGAGAATTATATTTCTAATGAGTTAGAAGAGGGGAAAGTACTTAGTGACTATGAGGCAATGCTGCTTATCAATCAGTCAATCAACCTTAGATTGTGCTTTGATTGATAGTACTTTAAGCTTATCAAGCAATCAATTATTCAGTGTTTGATGGTACTTTGATAGCACTTTCATTGATAGTTCTAACAGGTCAGATGAAAAGAGTATTATTTGATAAAAGGGATGTAAGTATAAGACAAGGTTAAAACAGTAGAGTAAAACCACAAAAAAGGAATAAAACTATTAAAAGAAGGGTAAAACTAGACATTAGTGGATAAAAACACCATGTGAAAAGGTACAAAGACCCATTATAGTAGAGGGAAAAAAGAAAGGGTGTGAAGACTGAGTAAATCCTATTCAATAGATTTGGCCCAGAGAGGGAATAAGATACAATCCCATGGATTTAAAATCTATTTTATTCTACTGGGATGTGAGGGGAGAAAGGGGGGGAAGGGAAGAAGGGACTGATTAAAGGGAAGGCAAAGGTATAAGTGAAAATAAACTGAAAATTAAGATTTAAAAGAAAAGTTAAAAGGAAAAGGGAAGATGAAACTTTCGTGAGGAGGAAAAAGAGGAATGGAAAGAGAAAAGTGTAAATGGGAAAAGATAGCATGGAGAGATACAGAATTGGCAGCCTTAACAGTAAATGTGAATGTAATAAGCTCTTCTATATAATGGAAGCAAATAGCAGAATGGATTATAAGCCAAAATCCTACAATAATTTGGTAGAATTTTTCAGATGAAGCAGAAGCAAAGATAGATCTCATTAAAAGGGATAACAAAGAAAACTATATCTTCTTGAAAGATACCATAGGCAGGGCTGCTAGGTGGCACAGTGGATAAAGCAATGACCCTGGAGTCAGAAGGAACAAATCTGGCCTCAAACTTTGGGCAAGTCACTTAACACCATTGTCTTAAATAAATATTTAAAAAATAGATACCCTTGGCAATAAAGTTTTATCATTAGTAAACATGTATGCATCTAGTGGTATAGTATCCAAATTCTTAGAAGAGAAATAGAATTACAATGAGACATAGATAGCAAAACTTTAAAAATGAGGGATCTTAACTTCCTGCCCTCAGAACTAGATAAACTAACCACAAAATAAGCAAGAAGAAAGGTAAGAAAATAAATGAAATAAATGAAATTTTCTAAATTTAGATATGACGGACCTGTGGAGAAAACTTAATGGAGACAGAAAAGAATATACCTTTTTTCTTTGCAGTGCATGGCACCTGTGCCAAAACTGACCATGTACTAGGGCATAAATACCATACAATTAGATGCAGATAGGCAGAAATAATAAATGCATACTTTTACTGATCATGATGCAATAAAAATTACCTGTAATAAAGAGAAATGGAAAGATAAAAAATAGGAAACTAAATAACTTAATTTTAAAAATGAGTGGAAAAAATAATGAATAGATCAAACATTAAATCATAGAAATAAACAATCATTTAATCCAAGAAAATGATAACTATGAGACATCATGCCAAAATTTATAGGATACAGTCAAAGCAGTTTTTAGGGGAAATTTTCTATCTCTAAATGCTTATATGAATAAAATACAGAAAGAGGAGATCAATGAATTGTGTATGCAACTAAAAAAGCTAGAAAAAGATCATATTAAAGATCCCCAAAGAAATATCAAATTAGAAATTCTGAAAATCAAGGAAGAAAACCAGTGGTATAATAAATGAAATTAAGAATTGGTATTGTGAAAAAATAATAAAATAGATAAGTCTTTGGTTAATCTTATCAAAGAAGAAGAAAGAAGAAAACCAAATTACCAGTATCAAAAATGAAAAGGGTGAACTAACCACCAATGAGGAATAAATTAAAAAGATAATTTGCAATTATCTTACCCAAATGTATGGCAATAAATTTGATAACCTGAGGGAAATGGAGTAATATTTTAAAAAATACAGATTAACTAAAAAAATACTAGATTAACAGAAGAAGAAAAAAATGCAAAAATAACCTCATTTCAGAAAAAGAAATTGTAGAACCATCAATAAACTCCCTAAGAAAAAACCTTCAGAGCCAGATGGATTTACAAGTGAATTCTAGCAAATATTTAAGGAAGAATTAGTTCCAATTCTATATTAACTATTTTTGAAAAAATAAGAGTTCAGCCAAAATCCTTTTATGACACCCATATGGTACTGATATCTAAACCAGGAAAAGCCAAAACAAAGAAAATTATAGGCTAAATCCCCCTATGAACATTGATTCAAAAATCTTAAATAAAATTTTAGCAAAGAGATTTCAGCAAGTTATTACTAGGATAATCTACCATGATCAGGTTACATTTATAACTGGTAGGCAGGGAGGATGCAATATTAGGAAAACATACAACATAATTGAATATATCAATAGCAAAATCAACAGAAATATGTGATAATATCAATAAATGCTGAAAAAGACTGACAAAATACAACATCCATTCCTATTAAAAACACTAGAAAATATAGGAATAAATGGAGTTTTCCTTAAAATAATAAACAGCATCTATTTAAACCATCTAAAAGTATTAAATGTTTTGGGGATAAACTAGAAAATTTTCCAATAAGATCAAGGGTGAAACAAGGATGCCCATTAAAACCATTACTATTCATGATAGTATTAGAAATGTTAACTTTAGGAACAGGATAGAGTATTGGACCTGGAGTCGGGAGGACCTGAGTTCAAATGTGGTCTCAGAGACTTAATAATTACTTAGCTGTGTGACCTTGGGAAAGTCACTAACCCTTTTGCCAGAAAGGACAATGATCAATGTTGGAAGGGATGTAGGAAATCTGGGACACTACTAGTACATTGTTGGTGGAGCTATGAACACATTCAACCTTTCTGGAAAGCAATTTGTAACTATGCCCAAAGGGCAACAACATTGTGCATACATACCCTTTGATCTAGAAATACCACTACTGGGTCTATATCCTGAAGAGATTATGGAAAACGTTAAAAACATCACTTGTACAAAAATATTCATAGCAGCCCTGTTTGTGGTAGTAAAGAATTGGAAATTAAGTAAATGTCCTTCAAGTGGGGAATGGCTTAACAAACTGTAGTATATATATGTCATGGAACACCATTGTTCTATTAGAAACCAGGAGGGATGGGAATTCAGGGAAGCCTGGAAGGATTTGCATGAACTGATGCGGAACAAGATAAGCAGAACCAGAAGAACATTATATACCATAACAGCAACATGGGGGTGATCAACCTTGATGGACTTACTCATTCCATCAGTACAACAATCAGGCACAATTTTGTGCTATCTCTGATGGAGAACCATCTGTACCCAGAGAAAGAATTGTGGAGTTTGAACAAAGACCAAAGACTATCACATTTAATTTAGGAAAAAAAAAAGTTATCTTATTGTGTAATTCTTTTATCTCATACTTTTATTTTTCTTCCTTAAGGATATGATTTCTCTCTCATCACATTCAACTTAGATCAACGTATAACATGGAAACAATGTAAAGACTAACCAACTGCCTTCTGTGGGGGGTGGGCAGGGGAGGGAAGGAAGATTAGGGGAAAACTTGTAAAACTCAAAAGAAATAAAATCTTAAAGGAAAAAAAAAATAAAGTAACTAAAGACAAATTTAAGTATGTGAGAATCTTCTTCCCAAGACAAAACCAGAAATTGTATGAACAGAATTACAAAGCACTTCTCACATAAGTAATGTCAGGGCCAAAGAACTGAAACAATGTCAATTGCTCATGATTAGATAGAGTTAATATATAAAAATGTGGATTATACCCAAATTAACATACTTTTTCAGTGCCATACCAATCAAACTACAAAATAATTATTTTACCAAGCTAGAAAAAAACAGTTACAAAATTCATCTGGAGCAACAATAGGTCAAGAATAGCCAAGGAACTGATGGAAAAAAATATAAAGGAAGGTAGCCTAGCTCTATCAGATATAAAACTATATAATAAAGTGACAGTCATCAAAATTGTCTGGTCCTTGTTAAGAAAAGAATCAGTGGATTTGGATAGGTTCAAAAGAAACAGTAGTAAATGAATACCAATAATCCACTGTTTGACAAACCCAAAGACAGTAGTTTCTAGAATAAAAACTCACAATCTGATAAAAATTGTTGGGGGAAACTGAAAAATAGTATGGCAAAAACTAGGCATAGACTCATATTTCACACCCTATATCAAAAAATGGGCACAGGTTTTTGACATAAAGGGAGATACCATAGACCAATTAACAGATGAAGAAATACACTGTCAGATCTATGGGAAGGGGAGAAATTTATGACCAAGTAAAAAATTGAGTACATTACAAATTGCAAAATGGATGATTTTGATCACATTAATAAAATGTTTTTACACTAATAAAACTAATGTTGCCAAAATTAAAAGGAAAACAGAAAACTGAGAAGTAATTTTCACAGCTAAGGGTTCCATTAAAGGTATCATTTTAAAATATATATTTAGAGAGAATTGCATCAAATTTATAAAGTTGAAAGTCATTCCCCAATTGATAAATGGTCAAAGGGTATGAGTAAACAATTTTCAAATGAATAAATTAAAGTCATATATAATCATATGAAAACAATGCTCCTAATCGTTACTGATTAGGTAACCGAAGATTAAAGCAACCATGAGGTTACACCTCATACTTATTAGATTGACTAAGATGGCAAAAAAGGGGAAAAGATCAATGTTGGAGAGGTTGTGGGAGGATTGTTATATTGATGCATTTTTGGTGGAGTTATGAACTGATCAATCATTCTTTGGACAGATATGGAATTATACCTCAAAAGCAATAAAACTGATCATACCCTTTGACTCAGTAATACCAATCCTAGACCTATATCCAGAAGAAATCATTTAAAAAATGGAAATAGACCCACATGTTCCAAAATCTTCATAGCTGCTCTTTTTGTGGTGGGGCATAGAATTGGAAATTTAGGGAATGCCCATCAATTGGGGAATGACTGAACAAGTTAAGGCATTTGAATTTTGAGTGAAATTGTTCAATAAGAAACCTTGAATGAAAGAATTCTTTAGAAGCATGGGACAAATTATAGAAACTGATGCTGAACGAAGGGAGAAAGACAAAAAGAACATTATAGATATTAACAAGAACATTGTAAGTTGATCAGCACTGATAGATACAGCTCCTTTCAGCAGTTCAGAGAACTGGGAGAACCCTAAGAGGCCTGACAGAGACAATGCTATGAATATCCAGAGGAAGAAAAAAACAAACAAAAAATTCTAAAGAATCTGAATGAACACTATGTTTACTTTTTAAAATTTTCTCTTACATTTTTCTGTCCTATCTCATGATTGTCTTTCTTTTCCCTAAATCTTAATTCCTCAAACAGAAAATGACTAATATGTAAATAAACACCAATCTGTTCATCACTGAAGGGAGGTTGGAAAGAAATTATAGTACCTAAAATTATGAATACACATGCAGATGAATGTTAAAAAAATTCTTAACATGTACTATTATAAAATATTGAATAATAAATTTTGATTAAAATTAAAAATTATATATATAAATTATGTAATTATAAAAATAATAGTTGAAAAATACTTGTGCCCATAGAAAATAATTAAATTGAATAAGAATATAAATTATTATCTCTTTCATAAGTTAACAGTTTTGTAGCAAAAAGTCAATTAACAAACATTTTATAGACATTTACAAAGGGATGGTAAAGAATGGCAAAAATGTTGTCCCTGCCCTAAGAAGCTTATATTCTAGAGGAAGAAATCCCATGAAGACAATTATATATGTGTGTGTGTGTGTATACATATATATATATATATGTGTGTGTGTGTGTGTGTGTGTGTGTGTGTGTGTGTATAGATATATATCTATACACACACACACACACACACACACACACACACACACACATATATATATATATATATATATATGTATACACACACAAAAACAACATAAATACTGTGTAAATGGGAGGCAACCTCAAAGGGAAGATACTAACAAATGTTTGGGGATGACAATGGAAGGAAAACTAGGAAAAAAGTTTTATAGGAAATGAGGTTAATAATGAATCTTGAAAAAAGTCAAAGAATCCAGAAGGCAGAGGTAAAATGGGAAAGAATTAAGGGTATGGGGATAGTCAGAAAAAATTCATTATGTTTGAACTGGAATGCTATGTTAAGAAAAGATTTTTAATTTTTTTTGATAACTGATGCTTTGTTTAAATTTTAGAAAGGTTTTGTTCATTTTGTGTTTTACAATTTTCCCCCAGTCTTGCTTCCCTCCCCATCCCCCCCCCCCCCACGGAAGGCAGTTTGTTAGTCTTTACATCATTCCAATAGTATGCATAAGTGTATATACTAGCATACAAAGATCTCTGGCATTTGATGTACAAGTTGCTACCAATAATAAATACAATGTTTTTGCTACTGAAATTACTATTTTTTAAAAGGGAATAGATGTTGTCATAGATCCCAAGATCCAACATCTCGGGAAAGGACTAAATTTCTATCTTATGTCAGAATTTGAACTGTTTCATAATTTTTATTTAGTAAGCTTGCTTACTTGCTTGATTTGTAAGCTGGTAAAATTTGTTTTTTACAGAAACAGACTTTAGATATGTTTGGGCAGGTTTACTGAAAAAGGTACAGAAGATGAACTGTGGACTAAACATATAAATTCAAAGCACTTTTGAAAGTATCTAGAAAAATATTTCTTTTGAATGAGAACAGTTTGATGATTTAAGAGGAAAGATGTGAAAAACTATTGCTTACAAATAAAAATGTTAATTTAAAAAATCATCAGGGACAAAGACTGACTTTTTCAACACTCAGGGATAAGGCAAGTTTTCAAGGCATGTGGTACTTCCACTCATTTGTATATTTTAAGAAATAAGACCATAAAACTTATTTTTAAAATCATGATTATTGGGAAATCATGGAATGATTTAATTGATATAGCTTTTTTTATGAGGGAGATCTAGGAGATTTTTCTTCTCACAAATGAAAGGTGAATTACTAAGAACCAGGAGGTACCTATTTGAGTCATTAAAAGGCATATAGAGTATAAAGGACCTGCCAAGAGAAGACTGATTATTGAAGATTTTGCAAGGGAAATTAGAGCTGATATTATCTCAGACAGAGATATGTTATAATATGGCAGTCTCAACAAATAAAAAATTAATTCACTGAAAAGAGACTGGAAATCATTGGAGGACTTCTGTGTCAATAGTTGAAGATGTGCAGTCTTTCAGAAGTGCCTTTTGCTGTCTCTTTCCTTTTGTAACTTAAAAAAAATGAGCAAGCATATTGAGAAAAGACAAGAATTGCAACTTTTTATGGAAAGAAATACTGAAATTGGGAAATGTTGAATTTGTGAGTTTGAAGAGCTGGCTCCAGTCAGTCTCTAACAAATTAACTCACAGGAACTCAGAATTCCTGTGAGTTAATTTGTTACACACTGATTAGATAATCTTGGTGAAGGAATAGTTGGATTTGACTGCATTGACCAGAGAGCAAGCTTGATGCACTTTACCTTCATATGCAAATACACACACACACACACACACACAAACAAGTTGGTGTGTATATATTAATATATATTAATATTTCCTGTTAATTCTTTTAAAATAATTCCAAACTAAAAGTTTCTACATATTTCATTAGTTTAAAAATAGCAAAAGATTCCAGTTGGAGAATAGTGAGGACTGGAAGAGAAGTTGTGAATGAAATAGCTTGAAGTGATACTAGTGCTCCTAAATGATATCAAAACCTGTAGTCCACAGTTGTGAATATTGGTTTTATTTACTATTTTTGACTGCTAAATTTTGTGTCACATTCTGTTCCATAAATACAGAATAAATTATTCAGAGAATGTAACCTAAGTGTGATATACATTGTCCTTTCATTTGGTTTAATATGAGTAAAATTGATGAAATTATTTTTTTCCTTATTACAAATGATTAAGGAAAAGTGACATCATTGTGACTGTTAGGTTTATGTAAATGGTAGAGTAAAGAAGAGCTCAAGAAATTAAAGTAGTGACTAGAACAGAGTGAAATCTAGGATCCCAAAAAACATTTGAATATAACAACTGGTAATAGTTTATTTTTTCTCTCTTTATGTTCTGAATGAGGTCAGGTTAGAGATAGCAAAACAGTCCAGAGAGTAATTAGGTAAAGAACATACATCATACATCTCATATATGTACTATAGTAATAAAATGAAATAATGATATTGTTTTAGGGAGTGATTCATTTTTGTTGTTTAAATAAATTAATTTGTTTTTTCATTAACATGCAAACATAGTTTTCAGCATTTATTTTTTTACAAAGTATTGAGTTCCATATTTTTCTCCTTTACTTCCCTTCCCCCTCCCCTTGACAATATAGGCTATATATGTATAACTATGTTAAACATATTTCCATATCAATCATGTCATAAAAGAAGAATCAGAACATAAGGGAAAAAATGAAAGGGAAAAAATTAAACAAAAACAAATTGAAAAAATTGAAAATAGTATACTTTGTTTGCAAACATACTTCCTTCTGTGTGTGTGTGTGTGTGTGTGTGTGTGTGTGTGTGTGTGTGTGTTTGTGTATGGTATTTTCCATTGCAATTTTAGGGAGTGTTTCTTGTTTGGGTTTTTTTTGCAAGGCAATGGGGTTAAATTAACTTTCCTAAGGTCACAAAATTATTAACTGTCTGAGGTCAAATTTGAACTCAGATCTTCCTGACTCCAGGGCCAGTGCTCTATCCATTGCACCACCTAGCCACCCCTAGCAAGTGATTCTTGAAGAAAATCAGTTCATTTTTCTGAGACATAAATGTGCTTCTGAGAATAGCAGTTGCTAACTTATCTTTGCCTTTAAAGTTCACCTGTCAGGGGTTCAGAATTCTAATAGAATTTTTTTTATTGAAATTAACTCTGATTTAAAGTTTTGAGATAATAGTTGCTGATTGAATATAATAAGAAGTAAAATATAGAAATATTAGAGTGAATGGAAAACAACAGTGCTTCATTTCATAAGAATTTTTGGAGAAGGTATAGGTTATTAATGAGAAAATTATGGAAATCATAACTATTATACAAGTGAGGGAAGAAGAGAAGGGGAGGAGGTGAGCAGGAATTGAGGGAAGTCAGAAAGGAAGATAGGAAAGATACATCTATTCACTGTCACATTTTGCTTCTAAGAAATGATGGAGAAAAATATCCTCCAAAGTAAAGAAATAGGCGCAGCTTTTACTAACTTTAGCTGGAGGCATCAATAAATTTGAAACTAGAAATGATGGATAGTAATATTTCTGCTGAAGAATAAGTCCAGCTCAACAGAAAGACATCTTGGAGGCAGAGAATCAGAGAAAATATCTATAAGATCAAAAAGTTTGTACAGAGAGACATTCTTTTACCATAACATGGGTCAATTCAATTTTAGCAGCGGAATCAGTTTGTTCAGTACAAAAAATATGGTCATCAAGGAGATTACATGGATAGTGTGTTTTTTTTTAATATGAAGAGAATTCTAACTTTATGGTTCTAGAATTGTGGGTTACCCTGAAAATGAGTTTATTTCACTCATGTACTTCCCTGACATGTTTCTTTAGATGTGTACTCACTCCTCCCAGAAATTATGGTTATTGATGAGAAAATAAAACAAAGCTTTTTTTTGTGACTTTGATTTATTTATTATATCTTCATTTGTTTATTTGTATACATTTGATAATATTGTTGTTGCTACTGTTACTTTCACAGTAGATCTTAAATATAACCGTTTAATGTGTCATTATTGTGACTGGCTAATTTGTATGAACCTGAAAGTCATAGTAGTGAGTAGGGAGGTCCTGCAAAAGGTTTATTTCATAGGATCCTTAAAACATATAGGTTGAGTAACCTTTTCTGAAAACTAAGATCTTCCACTATTTGGAATGAGCAAGTCAGTTCAGAAAGTGGGTGAGTTAGACACATCATGCCAGTGTTACATTTGAGGTATCTATTTTATTGGTTGTTCTTTAAAGCAAATGAGTTGATTATGAACTGTAGTCATTCTATAAAATCCAGATAAAAGTGCATAAAAGTTATTTTCTTTGTTTTTTTGTTTTGCAAAACAATGGGATTAAATGACTTGCCTTTTGTAAAACAATGGGATTAAATAATTTGCCTAAAATCACACAGCTAGGTAATTATTAAGTATTTGAGTCCAGTTTTGAACTCAAGTCCTCCTGACTCCAGGGCTGGTGCTCTATCTACTGTGCCACCAAGCTGCCTCCTAAAAGTGAATAAAAGTTATTATCAGAATTTTGAATAGAATTGGTGGTCATTACAATGACAAATATATCTTTCTTTGTCACATTCTATTAGGAAAAAATAAATCTTATATTTCAGTATTTCAGCAAAACAACCCTAATAATACTGATTAAATATATTAATAAATGACAATGCTATCAACACATTGATCTGAAAGGCTTATGACATATTTAGATGCATTTTCTCCATTAATAAGAGACAGTGCACTATAACCGGCAGATAGAGACTAGGAATTTGAGGTTGAGAAGACTTAGATCAAATTCTTCCTTTGCCACATACATAATACTTGTAGACCATTAGAAGATTACTTAACCCTTCCTCAGGATCCCAATCAACACTCCAAGTAGATTTTCAGAAAAGTATTCCCACAACTGAGATACCCAACACTGCTAAAATCACAGAACTGGAGTCAACAAAACATCTCAATTCACCTTTTTAATAAACATAGGATTTAAATATTGGTTGGAGTATTATTATCCCTGTTTTATGAATTAGAAGAAATACTTTGAGGGGTTTATTGACTTGCCTGTGTTTACAGAGTGAATGAAGATCAAACTTGGGATTCAAGTGCAGATCTCTCTTGATTCCAAGGTTAATGTCCTTCACACATTTCCAGGATACCTTTTTACTTAGATTTAATGGTCAATCTTTTACTAGTTTTAATAAAATATTATAGTCATAATACTATTAAAATATTTGCCTGAATAAAAATACCAATACATCTTCACTTTGTATCCATTTTTTTCTATTTATATTTCTACCTTTACTTATTTTTAAAGTTATTTCCCCCTCTTTAGTTCTAGAGGAAAAAGTGGAAAGCAAGGAGAGACAATGGGAGTGAAAGGGTATAAGAAGAGGCATAGATGAAAAAGTATCCACCAAAGGACAAAGAAACACAGAGAATGAGAGATGAATGTTACAAAAAGAAAATAGGAAACATCAAAGCCTCTAAATTTCTCATTTTGAAGTGAAAAGATCAAGAGACACTAAGGACAGAGACAACCTGGCAGGAGGAACATCTTATTCTTCTATCACACAATCTCCAAAGGTTTTGGGAAATCTGTCTGCCTTTTCCTAGTTCTGATTTAGAATTGGACAGTTCCATGTATGAAAAGTCAAGGGGGTGATCTCTGTGTGATTTTCATTTTGAAAATCTACTTTTATATACAGTTATAATAGTATTATAAGGAATTTAAAGATGTGAAGATTCCTCAAAAACAATTAAGATTTTCATTTGTCATGGAAAATTATAAAATACAGCTAATTAATATGCTTCTTTCAAACTGGATATTAAGAAGTCAGAAACAAAAGTTTAATAAGCAGAACTGAACTGGAAAGTATAAGAACTTGAGAAAGAGGTGATTTTCTTGATTCAAGGCAATGAAATAGATGCAGAGAATCTAGATTTGAATCTAAGCTCTTTAACTTATTAGCTGTAACTGTGACAAATTGAACTGACAGAGCAACTTTTCTTGAGGCACTGATATTTTGAAAGTGCTAACAGCACTAGAATTTTTTTCTTGAATGTAAAAACAGTTTAGTTCATCTCTAAATAATAATTAATATTTAAAATAGTAGTTAACATTTGTTCTTATTTTAAGTTTTTTTTTTCAGTCTCACCTGACTCCTTGAGATTGCATTTGGGGTTTTCTTGGTAAATATACTGCAGTGGTTTGCAATTTCCTACTCCAGCTCATATTTTAGATAAGGAATTGAGGCAAAGAGATTTAAATGATTTCTTCAGGGTTACACAGTAAGTTGCTGAGGCCAGATTTGAACTCTTGAAGATGAGTCTTCCTGACTCCAGGTCCAGACTGGATCCACTACATTATGTACCTGCTTCAGCTAACATTTATATAGTACTTATTATTTCCTAGGCATTGTGATAAGTGCTTTACAATACTACAACCCTGAAAATGACTATTAATCAAATTAAGTAGTTGAGGCAAATGGACTAATTCATGTGCCCTAATCAAACAACCAGTAAGTATCTGAGGTTAGGTTAAAATGCAGCTCTTTCTGAATCTAAGTCCAGTTCATTGTCTACTGAAACATTCAGCTATTCCTATTTTAGCAAAAATAATTTGATTGATGGATTGATTGAATGATTTAATAAGCCAAGAAAATTTTAAAGTGTGTCAGACACCACTAGATTAAAAAAAAAAGCTCCCTGTAAGGAGCATGTTTTCTAGAAAGCAACATGTACTGATAAGTAAACACAAAATATATACAATTTGATGTCAGATACAAAGAACATTAACCTCTGGAATGGATACAGAAAAGCTCTTGTTTAGAAGTTTGAACTTGAGCTCAGGTTAGAAAGTTTTCTAAGTAGACTTTCAAGGAAGACATAAACTTCAAAAATAAGAAATAGTGTGTGTAATGGTCCAAAGATGGTAGATAAGTGATATTTGTAGACCTACAAACAGGCAAGTTTGACTGGAATGAGGAATGTGTAAGCATGAAGGAGATCTGACAAGGATACATAGTAAGTTGCTGAGGCCAGATTTGAACCCATGAAGATGAGTCTTAGTAAAATTATAATTAAACCTTAGTTAAATTAGGAAACTTTTAGTTAATTCATATACTTCCCCACATGCACCCTTTGTTAAGAGTCTACTCCATCTATGAGGTCAGCTACTTTGAATAGGCAGATCAAAGATCCCAGGTCAGATTGCTGGTATGAATCAAATTTATCACTATACTGAAAGAAAAATTTTTGTAAAGTTCCTATTGGATCATTCCTATTGGATCATTATCCTCATTTTTTGCTATTATTGTTAAGAATAGTAATCATATAAATGGAAAAATGCTTGGTGTGCCCAAAGTTGTTCTCATGATTGCATGGCATAAACAAAGCAGAACAGGTCAATGCTGCTTACCACTCTGATGCCATGGCCAATGTGTATTGCTTCAGTTGACCATGCAATACTTAGAATATACTATCAGTTTTATGCAGACACCATCCCAAGACAGTCTTATTGTTCCTGAAGGTAGGAGTGAGAAATTTATTATCTTGAAAAATCAAGGTAACCAAATGATAGATTTTAATTTACCTTGTAGATCCCTTAGACTCAGTTATTAAATAATATTTTATGTTAAGACACAGCTACTATTAATTTGGCTCCTCATATGAATTGAAGCATCTGCTCTTTGAAATATAATACTATGCTGTTTTTGTTTTGTCTGGACTAGGAAGTTCTTTAATTGAGAGAATTTCTGGTGTTAAAACTCCCTCTACTACCATAGACTTAGAGAACTGTCTGGAATCAGAGAGAGGGTAAATTGTCACATTTGCAGAGTCAAGATCCAACAGAGGCAGTCATTTAGCCCAGATTTTCCGGTACCAAAGTCAGCCTTCTAAGATATTGTGCCATGTTGCCTCTGGTGACTAAATAGATAAAACATTTATTAAATGCTTTCTAGGGCCTAAGAGAAATAATAGTTTGCTATAAATTATAATGGTCATTCAATTATCCATAGTGTTTTAAGATTGGAAGCACCATACATTCATAAAGCATAAACATGCTTATGCATATATATATGCAGTAATACATACATGTGATTATATATATAGTTACACATTATGTATAACTTTATTTGTAGGTATACAGATGTATGTATATACAATATGCATATATATATATTATTTCCTTTACTCCTTATAATAATTCTGTTATATTTATTAAGTCTGTTTTAAAGATGTGAAAACTAAAGCTAAAAGAATGACTTTCCCATAATCATAGAGAAAATATATATATATATATATATATATCAGAGACAGGACTCAAATCTAGGTATTTTGACTCTAAATTTAGTATTTTATTCACTCATTGTATCATGCTCCCTCTTAAGTAATAAAAATCATAAAACCTGATTTCAGTATTCTAAAAGTGCAATATTCTTGGCTTGAATTTTCAAGGACGCAGTTAATTTTTTTTTGTAATAACACACCAGAGATTCTTATGAATTTTTTCAGCATGAGGAGTATCCAGTGTGCAATTCATCTATGACTTAGTGGGAAAGTCCTAGATAATTGCTAGAAGTATTTGCAAGTTAAGTGATTCGCCTATGGTCATACAGTTAACATTTTTCAGAGGAAAAAGTTCAATCCAGGATTTCCTCCCCTTAAAGCAAATACTCTATCTATCCCTACAGGGCTATCCAATCAATGTACAGAGGTGAAATCTTGAAAAAGATTTCAAAAACAAAGTTCAGTGTCAGACACCTTAATTTATATGTCTTTCTAACAGCCTTTAACAGTTTCCAGTTAATCATGTGAATACTATTCTATGATATTGGGGATAGAAAAGGCATTCAGTTCTCTGTCAAGTTCAAAAGAACCTTGATAATGTACTGTTTTGGGGGGAAGGTTAATGATGAAATGATTGCATAGCATCAGTTTTGTTAGAGATAATACTAGCTGCTTTGCTAGATATTAATGTCCACAAATCTCACAGAAATGGCATGAATATATTAATTTCTTCATGGTTGTAATATGTCTCAAAAACACTACTATAAATCAAGATTTTTTAGCCTTGTAATTAGTGCCTTCTTATCTATTCAGAGCTTTCCTTTGCCACATTCCCTTACATCAAATAGTCTCCTGCAAGACAATGTCTTTGAAAATTGATCCTGTTCTTTCAGTCATTCTGTCAAGCATTATTTAGTTGATTAGGAAGAACTGACAGTGGATAATGTAAATCTTGAAAGCCTTGTACCTTCTTTCTGCAAGTGGAAAGAAAAAGAATCTCGCAATATCCCTACCTTATGAATCTATCTTCATGGCTAGTAACTAATAAAGATCCCAGGGAGTTATTAAGGATCACACTGTCTATTCAGATAAGGGAAACTTTTTGATTTAAGTTTTACAAAAGTCAAATATTTTGACTTCCTTATATGGGAATTTAGGACTTTTACATTTGCCTTTAACCTGAGATAAAATTTGGAGTTTCTCAATCCATTTCAGGACAACAAATCCACTACTTTCTCTAATCTGTTTCCAGATCATCCAAAAAAAAAAAAAACCAAATCAAACACAAATACAAATTTTATCTCATGGTCACAGAAAGGCAGTAAAATTGAAGTTTTTTTTGATAGCAAAAGATGTTTCCTTTCATCCTTGAATCATGTTTTGTACATAGTAAAATTGGTACTTATTAATTATGAATTGAATTAGGAGAACTATACTGTTGCACCCTTTATTGAACTACTACAAAATGGCATAATTTTTCCAAAGGTAAGAAATGTCTTCCAGTAGAAATCAATTATGATATCCCACCATGGCACAATTTCTCTGGGGTCTCTGAGGCTAATCTGGTAGAACATAGGCTCTGGTAAATCCCACTAGGTTATAGGTTTAAGAAATTTTTCCAGGGTCTTTGTCCAAGGACCAGTAAAGCTAATTTCAGAAGGGATCACCATCAGAAAGTATGATGAATTTATTTGGTCCCATAAACTCAATAAATTTCTGCTAAATATAATTTGGAAAGCATTTAACTGATGAGCAACAAAGATGAGTAATACCTTAGTTGAATAACCAACATAATTGTATGACTAAGCAGATGCAGCTGGACTACTTATGTTGATGACCATAATCTCAAATTTTAGGAATTAACTCACTTTGAATATTCCATGTCAAACAATTGGTAATGTGTAATAAAAGACTAAGAAACGATTTCTAATTTTGCTGGTGATCTACGGATGTTTGTAATATGCTGTTGTATACAAAGCATGCATTATAGACATTTCAATTTCTTCTAATTAGGAATCATCTTACTCTCCCTGACTTGAAGTTACTGAGGGTCCTCCATATTTGTGTTTCCTTGGGTACTTCAAGAATTTTGGCTATTTGGACAAATTTCTATTGTCTATTATTTTGAGTATTCACAATGAGAACAGCACTTCTTATAAAGAATGGCAGTTTCTGTTACCAGGAATGGAATGGGGATTTAGACAATAGGAGTTTTGCAATTAATATTGTAGGCAGGGCCATAACTAGCAAAATTTGTGCCGAGGATAAGATAAGAATACTTTCCTGGAATAAACAACATAAAACATGGTCTCAAATCAGTATTTTAAGACAAATGTCTTGGAAGGAGAAAGAGAATTTGAACTTTGAATATTTCTATCTCTGGGACAAAATACATGATATTAAGACAAAATAATGATTTTTAGATGATGAAAAATAGATATTAGGCAAATTACAATATTTGAGATTCTTTTTCATTTAAATAATCCCATGATGTGCCCTTTGGATGATTGTTTTTACTCCCTGAAAGTCCTTTGAAAGTCCTTTGGTCTTTTATCTGGACAACTAACAATCATAGGGATGAGTCAAGTGTGTTTGAACTTTGCTTACAACTAATTCACAGAAATACAGATTTGGTAAAGTTAAAAGGGACTCTTATTCCTCTATTTCTTATCAACCTTAATTAACTGCTTAAATCATGAATATTAAAACCATCTTTAAAAAGAGATGACTTTTCTAAATAGAATAACACTTGAATCACACTGATGGCTTAAAATAGCCTCCATTAGATAAAATGCAGGTTGATTAATTTTAACTGACAAATAAAAATTGCCACCAAGTGCTCTGAATGGGTAATGGGTAGAAACAGTTCCATAGGAAGTAACAGATGCCCATCTTTAACTTTATTGAGTTTTTGTGTGTTAGTAAAGGAATGAATTAAATGAATTAAAGGAACAAATGGATAGAAAAATATTTATTAAGTGTTTCTGGTGTACCAAGTACTATACTAAACACTAGGGATACAGATAGAAAGGTAAAAACAGACTCTGCTCTTAAGCTCATATTTTATTGGGGAACATAACAATTGTGCAGCTTCAAGTTAGAGAGAAAGGTATCATGATTCTTAGGGTATAACAACAAAATAGATGGTAATGTCTCTTTCTAAATGCCATTTTCAATAATAAAATCATATCATTGTCTCAAGATGAATCATTTGACAGTCATAGATTTTAGTCATAAGAGGTTTATTTTTCTTTTCTTCCCTACCAATACCTCAGGTCTTTAGAAGTCATGTTTATAGCATCTAGTGGAGCAGTTGTTAGATTGTATCTTCACAAACACTGGTCTTGAATTTAGAAGGACAGAAGTTTGAATGTGGCCTTAGACATTTGACTTCTACTAGCTGTGTGACCCTGAATGCCTCAATCATCATCTCCAGTCATCCTGATTCATATCTGGCCACTGGATCCAGATGACTCTGGAGGAGAAAGTGAGACTAGTGACTTAGCACAACTACCTCCTTCCCTCCCCCCACTCAAATCCAATTCATGTGTTTGTCATAGAATCCCCAGCCGGATGTCATGGTCTTCATAGAAAATGAAGGACAAACATTATCTGTGCGTGCGTGTGTGTGTGTTTGTGTGTGTGTGTTAGATATTTAGATATTTATGATTATGATGATATTATTTATAATCACTTATTTTTTTAAAAGGCTTTTATGTTTTCATAAAGGTTTTATTGGTTTTAATATGATAATAGAATCAGTCCTACTATTATTATTTCCTCCTTACAGATGAAGAAGACAAAAAGCAGTTACGTGATTACCAAGGGTCACAGAGCTATTAAATTTCTGAGGCAAGATTTGAAATCAGTTTTCACTCAGAGTGACACATTCAGCTGACCATGAATTAAATACTATCACTGCCCCCATTTAATAGATGAGGAAACTAAGAATGAGAGACACTATGTTATTTAGAGACTTCAAGATTCACTTTGAAACCATTTACATTGCAATTGTCTATTTAGGAAGCAATCTCTTTCAGTAAGAAAAGTACAACTGTATTAAATTTTGGTGTTTTAAAAAAGTACTTACCAGAAAAATCAAAGAAATCTATTATTATCACTAGCCTACTGAAAGATTACAAGCAGATATTGAGAAAAAAGTAGGGATTTAGAGAAATTTAATTTGCATTCAGGTTTTCATCCATTTAATATCACTTTTCTCTTAGATTCTTTTACTTTGAAATCTTTAGAACTGGATAGCAACTAATTATGGAAAATTCTAAATTTAGGGAGGAAGAATAGCTCTAATTATAAACATGAACTCTGAATACTTTGTGTGAAATTATTTGGAATAGAGGTGGGTGGAGTGAATGGACAATGCTTAACATTGCAAAATCTGTGTGACTGTGGCAAACCTTGGGGACAACATTTTCAAGATGGATCCATAAAAATCAAATCCCATCAATACTTAAAGTATCAACCTGAAAAGAAGGGAATAGCACCTTTCCTCTATCTCATTCCTTAGTCCTTATTCTTCTTCCTCCCAGTTAGTACAGTGTAAAGTACCTAGATCAAGATTCGGAAGATAGGTTGAAGCTCTGAAGCTTTGACTCTTCTAACTAGTTATATGAGGTGAAGCAAGGTATTTTATTTCTCTGAGCATCACTTTTTCCACATTTGTAAATTTAGGGACTTAATATAGAAGACTTTCAGTTTCTATTCAATTATTATATAGGAAAACTAGAGGTAACTTCATTAAAAATATATATACAGGCTGACATATGCCTCAGTTGTATCCTGAGTTGGGGGAAGAGAAGTGAGAAGAGTTTTTCTCAAGTTTCACATATTTTGCAAGAGGTCAGAAAAATGAAAGTCAATTTCATCTTAATTATCTTCTACATCTGAATTATTCATTTATAGGGCAAAATTTGATTAAAGGAAATGTCTCAAAACTTCTATGGGTTCCAGAAAATATATAGTATCCTATACTATACTTTTCTTTTATATAGACCTATTGAAATTATTTTTTTTGTTTTTTTGTTTTTGCAAGGCAATGGGGCTAAGTGACTTACCCAAGGCCACATAGCTAGATAATTAATGTCTGAGGCTGGATTTAAACTCAAGTCCTCCTGACTTCAGGGCTGGTACTACACTGTGTCACCTAGCTGCCACTGAAATTATTTCTAATAAGCATTAATTTTTAATTAATACCCCTAGTCAAGGACTTATGCTTTTGTGTAGAAACTCATTTTTGCTTTCTTGTTTAAGAGGTTTACCTGAGACTTAGAGTGGTTTAAATGATTTATCAAAAGACACATAGTTAGTACATCAAGGCAGAATTTGAACCCATGACTCCCTTTGCTTCTTAGAAAACAGATTTCTTCAAATCAATGTTCTCTCTTTAGGAGAAAGATGATCAGCATTTTACCCAGAATTAGGTATCACAATGCAAATCCTATCCTTGTTTTCTGTTTGTTTAAGAATATTCAAAGCAATAAATAACTATGTTTTATTATTTCACATATGCATAAAAATGTTCAGTTTCCTTTAAGCCATTAATATGACACTAAAATTCAGTGCCATGTGTATAGTGCTTAATCTTGGTTATAACCTGAAACGACCACTTTCAATCACTGTCAGTCTGTGGAGTCCTCCTTCCTCAGCCTCTCCTCCTCTTTGATTCACTCCATCAGCCAAGTCAAATGCCTGGGGCAGCATGCAGGGTGGTTTAGAAGCTTCAGAAACCCCCTATGATCCTGTAATCTATTTATCAAGAAATGACATTTGTGCCTCAGAACTGGCAACCCACTGGCATTAATGCAAACTGCTGGGATAGCTGCTAGTAATATTCTCAATTGTAAACTGCTAGGGCTCAGCACTGCATTGTTGAGAAGTCCCTTTTGACTGCTTTTGGATTCACCTTCATACTTTTCAACATGTGCTTTCCCATGAATGATTCAGCTAGCAGGAAAAGCAGCCTAAACTTTTAATTTCAGTTTAATGTTGAATAGAGATGGAGGTCAGAGAGGAGAACTTAGAAAGAATAAAACACCAAATATTTAAGCTGGCAAATGCATCACTAAAATAGGAAATGAAAATGGACTCTAAGAAAGGCCTTCTATTTGTGCTTCTGCAACTTCAGTTTTCCAAAAACAATGTCCTTTTTTCCTTTTTGAAGTTAAGTATATGGTCTTTTCATTTTATAGGAAATAATAATGAAAAATCTGAAAAGGTCATTTTTATTCCTGGAGTACAATATATTTACCAGTTATTGCAGACTTATTAAGAAAAAAAAATTTCCCTACATCCCTCTTTACTCCAAAAATAATTCCCCATAGTATTAACTAACATATATCTAGCAATCTAATGTATTCAAAGTCTTTAACATTCTTTACCTTTTTTAAGCCTCACAACTCAGTGCCTTAAGAGATATAGATGTGATTATGTTCCTTTAAGAGATGTGAAAACTGAGGCTCAGAAACAATAAATGACTGACCTATTACTACACAACTAGAACTCAGATCTTCCTCCCATGGTTCCACTCAGAATGTAGTTTGCATAAATTGCAATTCACTTTCCTCACAATCATTCCCAGATTCTATCAACCTCAACATTTTCTACATCTAATACACCTTCTTTCCCTTCCGTTGGATCATTCAGAATCTTTGTTGTATTTTTTTGTTCGTTTGTTGCAAGGCTATGCGGTTAAGTGACTTGCACAAGGCCACACAGCTAGGTAATTATTAAGTGTCTGAGGCTGTATTTGAACTCAGGTACTCCTGACTCCAGGGCAGGTGCTCTATCTACTGTACCACCTAGCTGCTCCTGAATTTTTGTTGTATTGGTAGTAAACTTCTATTCATATTAGATCTCTACATTCCCTCCAGAAATTACTTTGCATATATGTAGTATTTTCTTACATAATTTTCCCTCCAAAAATTCCCTGAGGGAAGGAATTGTTTCATATTTTGTTTGTATTCCTGCTATTTAGTAGAGCTACTCATGTATCATCTTTAATAATTGCTTATCAAATTCCTGAGTACAATAGCATTAGTAGAATAAAAGATTTCTTGGTCTTTCCATTCCAGGAATAGTGAATCCATTCCATTGATGATCCCCACATGGATTGGGCTTTTCTAAAGTAACAAGAGAGAAAGAGAACAAGAGAGTAAGAATAAAATAATGAATGTGAACTAGAGAATGAAAGTGAGATAGCAAGAGATAGAGAAACAGACATAGAGACCAAGATAAACAGTGTAGAAATTCTCATGAGTTTAAATAACAGCAATTGGTAATCATATAATACTAAAATCAATTTTGCAAAGTGCCCTCCATGCTTTATCCCATGGGTTTTCATACCCAACCTATAAAGTAGATGCCACAAGAATTATTGCCTTAATTTTACAGATAAGAAAAAATGAATTTCAGAGACTTTAAATCAGTGGTATATTCATCTTATAGTACTAGTAAATAATGGTTAGAATTTGAAGTCTTTTTTACTCCAAATTTAGCACACAGGTGTCTATACTTTGCAGCTTCTCTCTCCTTAGGACTTAAACAGTTCTCATTTTCCATAAGAACCAGTAATTATTAAATATCCCAAGTTATTGGGAGGAGAGAATTGGATCTACACTAAGAGGGAATTTCAGGGTCCTTTTTGTGCTGACCAAACAAACCCAGTTAAATATTGTGGTTTTAGAACCCTGGAGAACTTAGCTGGGTCTGCTATGAATATCTTTTCAATGCAAACATTTTAGCAACAAAATGATAAAGGAAAAAAAAACAGAGTGGGTGAACAAAACAGTTTCTCCATCATTGTCAATCTGTCAAGCAATCAGGGATACTTCCATATGTCACAATACTGCAACTAAATTTGACTAAAATAGTGTGCAGGAACTGTGTTGTCAATAAAGAGAGGTCAAATGCTGACATACACTAGAAAAAGACCATGACCAATATGATGCTTATGCCAGATAATGAATATAGTGACATTAAATTTGATGAACAGACAAATGAGGAGCATAGTATTCTCATCAAAAGACATAACTCTACCATTACAGTTACATGTATCCAAAGACAGGATCACTCTTGAATTTTTGCTAATTCCATCCCAACTTTAGAAATGTCATAAAGTTTTTTTAGTTTCTTTTTAATTTTCTTGCTAATTCTCTCCATATATGAGTGCTCCATCATTCCTCTCAACCAAAGGAGTGTCACACATGATTCCAGGACCAGTGTTCTATCTACTGAGCCATACAGATTCATCCAAAGGTCATGGAAGCCCAACATAGAGAGTAAACTCAGTCTTTCATATACCTTTCTGCACTGTCAGACAGTAAAGTAAGATCTAGGGTAAGTCCCAATATCAGGCATGAATTAGAACTCTTTCTACACTATCCAAAAATATATTACCTGGGAAAAATATACATACATGTATACATGATGTATGTATGCGTGTATATATGGATGCAGAGAGAGGGAGAAAAAAAAGAGAGGGAAGACAAAGAGAAACAAAGACAGAGACGGAAGAAGACAAAAAGAGAGAAAAAGATAATTGAAAGGACTTTAGAATTCAAGGGTACCAACCCCTAAATATTGTAGATGATGAAACTGAGAACAAGGAGGTTTGTGACTATTCAAGATTAAAATGGTTATAAGAATCTCCCAAGGATGCTTTTAGAATATCCTACTAATAGAAATCATTGCATTTCCTAAGTCGAAGTAGTAAACTGGACAGTGTATTAAGATGCCAATATTTGTTTGATTTTTAAGGTTATTATGTAGGAGAAATATCTTTTTCATAATTTGAAAAAAAATGTTGGGGCAGCTAAGTGGCAAAGTGGATAGAGCACCAGCTCTGGTGTCAGTAGGACCTGAGTTCAAATATGACCTCAGATACTTAATAATCCCTAACTGTGTGACCTTGGGGCAAATCACTTAACCCATTGCCTTAAATAAATAAAATTTCAAAAAAAAAGAAAAATTTTATTTGTGCATGACTAATGTTTTCCAAGGACTTCTTTGGCTTCTTGTGCCCTAATCAGATGCAAATTCTCTCCTATTGTTGAAAGTAACTCCATTGTTAAATGTAAATTCGCAAAGATAAGAGCAACCTCACTTATCCCTCTACCCCCATCTCCAGCTTCTAGCCTTTCAGAATGGGTACCTGACTTTAATCAGGCAGAGGGGGTGGGTTTCTCCTTTTCCCAATTTTTCCTGACTTTCCTCTGCACAGGTTGTGCGCAAGATTATAAAACTCTGCTCTAAACTCCCCTCTAGACCAGACTCATTGGAGTATCAGCCCAGACAGCTTTTATGGCTGTTTTCCTTTCTCTCTTTCCCTCAGGCACTCTACCAGACCTTTGTTATTCACCTTTTCCTCAAAGGGTTTAATGTTTCTGCAGGAAAAAAAAAATAATCTGTGAACTTTACAGATCTGTAAAATAAAAATCCTAGTTTTTCCAACTGCAGAGCTACTCTGTGAGTTTTTCACTTCAAGAACTCTCATCTTTATGATGGCACCACCAATTTCTCCTTCATCAATTTCTTTTGGTAATGCTTTGACTATCCTATCTTCCCTCTCTCTTTCAGAGATAGAGCCATACTGATCTTTTCTGCTTAAATAACACTCACAGGATCTAAACAGTTGCACAAGCAGCAGTAAAAATCCAAATGAAGAAATTACAAACACAAATCAGTGTAATTTGTTTGACATAAAAATATCATCTGTGGAAGGCCCTTGTTATTGTTTCAAAACTATGAGTAGAGTTTCAAGATGGATTGACATCTCTACCTCAAATTTAAACTTTTTTTTCTTAAAAATAAAATCTTATATTAATAGCTAGAAGGTTGATACATGGAGATACATGGAAAATCTGACTGTTGTTAGAGATTATTGTTGCCAAATTTAAGACTGAGAGGCCTTGAATAGTGAATGAATTTACATACAACCCTGGAGTTTTAAAACTGCTCAGTTCTTATTAAAGAGGACTGAAAAGTGTACAGATTAAAACCTTTCCTTCTCCTAGAAAACAGCAGGCACCTTGAGGACACACTAGGCAAGGCCACATGGTCTAGGGGCCCATGATTCTTCATTGAACCTAGGCTGGGAGCATAAAGCTTAGGAAAAAGAGAGAAATACCCATCTTTGCAAAGTGAAGTTAAGGTAAAGAAGAGTGAAAGAAAGGGGCTTCTCTTCCGGACTTAAATGCACTTCTGTAGTGGGTTGGATAAGAGTGATCATTTGGGGAATGGTCTAGCACTCAGGTATTCTCCAATAGGCAAGCTATGAACTGGCCCTTTTTGTCCCAAGGTATGTGATCTCTAAGTCCAACAGTTCATTTCCGGTCATACCCAGTTCAAGTTTGACCTATCAGAACAGGAAACTGGAAGAAGGTGAACAATCCAAGGCCACTCCAACCCTGGAATGGAGTCACTATGAACAACAGATAAGTATAAACAATATTTTTCTTTCCACCAAATTTATTTCTAATCACATCTCCCATGTCCACAATTCCCTGTATCATGAGTTTGAGTCTTACTTCTGATACCTTCTAAGCTGTGTGTCCATGAGAAAGTCATTTAAATTCTCTGCACCTCCATTTCCTCATTTGTAGAGTGGTGATAAGAATAACTATAGCTAAAATTTATAATGTTACAAGTTATTCCTAAACTGATAAATGATCAAAGGGTATGAATAGGGTTTTCAAATAAAGAAATTAAAGCTATATGTAATCATATGAAAAATGCTTCAAATCATCACTGATTAGAGAATTGCTAATTAAAACAACTCTGAGGTAGTACCTCACACCCATGAGATTGGCTAAAATGACAAAAAACAGAAAATGATCAGTGATCAGGTTATGGGAGGATTGGGACATTGATATATTGCTGGTGGAGTTGTGAATGGATCATCATTTCTGGAGAGCAATATAGAACTATGACCAAAGAGCAATAAAATTGTTCATTCCCTTTGACCTAGCAATTCCAATACTAGAAGAAATCATTAAAAAAATAGGAATAGTCCTACATGTTACAAAATATTCATAGCAGCTCTTTTTATAGTGGCAAAGAATTGGAAATTGAAGAGATGCCCATCAATTGGAGAATGGCTAAACAAGTTATGGTACATGAATACTGTGGAATACTATTGGTCAGCAAGAAACCATAAATGGTCAGACTCTAGCGCAGCAGGAATGACTTATAGGATTTCATGCTGAGTGAAGGGAATAGAACCAAGAATACAATATACACATTAACACAACATTGTGAGATGATCGACCTTGATAGAAGCAGCTCCTCTCAGCAGTTCAGAGAACTAGCACAACCATATTAGACTGCTATGCACAATGTTATCCCCATTCAGAAGAAGAAAAATAAAACAAACAAATTAAAAATCTTTCAGAAATTTTAAAGAATTTCTCTTATGTATCCTCATACCAAAATGATTAATCTGTAAACATGCTTAACACAAATGTGTATGTACAATATTTACCTAATTGTTCTCCACTGAGGGGAGGGGGGTGGGAAGGGAGGGTGAAGGGAAATTATGTAACTTAAAAATATGCATATGCATAGGGATAAATGTTGAAAAACTTTTATGACAGTTACCTGGAAAAATAAAATATCAATTAAAAGAAAAATAATACTTGTAGCATTTTTTTCTGAGTGATTGTGAAGAGAGACACAACATATACACAATGATTATGTAGGCAAAATGCTTTGTAAAATTTATCATGCTGCATTAATATCAGATATTATTCTTTCTCTTCACCTTTGACTTACTTCAATCTTAATCACACTTATCCCATTGTCCAAAATTAGTTAACTTAATTTACAACTGTGTTCTGGATTTGGGTTCCACTGAAGAGAAGTTTACCTAGTTGCTGTGGAGGAGCTATTTAAATATTGAAAATAATTTAAATTGCAAATTTAAACTATCAGAAACAAACACCTGTAAGGGTTCCATCAGGCAACTGCTGGTTTTTAACCAAATCAATAATTTGTAGCTGGACATCAAATTTGTGCCACCCCATCCAAACAAACACTGACTATCTTCTTATTATCATAAAAGCAATAAAATGGCTTGCACAGCATTCTTCACTTAATTTGTCTTTCAGTCTGGACCATAAAGATAACAAAGTGCTTCATTCCCCAAGAATGCATTGTTTGATTGGGTATGTTTCTCATCACTGGAGTCTGTAGAGTATTGCTTTTTAATTTGCTGATGGAAGCCATCAATTAGAATTAGCAGGAGTGCTGGGAGAGAATAATGACAACAGTAAGAAGAAAATAGAGGAATATCTTGAATAAATTAATGACAAGTTGATTGCACATCTCATTGAGCATGTGGCCAGCCCTATTTTGTGATTAAGTAACCTCTGGGTATTTCAAAAGCTAGTGGAGGAGGATCTGGTTGAAGACTCCCCTAATTATAGTTAGAATGAAGTCAACCTCTTGGATTAAACATCATTAAGAGCACCTGATAGCTTTCCAAGTGACAAGATAATAGGTGAAGTGGTAGAAGAGGGTTTGGTGATTCTCTCAGAAACATTTATACTATTGAAATCTTCATCTACTACAGGGGAAGTCAAAGAGTCATTTGAATGGACTCTGGTCCAGTCCTTAATTGACATAAAGGGGATTACAATTGGTTTTTAAAAAAATGATTTGAGAGTCCCCAAATCCATATTTTAAGAAGGATAGTAATAAGTTGGCAATGGGCCAGATGCAACCAGGGGGATAATTGACATCAGTTTCATACTCTATTAGAATCAACTAAAAGAATGGGGATACTTAGTCTGAAGAAAGGGACATGTTAACCTGCGTCCTAAAATTTGAATTGCCATCACAGAGAGAGATCAGACTCACTCTTCTTGACTTCAGAAGGAAGAAATAGAAATAGTGAATAGGAACCTATGTGGAAGGAAAATCTTCTAAATAATTATTTTCCCTGGAATGTAAATGATTACATTGGTGGATAGAGGTCTTTATCTCATTGTGGTTCCTCAAGCAAAGACAAAATAGTCAGTTGTTAAACAAAGTTTTGTGCAAATATAATCTGGGGCATAATCTGAAGTCACCTCTTCTTCTGATTTTGATGAACCTTTACCCACATTTTTCCTCCCTAGTCATTAGATGTGATCAAAAATTAAAATCTTTGGGATCACTATTTGATTTGAATAAAAAGATCTTGTTTCCAGAAAGATATATTTTAAAACGATTGGCATACTCTCAAAGGCAATGGTAGTATAGATAGCTTTATAAGAGTAGCAAATCAATATATTAGATCCAAAAGAGGATGTTATATAGAACAATTAAATTTCAATAGATAAGAGATAAATTAGAAAGGGAAGTCCTGGGTTGTAATGTAGGGGAAAAGGCCAGAATAAAAGAGGGGTCTTTCTTGTGGACTAGTACCAAAAAAAAAAAAAAAAAAGAGAGAGTATTCTCAAATCTGAAGATAAATTCTGGCATCTATCTCATCTTCCCTAGAGTCAGTCTGGCCTCTCTTGACCCATTAATACTAACAATATTTTCTGGACCATAAAAGGTCCCTGTACTGAGTGGTTAAAAAGCCTGTCTCTAATTATCAACTCAAAATTGCAAATACTCTGGCATTAGCAAACTAATTATGCCTTTATTCAGTATTTTTGCATAGAATGTTAATATTATTCCAAATCCGATGGGAATTACTTCAGCATTTTAGGAAAGAATAGTTAAGTTTTGTGTATTTTAAATCCACTAACAGAAAGAACACTATTTCCATTTTGACCAAGTAAGCCCAGTGTAATTAAGTCAGTCAGACTGAATTAAAATTACTAAATTAACATGGAGCCCTTTATGCCACCCACTGAAAGAATGTAATTCTTAATTAATGTTTAAAATGCAGTTCATTTGTACTTGATATTTAATTTATACCTATAAACAAAGTCTGTAAGCTGATGGTAATTTAAATGTTTCTCCATGGAGGAATCTGTATGCCTTCAAATGGTAGGAAAGAATAAATACAAACATAAAGCCTGTCATAGTCCTTTTGTAATTAAAATCAACATTTCAATTTCTTTTTGTGCAACTTAAAATAAAAATAAAAATTTCATAGAACATAAAAACACGCAAGTAGTGGAGATACAAATACATTTTAAAATATAAATCACCAAACCTGAAGACCAAGTTATGTGATAGTATATTGTGCAGGGCGGCTGGTTTCTAATTATTACATTGGAAATTCTAGGTTAAACTGTAATTGAAGAATCCAGAATCAATAATTGAGGAATGGTGTGCTTCACAGTAAGGTATAATTTCATCTGAATGCATAAAACTTGGATTTAGCTTCTCTTAACAAGAGTCTATCAGTTCTTCAAATTAATATAAAGGTTTCAATGAAATCCAAATATGTGCATGGTGATGAAATCTATATTTTCCTTGTATCTGAAAAGCAATAATACATATTTCTCTAAAATTACTGTTTATGTATGAATCAAAGATGTATAAATATGTGTTTATATATGTCTATATATATCATGTACCTATATATTTTTCATATATATACATATAATTTTTTATTCTTAAAAATTGATTCTACCCTTGGTTGTTTTCCTTTAAGAAAATTCTTTTAACTTCTAGCAATTACCACGATATGATAGTGTATACAATAGACAGACATTGCAAAGCCTTGGGAATACAAAGAAGAAAAGAAATGATATTCTTTTTTTCTCAAGGAGCTACAATCTATTGTAACAATGCAATATATAAAAGAAAACCAAAGTGTGGACGGGAAAGTGGTATCAGAGGGTAACCAGTGCAAGAACATGAATATAATGAAATTAAAATTAGACAGAATAGTTGGTGGCAAATGAAGAGGTGACTGTAATTTAAGCCCACAAAAAAGAAGTTAGGGGATTATTGTTTTTTTTTCAGTTGCAACATTTCCTCAGAATAGTTATCTCTCTCCAAAATCTTCTTTCACTTTCCAAATTCCTTTCAAGGATTTTATTAATATCATAATTATTAATATAATAACATCATTGATTATAATATGCAATTGATAACTCTCTCAATCTCCATGATTTTTCAAGGTGATATAATTAACCACTAATGGAATATTTATGCCATTTGATGCTATTCATCAAAAATCAGTCTGTAACTCTGAATGTTATTTTTGAATACCTACAGTTATTCCCAAATCTTGTGTTGAATCAAAAATATCACTGTTTTTGGTTAATTTACTTTGATTTTTTAGATGCCAGTTTTGATCAGTGAGATTATTCCTTTCACTACCTGAATATCTTACATCTAATATTCTATAATTTTTGTCCATCTCTCTCTCTCAAAATCCTTGATAGAGAACTTAGTCAAAATACTGGAGAAGTCCTTCCTTTGATTCTTTTAATATTTTGTGTTTTCAGCAATTGCAATGACCTCCCTCCCTATCACTGACCTACTTAATATGTTACTTATATAATTTAAAGTTGTAATCTGGCCAATAAGAATTTTAGCATAATTCTCTTCCCCGCTGCCAGTGTAATTAATTATGACAATCTCTTTTGAATTAATTTAGATTTCATTGAGGAGACTTATAGGTTTTCAGGATTCAGTGAAGTTTAATGCCAAGCCATCTTACTAGGAACATTTATGGAACATCATCATTGATGAGAAATCTATTTGAACAGTGAGGAACATTCTACACGACCATATTTAACATTTTAGATAATGGTCTATCAGTTGAACCTTGAAGAAAGATAGGAATTCCACTTGGAAGTGAGAAAGGAGTTTATTCCAGCAAGAGCATTCAGTTTGTGCAAAAGCATGAAGATAGATGAAATGCCAAATTAATTGAACCTTAAACTGGCCCTGTTTGGTTAGATTTTAGAAGGTATGAAGGAGAGTAATGCAGAATTAGTTTTTTTTTTAATATTGAAATTTTCAAAATATAGCCAATCTATTGTATGGAAAGCAAATGTAGTTTATTGGTAAAACTATAATTAAAACTTTTCCATTATTATAGAAACTGAATAGTCAATTCTATAACATGATGAAGTATCAAAAAAAAAAAACTGCCTTGACATTTCAGAATGCATTCACTGTCAAAGAAATAAAGTTAATTATCTCATTTGGGTCATACAAAAGCAAAAATGTAAAGGACTGACTGATCATTTATATAGGTTAGCCAGATCTGGTACTTAATTTCAGGCAAATTGTATTTTATTTGACTGTCTAGGTAGGAGCTAAAGATCTAAATAGCTGTCCAATCTCCACACTGTATCTCTTTGGGGGGGGGGCTATTTATTTATTTTCATCCATTTCTACATGTATATTTCTAAGTTATTAAGTTTTCCTCCATTCTCCATTCCCACCCTCCTCCCCTCAGTTGAGAATGTTCAGGTTAGCATTTTACATATATATTTTGTTAAATATATTTACAGATTAGTAGTTTTTGGCATGAGGAATTAGGATTAAGGGAAAGAGATACATAAGAAATCATTTTTATAAAGTGTTCATTAGATTCGTAGGAGTGTTGTTTGTTTTCCTGTGCATTTTGTTTTGTTTTATTTTTCTTCCTCTGGTTGGGGATAATATAGTCCATAGTCTGTCAAATGCAATTATTCTATTTGCACACCATCAAGGTTGTTTATCTCATAATGATGATGTGCAAATTGTCCCCTTGGTTCTACTCCCTTGGCTTCAGCATCAGATCTCATAGGTCATTCCATGCTTCTCTAGAGTCTGACCATTTGTTGTTTTTTTATTGAAGAATAATATTCCATAGTACTCATGTACTAAAACTTCGTTAGCCATTCCCCAGTTGAGAGGCATCCCCTCAGTTTCCAAATCTTTGCCACTACAAGAAGTGCTGCTATGAATATTTTGGAACATGTAGGACTTTTTCCATTTTTTACAATTTCTTCTGGATATAGTCCTAGAATTAGAATTGCTGGGTCAAAGGATATGAACAGTTTTATTGCTCTTTGGGCTCAGAAAGGTTAGATTCGTGCACAACTCTACCAAAAATGCATCAATATCCCAATCTTCCCACAATCTCTCCAACATTGATCATCTTCCCTTTTTCTCATCTGTGTTAATCTAATAGGTGTGAGATGATATCTCATTATTGTTTTAATTTGCATTTCCATTGTATCTCATATTATTGAGATAGCATGTAAATTTATTTGCTAGGAAAGTACAAGAGTAATTCTGATGTTAATTCCCTCAGAAACAGCACCAGTGACAGGAAATCTTAAGAAATTGTGATCCACAGAGAGAAATGTACCAATATGTCCCATAAATCACCAGCGGATATTTCAGTTTCTCACAAATTGGTGATGGGTTATCTTGCAGTGAGAAAAATTCTTAGATCTAATCTCTTGCTTTCACTTCTCAAATAAAAATATTGGAGCAAAGGTGTTGTTTTCTCCCTTTCCATGGCTGCTGTATATTTTATTGTGATATTCATCCTTAGAGATAAATTAGAAGGCTACATTTAACCTGAGACAGTTTATTTTTTCATTCAGTATCTGTCCTTAGCACATCATGATATAAGAACTGATGAGTTTTCAAATGATGTGTGAAATTATATCACCTACTTTTTTAAAGCATCTTGACATGGATCCATATGCTCTATCATTAAAGTACTCAAAATTATTTGAGACATAGTCTGTATTTTCTTTAGAGTTAAGAGAAAGAGCATGGTTATAATTTTAATATTTTTTTTCATTATGCCTGAAAGCAAAATGTCACTTAAAGATAAAAAGATAGCAGTCCTTCAACTAGAGAGAAATCTAAAAAAAATTGGAAAAATATATTTCACCAAAATCCTATATTATTTCTTTTTCTTTTATCTATCTATCTATCTATCTATCTATCTATCTATCTATCTATCTATCTGTTTATTTGTTTATTTGTTTGTTTTCATTCCTATGCACATGTATATTTTTAAGTTACAAAAGTTCCTTCTGGGGGAGGCTAGGTGGCACAGTGGATAGAGCACCAGTCCTGGAGTCATGAGTACCTGAGTTCATATCTGGCCTCAGACACTTAATATTTACCTGGCTGTGTGGCCTTGGGCAGGCCACTTAACCCCATTTGCCTTGCAAACTTCCCCCCCACAAAAGTTCCTTCCACCTTCTCTTCCCTCCTCGCCCCCCTCAGCGGCATACAGTCAGGCTAGCATTGTACATATATATTTTGATAAACATGTTTACAGTATAGTCATTTGGGGATGAGGAATTAGCATTTAGGGAAAGAGATACAAAAGAGATAATTTTTAAAAAGTGTTCATTAGATTCTGAAAAGTTATTTTTTGTTTGTTTATTTTGTTTTTCTTCCTCTGGAAGTATATAACATTGTCCATATCTGGTCCAATACAGTTGTCCTAGTTTTCTGAATTGCTGAGAGGAGCTGCATCAATCAAGTTTGATCATCTCACAATGTTGTTGTTAAAGATTGTTTTTTTTTTTTGTAAAAGAATTACTCTAATTTAAGAATTCAACCCCTCACTAGAAGAACAGAATTAACAAGATCAATATTTTTGGTCAATATGATATGAAAAAGGATGGAATTCATGCCAGTGAGAAAGGACTCACACTAATCATCAAAGCAGTTGAGCATTGCATAGAGAGCATTGGACCTGGAGTCAGTATGATTTGAGTTCAAATTCAGTCTCAGATAACTTTCAACTGTGTGATCTAGGGCAAGTCCTTTTACCTCTTTATGCTTCAGTTTTTCCCAGTAGTAAAATTGAAATAACAATAGACAACTCCAAAGGCTATTTTAGTGAGAATAAAATGAGATAATATTTCTAAAGAATTACAGATGGTATTATTTAAATGTCAGATATTATTGTTAATAACAATTATTGTTAATGAAATAAAAGAACTTTGGTAGTACTCAAATTCATATTTTAATTAAGATGATAAGGTGATATTATTGTAATATTCCTAATGATTTGGATGGATTCTTCCTACCAGTTTGACTTTAATGATATTTCTTAATGCTGAAATCTGAGTCACTGATGATTATGTTGTGTTTCTAGTTTATATACTAGATATAAGTAGGATATTACATCTGATGACCTGATTCTTGAGGTAAAGAGCTTTCTGTTCTTGTTCTCTTCAAACAGAAGTTGAATGGCAGAGAATATTGTGGAGAAGTTACTTATTTCAGGTAAAGGTTGAATTAAATGTTCTCCAAAGCTTCTTCCCATTTTAAAATTTATAGGATTCAGTGATTTGGGGTGATTGATATATTATGAACTGCATCATAGTACTATAGATCTAAAAGAAGGGACTTGAAAGATGATAAGAATTCAACCTCTGCATTTTACAGATGAGATTTATGCCCAACAAGTTTTAGCAATTTGCCCAAAGTCATACAGGATTTAAACCCAGTTCCAATAACTGCAGAGCCAATACTCTTTCCTCTGTGCCTCTTAGATATAATAGAGACCCTAGAGTTCTCCTGGGCCAATTTTTAAGAAGCAGCAATCCTCTCTACAATATTCATAAGAACTGATCATTTAGCATCTATTTGAATACTTCCCAAAACAGATTACTATTGTCTGAGGCATTTTATTCAGTATTATAACAGATTACTAGGAAAGAAGTGGAGCTTAAATGTTCTTGTACTATAGTTATTACTCATTGGCCCTAAGAAGAATTCATCTACTCTTCCATCCACATGATTAAATTTGAAGACATTAATCCCATACAAACAATTTCTTCTTCAAGTGTTTCTTATATGACATGTTCAATTCAAATGACAATGGAGTAGAAGCAGTGTGAAGGAATGTTGAATGGATATTGGCTTGAAATTGAAATTGAAATTGAAGTTGAAATCAGTTGAAATCCCTTCTTTTGCATCACTACATTTTCTTTGATTGGAGAGAGATTGTTTTTCCCCCATACCCCAAGTTGTTCCTATTTGTTAGTGCTGAAATCAAACATCAGGCTATTTCCATTTTTATATGATTTACTATAATTTTCTTCATACATATTTGTTTCAATCATGTCTGACTCTCCATGACTTCATTTGGAATTTTCTTGACAAAGATACTGTCATTCCCTTCTCCAGCTCATTTTACTGAGGAAGAAACTGGGACAAATAGGGTTAAGTTATTTGCCTAGTGTCACACACCTAGTAAGTATTTCAAATGAAATTTGGATTCGAGTTTTCCTGACTCCAGGTCCTCCTCTCTATCCACTGAATAATCTAGTTCCCCCAATACATTGGAAACTCTTGAAGCTGGGGAATACCTCATTTTTGCCTTTGTGTTATCCCTCTCACCTAGACTAGGGCTTTAGACAGAGTCTTACAAGGCTTAATAAATGTCTGCTGAATTGATTTGTTCTGATGCTTGAGTTCATTGTAGGAACTGTGCAAGGCTTTGGAACAACAATTATCAAAAAATGAAAAACAAACAAACGAACAAACAAGAAAAAAAAAACTAATGTAGGATTTCTCCTCAATGAACATATAAACTAATAACTAGCATTTATACAATGATCTTAATGTTTACAAAGTGGCTAATCTGTATCATATCATTTGAACTTGGCAACAGTTCTGTGAGATGCTGGTTATTATGCCCCATTTTACAGATAAGCGAACTGAGGCTTGGAGAAGAAAAGTCTCAGGTTATTTATTTAATAAGTGACTGCGGCAGAATTTGATCTCTGGCTCCTATTTTACTATTATACCCAGTATATCATATCTTCTTTCAGACTACCAGAGAGGCTTAGCAATTCCTTGAGAGTAAAAGCTTTCTTCCTTTTGCCTTTGTATCCTCAGTTCATTGCACATTGAAAGGACCAATAAACTAAAAAGCTCTTTAGCACTGCTTCCCTGTCCCAGCCCCACCCCCTTCCTCTTCTCCCAGACTACTGGCCTTTCTTCTAGGCTTGGTCCTCTAGTTATAATTAGGGAAGCAAACCCTTGTAGAGATGTGTCTTGGGAGATACTCCTTCGGATGCTTTAGTTGCTACTTCCTTATCAAATATCATCACAGAAGATATGGGGGTGGAGGTAGGGGCAGAATGCAAAGAATTCTCTACCAAAATCCTTTGCATTATCAAATGATCAACATCATAACTGTATATGCTTTAACCAGTAAAAAAAATGATTAATAATATCTAGCATTTGTATAGTATTTTAAGGTTTGAAAAATGCTAAACATATGCCACCTTAATGGTTATAACATTAAAGAAGATTCATTTTTCAACAACCTTGATGGTACACCTTCTCTATTAACCATCCATCTGAAATATTCTATTTGTGTTGTCTTACTTGAATATGAGGATTGTGTTTGTTTTGCACTTATGTTTTTAGTTCATTGCACATGATAAATACTTAATAAATGCCTTATTTATACTTTTATTCACAATGCAAGGTAAAAGGTTATGAATTAATGTAGAGATCCAGACAAAGTATAAGAGAAAAAATTGATAGGACATTTTAAAATAGGAGATCAAGGTAGGCTTTATAGAGGATATGGATGATCAATAGAATTGTTTTCACTCACTGACATAATGTAATAAAATCAGAGAATTCCAATAATTGACTGAAATCTTTCTTTTTCTTTGTTCAGACTCGATTCATGGTTATTAGCATAATATCTCTAGTAACTCCAGTTCTGTGGGTTTGTAGGTTCTTCCTCAGTTTAGAAGATCATATACCCCTAAGATTTAGATTATTGATTGATTGATTGATTGATTTAGATTTTTGCAAGGCAAATGAGGTTAAGTGGCTTGCCCAAGGCCACACAGCTTGGTAATTATTAAATGTCTGAGACCGGATTTGAACCCAGATACTCCTGACTCCGCCTAGTTGCTCCGATGATTTATTTTTTTAGAAAATGGATCATAATTTTAGTCACTTGTGACTTACTACTTAGTCAGATTGATCCTTAAGTCATGAGAACACATCCCATTAATGATGATTCCAAATCACACTTCTCCATCATAGAAGGTCCTGTTAAAAATGTTTTCTGCTTTCAGATACCAACATTTATTCCAAGTTATGATGTGTTATCAATTGGAGGATTCTTGTCAAATATCAATATCAGGACAGGTGCCAAAGAAAATAGTGTCAAACATATATTCAAAATATGAGTTCAAATAAGATATAGGACACTTTCTAGATGTATGGTCCTAGCATATCATTTAACTTCTCACCATTAGTTTCATCTATAAAATGAGTGAAAATTTGGTACCTACATCCCAGGATTATGAGAATCAAATTAAATTTTAAAAATCATGTAAATGCTAACCATTAATACCCAATAAATATTTCAAGCTAATAGTTATAATTTCAGTCAGAAAATTGTTGAAATCAGATAGGGTTGGATTATATTTCAATTAGTACTTGATCTTAAGGACCCAGCAGAATCCAGGTTTCCCTTAATGTCAGTGGAAAGCTGACATTTGAGAACCTCTTTTTGATGTCACTTATATAATGTGTGCAATTTTTAATTACAGACAAGCTTTAGAGTATATTTTTCATTCATGGTATTATATAATGGAAGATAAAGTCAGGAAAAGAAACAAACCTGGGACAGCTAATAAGCGAATATATTATATAAAAAGATTCATAAAGATAGTAGGAGGTGTCTAATAATATAAATAGATCAATTTTATTTTCATTAGAATATTTTCCCAATTAATTTGTTTAATTTTATTACTCATCACAAAGTTCTATGGGGGTTTTTTAGGGGTTTTTTTGCAAGGCAAATGGGGTTAAGTGGCTTGCCCAAGGCCACACAGCTAGGTAATTATTAAGTGTCTGAGACTGGATTTGAACCCAGGTACTCCTGACTCCAAGGCCAGTGCTTTATCCACTACTCCACCTAGCCGCCCCAAGTTCCATGTTTTTAAGAGCATCTTCTTTATTAATTTTTTGTAAAATAAAAGTAATTCAACATTGTAATTAACTTCCTATGTATGGAATTTGTGACAATATAATGACTCACACAGCATAATTAGAATGAAGTTAATATACCTATATATGAAACATACCTTGCTGAATTTAGGAGGAATAATTAACACTTAACCATAGTCATAAAATGTATTTTTCCAAGCCAGAGATTAATTTAAAACCTTAATTCAAAAATATTTATTGAACCCATTATTCTGTATCTGCGTTCCTACCAGCCTAGAATGTAAATACTTGGAAGATATTTACAGGGATTACCGTAAATGTTGAGGAGCAGCAGGATTCAGTGGAAGGAAAGGTGAATTTGGAGTGAGGAAGGCCTGTATTCAAATCATATCTCTCATATTATATGCATTACTATAAACAAATTACAACCACTCTGAGAGTCTGGTAATTCTCTAAATTTTATATATCTTTCTATATCTGTATCTATATCTACATTTTATTGATATAGTTCTTATCATTACCTTATACACATAATCATATATATATATATATGTATCTTTGACATTTCTATTATTTCAATGTAATTTGATCTCTCTTTATCCTCCTATAATTAATTTATTGCTTCACTGGTCATCAAACGTGTCTGTGATAATAGGAAAGGTTAAGTGATCTTCCTTAAACCCATCAGTTAGTTAGGTGGATGTCTACCCCAACCATAGGAAGCATTCTCCCATTGTAATGGATCAATGAGAACAATTTGTTCCAATTGCCATGAAGGCAACTGAAGCATATGCTGTGGAGCACATAGAATTTGGTCAGACATCAAAGACAGCAAGATCATTTGCTGCATCTGGGACCATGGTCAGTCATCCTGAAAGAGCTGTTTTGGTTTTGTTTGTCAATGGACTTCAGTGACTCTGGAAGAAAGAATGAGTCTAATATCTTTTTGCAACTCTGCCTCACTTAAATCTAATCCATATGCAAGTCAAGATATCACTCTGTGATATCATTAGTTCTCTTTGAACATGAAAGACAAAAATAAGTTATAGTTAGATTGTGATATGAGACTGTGAAGAAAGTTTCCAGGGTAACAGAATCACAAATTATTAATGCATTGCAATCTGATGAAAGATGCATCAATCATCATTCTAATTCTTATTATAACCCACCTCTCCCCCCCAAAATCCCAAACATACATATATTAAGTGCTTATTATGTACCATGCTAAAAACATAAGGGATTTTAAAAAAAGAATACTGAAAGGTCTCTGTCTTCAAGGAATTTGCATTCTAATAGAAAGGGACAGCATATATGGGAGGAATGATGACCAGGGTAAACTATTTTGCTTTAGAAAATTATAAGGATCCAAAGAGATCATTAAAATAAAAAAAAGGAATAGACTCACATTTACAAAAAACATTTATAAAAGCTCTTTTTATATTGGAAAAGAAATGAAAATGGAAGGGATATCCATCAGTTGGGGAATAGAAGAACAAATTATGGCAAATGAATGTTATGGAGTATGATTGTTGTATAAGAAATCATGAGTGACTGGACTTTAGAAAACTGAGAAGAATCCAGGAAAACATTGATGTCAAAGTTCCTAAGGTTACTATAGACAGTAGAAAATGATACATTGTTGGATTGGGGTAGCAAGGTGGTATAATGTAGTAATAATAACCCACCCCTGAAGTCCTGAGTTCAGATCTCTCCCACATATTGCTGGATACTCAAGAGATTTGTTAGAGAATGAATGTCAGTCCAGGAAAATATGATGCAATGGTTCCCCCTGTGATTATGCTTTATTATTCTAGCCTTTAATATTTGTTCTGTGGGAAGTACCTTGATTCTAGTCCCCTAAGAATATCAGACATGGGAATTGGAGAGGATTTGGGAGATTTAAAGATATCCTGTTCTTTCAGATTCCAGCTATGGATTTTCAAGTAATGTGAGACATTTCTGTTTTAGATCTATCATGTATACAGATAGCTTTTAAATAACAATATAACATTACAATGATTAAATTAAAAATTTCAGATCATAGATGTAAATAATGTGAATGATTGGATACAAGCTGAATAACTTGCCTATTTGTGATTTTATGCAAAATATTTCATCTTCTCAATTCATTTGACTTTTCAGAGGCCATCTCTGTTTCAGTTTCATAGAACTGCCACCCTACTTCATATTGCTAAAAATTTGAGGTACTGATCAATAAGAACCAGTACTTAATGCTTGATGAAATATGCCCTCCCTTTTTAATTGATTATGAAGGGGATATGTAGTTATTCCCTAATTTTCATCCAATGCAATCATACGTAGATGCTTGGTAAAACTGTTTCGATTCATGAATGACTGGGGAGCTGATATCATATAGAGATTATGCAGAGCAAAATATTTTCTGGTTGGTTACCAAAACAGAGGTATTCTAATTCAGGAGGTACAGACAGAAGTGAGATCACATAAAAAAATATGTACTTTTTGAATAAGTCTGCACTAATTACAATTTCAGGTGATCTCAGTTTCCTCATACATAAAATGAGACAGTTGATTAAATCTTCTTTTCCTGCTCTGAATGCTTGATTCTATAATCTAAGAACCATCAGAACCCAAATTTCTTGTCAACAGTTACAAAACTAGTTTTTGAAATTATAATAGAAATATGATGTCATACATTTATAATCTTTCCCTACTGTTCATTTGCATGTTTCTTTCTCTTGATATTTATTTTTACTATTTTTTCAGCTTCTTTTTATTTTCTATCATCTAACAATGAAACATTATTGTGATGAAACATTATTTATTTCCTGTTGTCTGGCAGTTCAATTTGCAGGTCATACTGTGAGCTGATAGGCAAATTCCTCTCTCCTTTCCTTGTTCTCAATAGCAGAAAGTCTTAATCTATTCTTCCTACTACAGTTTTAAATTACCATACAATATCCCACTGAAACTCAAACCAAGATTAAGAAGGAAATTAGGATCCCAACAAAATAGGTTTGGTTAGATGGTGATAATAATGAAGAATCAATAAAACATATAAGCAAGAAATTTTTGATCTATTTGATATGTTTTTATGTCTTTTATGCATTTTATTTTAAATTTTCAATCAGATATTGTTCTCTTTTTTTCCCAAACAAAAATGTTAACCTTGGGTATCAAGGTCTATGACTATAAGATAAGAGAAAAATCATTTATCATGCCCCTACAAAATATCTCATTTGTTCTTCAGAACTAACTCATATATTCTTCATAATAACCCTGTAGGCAAGGTATTCAACTTGTACCAGTATTCCATATTATTCATTTCTTTGTTATCCTTTTTGATAACTAGAAATTGTACTCACATCTAAGAGCTATCTGCATGCATGAAAAACAGAAGAAAATTCTCTATGTTTGTATTATCTGGTCATTATACCATAGCTTGCCCAATTGGATGGTATCATCCTTCACAATTACAAAGATCTCAGTAATGACTGCTTTGTTCTGTCTTCATCATTATTAGTTGCACTAATAACTCTAATAGCCATTTTTGCTTTCTCTGGTTATATGTAGGTGAGTATCAAAGCTATAATAGTAGTTAGAGGAAAAAAAGATATAGTCACAAACCTAGACCAAATAACTCACTGATATAAATGCAAATACACATCCCCAAGTTCCTATATTTACTAGTCAAAATTTCATAAGTGGACATGGTGAGAACAAATGAAAGAGAGCAAAGTACACATGACTTTGAGAATACTATGCACAATGAACAAAACTATATAAAGGAAAATAAATTTAATAAACCATCAGAACTCAGAACAACACAGTGATCAATGCTAATTCCAGAGATTAGTTTCAATGATGAAACTTGCCTTCCTTTTCTTGTTAGAGAGTAGGAGGTCTACTGGTTTCAGTAAATCATTGAGTGCCTACCTGTTAGGCACTGTGTAATATATTATCAGGCAAGGTAAATAATTAGTTTCATTTTGTTTAATGCTAATTCTTTGTTAAAAGAAAGGTCCATTTGGGAGAGCAGGAAAGACATGTCCGGAATATAAAAATAAATTCATCTAAAGGAACCAAAAGGCATATTCTGTTGCCTATTTGCACTGGGAAAAGAGACTAATCATTTTTACATATAGTTTTTAGCATATTATGGCAATTTCATGAAAATTCATACTTCACTCTGCTCAAACTACCTCACCCTGTCTCCTAAAATATAAGCCCCTTGAAATCAGAGATTATTCTAATTTTTTAATTTTACTCATCTCAAAACAATACAAATAATATATATATATATATATTTAAGAGATATTGATTGACTCAGTGACTGATTTTTTCATTGAATACTTATTGTAAAGTTAAAGTAATAAGCATTAAAAGTTTCTGATGTTCCAGCCACTGTGCCAAGTTTTGAGGATAAAACAAAAGGATAGTCTTTATCCTTCAGGAGTTTACAATTTGATTGGTTGATACAAAGGATAAAAGGGAGATAGAAAATGGAAGAGGGAATATGAGAGATAAAAGCAAAGTACTTGACTTGGAAGCCTGGTTGAGGGACATGGAGCTAGGGTCAAAAGGAAAAAGCTAGGATGGGAATGAAGTTTGCTCTGTCTGAACCTCTGTTCAAAATGAAGATCTAAGAGGAACTCATCAATGGCGAAAAAAAGAGGCATTCATAGCAGCAGGATGCCTCAGGATAATAAAGTCACAAGGCTGATGCATATTCTAGTATTGAAGTACAAATAGTCATAAGCACAGACCAATAGATAAAGTCAAGTTTAAGCAATTTTTCCAATAGAACATAATCTACTTCAGGACAGGAAGTGATTTGTGTCTGCTTTTATTTTGTTGTATCTTTGTATCCACAATGGCTAACATGTAGCAATCATTTAATAAATGCTATTTTCATTAATTCTTATTGACAAGCATCAAGAGTGTTGGTCTTTTTATTAACAAAAGACATGGTTCCTCATGAAGGACATTTAAATGGGGAGAAGGTCAATTACTTTTTGAGTCCAATCATCCGAAGCTTGCCTAATATGACTAGTATTTATAAAAAATTTAAAATAGTCTAACCATTTAAAAATTCCATTTAGAATCTTTTTTGGGTAGTATTATGATTCAAACTAAAATTTTCCATAATAAATTAAGATCAAAGTAATTATTTCTCTTAAATTAATATGTTAATGAATGTGTTCTTGACTTTAAAAGAAAGCTTAAGATGTTCAAACTCTTTCAAAATTCGATTTTCTTTAAGGTCACTTCATTAACTCGATTTTTGCCAAATGTTAATTCAATAGACATTAATGATGTTATGAAAGTATTTTCACTGATATAAATATCTTACATTCCTGTCTAAAAATAGCAATAAAAGATAATGTTAAAGTTTTCTTTTTCAAATAGCAAAATTGATTTTTAGATCAAATAAATCACAATATATGGACATGAACTTGAAAGTTTATTTTTTTTGAATTTGATTAAATTTATATTCATCAGCATTTATCCTTGAGAGGAAAAGTCTTTCTTTCATATCTACATATTAAGGTAATAATGGGAAAAATTTACAAAGTATATTTATGGGCAAAAATTACCAAATTTTGTGGGACTCTCTTAACACAAACCAGTTGTATAATTTTCATAAAAAAATAAAGTTTAAATTAATAAATCTGAGAGTTGACCTTCTCAGACAGACCCAGGAATTATATGAACAAAATTGTAAAACCCTTTTTCACTTAAAGATGGATCCAAACAAATTGAGAAATATTAATAGTTCATGACTAGGCCAAGCCAATATAGTAAAAATGGCAATTCTATCTTAATAAATTTATAATTCAAATTACCAAAACCATAAAATAGTTCAGAGAGTTTAATCATCAAATCAATCTGGTATAGGTAACATAGCGTGGTGTACCAGTGGAACATTAGTACATGATACACATTAGTAAACCATTAAACTCTAGTGTATGACAAACCCTAAAATCCAAGATTCAGGGACAAGAAGTCACTGAGAAAAAATTGATGGGAAAAATGAAAAGTTGTTTGACAGAAACTAGTTAACAACATCTCACAGTTACTGAAATAAAGTCAAAATAGATTCATAAGTTAGATGCAAAGGGTGATAGTATAAGCAAATTAGGAAACATGGACAATTTTGGCTGTCATATCTATGGATGAGGGAAGAATTGGTGATGCTCAAACATGATATAAAAAGCATTGAATGATGTAAAATGGATAATGTTGATTACATTAGGCCAAGAAGTTTTTGCACATTCATACCCTTTGACCCAGCAGTTCCAATTCTGGGCCTATATCCAGAAAAAATCATAAAAAATTGGAAAAGTCCAACATGTTCCAAAATATTCAAAGCAGCTCTTTTTGTAGTGGCAAATAATTGGAAATTGAGGTAATGCCCCTCAATTGGAGAATGGTTAAATAAATTATGGTACATGAATATTATGGGGTACTATTTTTCTATAAAATACTATAAATGGTCAGACTCTAGAGAAACATGGAATGAATTACAGGATCTGATTCTGAGTAAAGGGAGCAGTACCAAGACTATATTGTATGCACTAACTACAACCTTGTGAGATGATCGACCCTGATGGAAGCAACTCCTCTCAGCAGTTCAGAGACCTAGGACAACACTATTAGACCTGCTATGGACAATGCTATCCCCATCCAGAGGAAGAAAAATAAAACAAACAAAATCTTTCAGAATCTGATGAACACTATATTAACTTTTTAAAAAATATCTCTTAGGTATTTCTTTCCCTTAATCCTAATTCCTCCTGCTGAAAATGACTAAACTATAAACATGTTTAATATAAATGTAAATGTACAATATTAAGCTGACGGTTAATCACTGGGGGGAAGGGAGGGTGGAAGGAAAGTTTGTAACTTAAAAATATACATATAAATATGAATGAATATTGAAAAATCTTTATAACCCATAATTGGAAAAATAAAATATCAGTTAAAAAAGATTTTTTTACACAAATGCTCCAAGATAAGAAGGAAAAGAAATGCAAGTTTCTTTGTTAAAGTTATCATATCTCAAATATTTAGGAAACTGAGTCAAATTTATAAGGATATAAGTCATTCCCAGGCAATAAATGGTAAAAGTCAAAGGATCCATGAAGAAAGCTTTTAAAAGAAGAAATCAAAGCTATTTTTAATCTTATATAATGAAATATTCTAAATGTCTCTATTGATTAATGAATGAAAATTAAAAGAACTCCGAGGTACCACCTTATGCCTATTAGACTAATATGACAGAAAAGGAATATAAGGATGTGGGAAAACTGGGATACTAAAGTTTTGGGATACTAGAGTTTTGAATTGATTCAACTGCTTTGGAGGACAGTGTGGAATTATGACTAAAGGGCTTTAAAATTATTCGTATCCTTTGATCTAGCAATGCCACTGCTAAGTTTGTATACCAAAGAGATGAAAGCAAAAATATTTATATCATATCTCTCCAGGGTAGCAAACAATTATAAATTCAAATGATACCCATTTATTGGTGAATAGCTAAAACAAGTTGTGTGGTGTGATTATGATGGAATATTATTGTGCTATAAGAAATGACAAAGGGTTAGTGATTTCAGAAAATTCTGGGAAAACTTGTATAATGCAAAGTAAAGTGAGCAGAATAAAGAGAATATTTTACATAGTAATAGTAATTATATACAATGATCAACTCTAAATGATTTGGTTATTCTGAACAATATAATAATCCAAGACAATTCCAAAAGACTTATGATGAAAATATAATTTACTTTTAGGAAAAAAATGCACACAACAATAACCTAATATAGTGTGAATTCAGAATGAAGGAAATTTTTTTCTTAAAACTTTATAATTTTTGTTTTTCTGTTGGGGGCTTCTTTTCAGAGAGAGAGGATTTGGAACTCAATTTTTTTAAAAAATTTAATTTTTTACATGTAATTGGAAAAAATAAATTGGCAAAGCTACATTTATTTCACATGATGTCCAAGAAATATTTAAAATATTTCACTTCTCTGCATGAAAAAGAAAGTTTTTTATAAAAGATCCAAATGGGGAATAATTAGAAAGGAAAAATTAAATGCATAACATACAGAAGTTTTCTTGGAGAAGCACTGGATTTAGGAACAGAAGAAGTGCATTTAGCTTTTGACTGTCATTTACTATCAATGTGACATTTAACAAATCAAAAAGGAGCATAAAAAGGTAAATACAAAATGGTAATCATAAGGAACTTAATAAGGTTAAATTGCATACATTCCTACATGGGAAAGGTATATTGATAACAAAAAGAAATTCTTATTATTAGGGCACTTAGGAGTATAAATATATACAAACATACATACATAAAAGTGCATATATACATATATGTATATATGCACTTTGTAAAGATCCCTAAAAGTAATCTCCCAGGAATATTATAGACATTCCAGAGCTTCCAGGTCAAGGATAAAATATTACAAATAGTTAGAAAAAAGCAATGAAGTATTGTGGATCCAGTCACACTAATACAAGATTTAGCAGCTTCTACATTAAAGGATCGAAGGCTTTAGATTATGACATTCCAAAAGACAAAAGGACTTTGAGTACAACCAAGAATCAACTACCCAGAAAAATGACACATATTTCTTCAGAGGAAAAGATGGCTATTCAATGAAATAGAGGAGTTTCCATCTTTTCTGATGAAAAGACAAGAGCTGAATAATTTTTAAAATACTGGCTTTCAAATAATTATGACTCAATAGAAGCATAACAAGGCAAACAGAAAATTGTATTCATAAGGGACTTCATAAGTTAAACTGTTTACATTTCTATGTGGAAAGATGATTCAACAACTCATAAGAAATTTCTCATTATTAAGTATTTAGAAAGACCATGCATACATACACATATGTATATATATATATATATACATACATATATATATACACACACACACACACACACACACACAAACACACACACACATTTGTAAGGAAAGAGAGAAAACAGGAATGAGTTGAATATGAAGGGAAGATATTTATAAATAAAATTAAAGAGTGAGAGAGAAATATACTGAGAGAAAAGGAAAGATAGAGATAGATTATTGTAAATCATTTCATATAAAAGAGCCAAAAAAAAAAAGCTTTTGCAATGAAGTAGAAGATGAGGAAGGGAGAGAGAGAAAGAGAGAGGGAATCTTACTCTCATCAGAACTGACTAAAAGTTATGTTAACAATTACACTCAATTGGGGATAGAAATTGATCTAACTCTAAGGAAAGCAGGAGGAAAGGGGAATAAGAAAAGAGGAGGGGTGATAGAAGGGAAGACAGATTAGGACATTCAATAGGGCAAAACTCTTTTGAGGAGGAATAATACAAAGGGGAGAGAGAGAGACAAAGCAGAATATACAGAAGGGTGAAATAGAATGGAGGGAAACATTGTTAACAATACAAACAAAAATTTTGAAGCAAGTTTCTCTTATAAAAACCTCATTTCTCAAACATATAGAGAACTGACTCAAATGTATAAAAATAAGAATCATTTTCCATTTGAAAAATAACCAAAAGATATGAACAAAAGATAAAGTAATCAAAGCTATTCATAGCTATATAAAAAAGTGCTCTCTGCTTCATTCTTGTTTGGAGAAATTCAACTTACACCAATTATAAATTCCCTAATTGATATATGGTCAAAGTATATCAACAAACAGTTTTCAAATGAAGAAATTAAAGCTATATATAATCATATGAAAAAATGCTCCAAATCACTATTAATTAGAGAAATGCAAATCAAAAGAACAATGAAATATCATCTCATACTTATCAGATTGGCCAAGATGAGAAAAAAGGGAAAATGATCAGTGTTAGATAGGTTGTGGGAGGATTGGGACATTAATGCATTGTTGGTGGAGTTGTGAATAAATCCAACCTTTCTGGAGAGTAATCTGAAACTATGTCCAAAGAACAATAAAACTGTTCATACCTTTTGACCCAACAAATCCAATTCTAGGCCTACATCTAGGAGAAATTATTAAAAAAAAGGAAAAGTTCTACATGTTCCAAAATGTTCTTAGTAGTTAGAATTGAAAATTGATGGGATGCCTATCACTTGGGGAATGGCTAAACAAGTTAAGGTACATGAATACAATGGAATAGTATTTTTCTATAAGAAACCATAGATGTTCAGACTCTAGAGAAGCATGGTATGATTTATGGGATCTGATGCTGAGAGAAGGGAGTAGAACCAAGAAAACAATGCACATATCAACAACAACATTGTGAAATGAATAACCTTGATGGAAGCAGCTCCTCTCAGCACTTTGGAGAGCTAGGGCAACTGTATTAGACTGGCTATGGATTATATTATCCATATCTAGAGGAGGGAAAACAAAACAAAACACACACACAGACACACACACACACACACACACACAAACAAACACAAGAACTCTTCAGAATCTGATGAATGCTTTATAAAAATTATCTCTTATGCATCTCTTTCCCTTAATCCTAACTCCTCATATCAAAAATTACTAATTTGTAAACATGGTTATCAAAATATGTACATACAATGCTAACCTGACTGTTCACCCCTGAGGGGAGGGGGTGGGAAGGGAGCCTGAGAAGAAATTTGCTACCTTAAAAATATACATATGTATATGGATGATAATAAATAAATAGATAAATTAAAAAATCAATTCTGAGGCACTACATCTTTATTAGATTTAGGAATAGAACAGAAGAGGAAAATGGCAAATGGGATGATACAGGTAATTATGGACAAAGGAGATGAGTAATTTGGAAACAGATATTTGCAATCCTTTACACTGTTGTTTTGCAAAAATGTAAAATATTATCTGTTCCTAGGATGCAAATTGACTCCTGCTGTTTCATTGTTAAATCTAAAATTTGAACCAATTCCTCATTCCTAACCTCTACCTTCTGGTTGCTAGCTACCTGACCTTAGTCACTGATGGATCAGACTTATGCTGGTGTGACAGGAAATGACAAGGTCACACACTTTGGGACAGGTAGGACAGCATGTATCTTGCCTAAAGGAGAACACTTGGAGTCAGGTGCTAGACCACTCCCCAAGCACCACCCCTGTACAACCCATTACAGAAATGCATTTAAGCCTGGAAGAGAAGCACTGACATCCCCTCCCCCTAGAACATGGAAGCCTAAAAGCAGGGCAAGCCTGATGGGCCACAGGGGCAACTAAGGAACAGAGGCATTAGTTGTGGCACTGACAATCTAGAGTTTGCTTGCAGAAGTGGAGGGTGAGTTCCACTGTGGGAGAGCTGCAGCCATACCTTCATTTCTTCTGAAGCCTCTTCCCAGAACAAAGACAATTACAATCCACCTTCCACCACAGGCTAAGGTCTAGCAGCAGAACTACCTCAGCTGTGAATAGGGAGAGCAATTACCTTGCCCTAGGGCAAAACCCACCATTGGACAAAGATAAAAATACTCAACATCTTCATCCAACCCCTCCAGTCTAAGGGAGAGGGCCTCAAATTAAGGTCACAGATACGCCAGAGAAAGCAACCAACACAGCCTACTGTCCAGCCCACTTGGAATTACTAAACCCAATGAGTAAAGCCTCTAGGGTATCTCAACACCAAACCTCTGTGAACCAAACCCTTACCAACATAAGGTGTTAGGAAAATGAAGAAAGGTCAGAGTAAAGGAGGATCCATAGAGAAATTCCTAGAAGGAAAAGACCCTGAGAGAGACTTAGAACCTCTGAGGAGAATATGATCTGGTCTCCAGCACAGAAAGACTTCTTTGAAGAAATCAGGAAGAAGTTTAAAAATCATTTGGAAAATCTGGGAGAGAATTAACACCTTGCAACAAGAAAACAAATCATTGGAAAATATAATTGGTCAAATGCAAAAAAAAAAAGCAATAATTCTCTCAAAACCTCAAATGATCAAATGGAAAACTCTTTCAAAAAAAGAATTGACCAATTGGAAAAGGAGTTACAAAAGGTATCATTATGTTATCATTATGTAATTTTAATATCTCTTATACTTTATCTTTCTTCCTTAAGGATATGATTTCTCTCTCATCACATTTAACTTAGATCAAAGTATACCATGGAAACAATGTAAAGACTAACAGACTTCCTTCTGTGAGGGGTGGGGAGAGGGAAGTGAGATTAGTGGAAATATTGTAAAATTCAATATATATATATGTAAATGGTCAGTTTTTGTGTAGGTAGCCTGTACCACTGAGAAAAGAAAAAGGTATATTCTTTTCTTCAGAGTTCAATCATATCTAATTTTTTGTTTAAATTCTGTTCATCTCCTTAACTACTTTCTTATTCTTTTATTTATTTTGTCATTAGATATATAAAATTCTGAGAAAGGGAGGTGTGGTCCCCTGCTAGTATCATTTTGCTACCAATTTCTTGTTCAACTTCTCTCAGAATTTGGATGCATAAATGTTTTGTTTTGATATTACTTTATTGTCTATGGTAACTTTTATCAAGATGTAGTTTCCTTCCTTATGGCTTTTATTTAAATCTAGTTTTGCTTTGGCTTTGTCTGAGTTTTGGGATCAGTACATCTGTTTATTTTAAAACTCCAAATGAAGCATAAATCTTTTTCTTGCAAAAATATTTTATTTTTCCAATTACATGCTTGGGTAGTTTTTCAACAATCATCTATTTGCAAATTTATAAGTTGTACATTTTTCTATCACACTCTCTTCACGCCCCCCCCTTGTTGATGAACAGTGTGGTAAAAGTTGTACATGTACATTTCTGTTTTCTATGTTTAAACGTTAGTCATTTTGTGTAAGATGAATTAAAACTAATGGAAAATAAAAAAAACCTGAGACAGGAAGGAAAAACAGAAGAGAATTTTTCTAAAAAAGTGAATAAATTATACATTTAGATTCCGTGATTTTTTTTTTAACATTTGCTTTTTCTTTTCCTCTGTATATAGATGGCATTGTTCGTAACACGTCATCCAGGGATTGTCCTTTCTCTCTCTTTACTGCTCAGATGAACTTCATTCGTCATAGATGATTGACTCACAATATTGGTGTTAATGTGTATAATAGTTTCTTGGTTCTGCTTCCTTCACTGAGCATCAGTTCATGTAATTCTTTCCATGCTTCTCTAAAGTCCTACAAGTCATGGTTTCTTATATGGCAATTGTACTCCGTGATATACATATACCATAAGTTATTCAGCCATTTCCCTATTGATGGGCATCCCCTCAATTGCCAATTCTTTGACATTACAAAAAGAGTTGCTAGAAATAGTTTTAAACATGTGGGACTTTTTCAATTTTTTTTTATGATTTCTTTAGAATATAGGCCTAGTATTGGTATTTCTGGGTGAAAAGGTATGATCAATTTTATTGCTCTTGGACATAGTTTCAGATTACTCTCCAGAATCGTTGAATCATTTAACAATTCTAACAACAGTGCATTAATGTCCCAATTTTTCTACATCCTTTCCATTACTGATCATTTTCCTTTTTTTTTCCATCATAGCCAAGCTAAGTGTTTTATTCTGGATATAGTTGTTTTAATTTTCATTTCTCTGAATATAATGATTTGGAACATTTGTTCAAATGACTATATGTTACTTTCATTTCTTCTCCCAAAGGCCTGAAAACTGTCTGTTCATATTCTTTGATCATTAATCAATTGGGGATAGACTTGATGCAGATCTCTATATAATTTAGAAATGAGACATTTATCAGAAACACTAGCTGTGAAAATTGTTTCCTAATTTTCTGTTTTCCTTCAAATTTAATATAGTCAAAAAAAATTGTTTTTACAATTTATACTGTTCTCTTTTTCTTTTTTTTTGTCATAAATTTCTCCCTTTTCCAAAGATCTGATAGATAGAGTTTTTCATAATCTGTTGATTGGTCTGTGATATCGTCACTTATGTCTGGTATTTCATCAGGAAAATTTGAAAGTCCCCTATTTTGTTGAATATCCATATTTTCCCTGAAAGAATTTGCTCAGTTTTTCTGAGTAGTTGATTCTTGACTGTAATAGCAGTTCCTTTGCCATCTGGAATATCATATTCCAGGCCTTCTCAGCCTTTAATATAGAAGCTGCTAAGTTCTTTGTGATCCTGACTGTGACTCCTAAGTATCTGAATAGCTTCTTTCTAACTACATGCAGTATTTTCTCATTGACTAAATAATTCTGGAATTTGGCCATAATATTCCTTAAATTTTTAATTGTGGTATCTCTTTCAGGGCTGATCAGTAGATTTTTGCAATGACTATTTTGCCCTGGGGTTCTAGAATATCAAGGTAGTTTTCCTTGATAATTTTTTGAAAGATGCTATCCAGGTTTTTTTTTTTTTTAAGTTTTTGCAAAGCAATGGGGTTAAGTGATTTGCCCAAGGTCACGCAGCTAAGTAATTATTAAGTATCTGAGGCTGTATTTGAACTCCAGTCCCCCTTATTTCAAAGTCAGTGCTCTATCCACTGCGCCACCTAGCTGCCCCCAGGTTCTTTTTTTTAATTATGGTTTTTAGGAAGTTCAATATTTCTTAAATTATCTTTCTTGGATCTATTTCCAGAATAGTTATTCTTTCAGTGATGTATTTTATGTTTTCTTTTATTTTTCCATTCTTTTAATTTTGCTTCACTGATTTTTGGTGTCTCTTAGAGTCATTACCTTCCACTTTCCCAATTCTTTAAGGAAATTTTTTTCAGTTAACTTTTATATCTTATTTTAAATTTGACCAATTCTTCCTTTTAAGGAGTTGTCTTCTTCAGTTTTCCACAGGATTTGTATTCTTTCTTTACAAAACTCCTAGATTTCTCCTGCCTACTTCTTATTTGTTCCCCAATATTTCTCCCTTTTCTCTCATTTGATATTTTTAAATCACCACTCAGCTCTTCCAATATTTTTTTTTTGGGCATGAGACCATTTCATATTCTCTCTTGAGATTCCATATGTTTTGCTATTGTCTTCTTCAGAGTATGTGTTTTAGATTATCATGAATAGGTTGAGAATCTTTTTTTTCTTTCTTGCTCATTTTTTCATGTTGAGCTGTTCTTCTGAGGTACAGGGTGTTCTGTTTAAAACTTCTTGCCCTAGGGTCAATGGTTCTGTTCACTAGATTTCTGTTCTGGAACCTGAGATGCCAACAATTTATCCAACACACTTGGATTAATCAGTTTAGTAATATGGTAATGCCCTGAGTTCCAGGTCAGACAATTTGCCTTCTATGCAAATATTGGAGCCTGTTTACCAATGACTGTTGCCTTGGTTGTCCAATATTGTGTGGGATAAAAATTCACTTAAAAAAATACAGAGACTCCTCTGAGCAAAAGGAAGGCTTTTCTGGAGAAAAGGGCACCCCCAAGTCTCACAAAGGTAGTGAAGATCAAGGAGCTGCCCCGAGGTGACAGTCAAGCAAGAATATATGGCCTAGCACAATTCCCCCCTCCCTAACCCCATCTCTTCCAACCTGATTGGTTAAGGTTTTCAGAGTTATAATCTGTACATGAAGAATCTACCCAGCACCAAAGAGAAAAATTAAAGGGTTTTTTTTTTTTTTTGCAAGGAAAATGGGGTTAAGTGGCTTGCTCAAGGCCACACAACTAGGTAATTATTAAGTGTCTGAGACTGGATTTGAACCCAGGTAATCCTGACTCCAAGGCTGGTGCTTAATCCACTACACCACCTAGCCGCCCCAGAATTAAAGGTTTTCATAAAATATTACCTCACCATCCAGTTGGCAATAGTATCTGAAGAAAATTTCTAATGACCTTCTGTTAAATGAATTAATGTCTGAGTACACAAGGTCTTTTTAGTTTAGCACTTATCAAACAGGAGAAGGCAGGCTACTGTTCTCACAGACCCATTATCAAATAGGTGGCTAACTAAGACTGCAAGGTCTCTTCTCTGGAATATTCCACTATTTCCCTCCCTAACAAAATCAATGCAAGGTCTTTCTGGAAATAGTCCACTGTTTCACTCCCTAGCAGAATTGGCAGGGTGTCTGACTGGGAATTCTTCTAAGAATAGTCTAAGAGCAATAGTCTGTCTTTGTTTTACTGATTTTTAACCCTGAGAGGACTTCACTAAGAATATTAACTCTTAAGAGGGAATATTCCACTCACTATGCTTTGGCTAAGAACTTCACATTGGCTTCCCCAGATGCTGCTTATGCTTGTCTGAACTCTTCCTTTACCCAAGTGAGACAGACCTTTCCAGAAGTCCCTCCAAATTCTTCTGTTCTTGAAAATTGTTTCATTCCATCTCTTTGGAGATTCTATCATTCAAGAATTCTTTTAGAGGCTTGATTTATTGTTGCTCCTGAGGCAAACTAGGGAGAACTCAGACAGCTTCCTATCTTTTCTCTGCCTTGTTAGAGCAGCCTCCTTTTCAGCCTCCTACCTAACTACTTTTCCACTACTCAGTAAAAATATGCTGCACTTTCCCCCATTAGATATAATCTCTTTGAGAATTGGGTTTGAATAATACTTATCTTTATGCCCCTAACATATTGGTCAATTAATTGGTGGATCACCACTGGTTATTTTGATTCAACCCTTGATGCAGATTATAGGGCAGGACAATCCTTTGGTATGCTTCCCATAACAATTAAAGTTATTCAAAAGAAGGAATTGGCTGCCCTGGGAAACTGTGTGTTTATCCATACTGGTAGCTTTTAGCAATGTATAGTTGACTTCTAATTGATATAGTGGAAAAGAAATTTTAAGTCTGGTATTAGTTAGAAATGTCCTTTCATTCTATCTCTAAGATAATGGACCTTTGTAATTTCTATGTCCCCTTCTGGAGAAAGTATTTTATGATTATAAATGAATCCAGATATTTTTTGCATTCAAGTTGTTATTTTTAAAATTATATCTCTGAAAATAGAGAATATAGAAATAAACAAAATATTCCAGTTATTTTGACCAAAGCTAAGCACAGAACAAACAACCAACACTCTTCTCCCTTTATTTTGGGCTACCTCTTTTATTTCTTTTAATGTCCTGATAATCTTCAAAACTTTCAGAATTTATTAGGAATAACATCCTATAACTGACTTTATCTGAAATGAAGCAGAAGCCTCAAGGATATTGACTTAAAATGCAGTAGGTAGATTTCATCATGTAAGCAGGTTTGTTGAGGTGTTATTGAATTTTCATATTATCTATCATCATCACCCTGGCACTTTAGCAGCTACAATGTAAAGAAAAGTTAATTTGCCACTGAATCAAAGTCAGAGGTTATGCTCCTAAAAGGACAAATGCTTGGAAATATCAACAAGGAGCATATTATACAACAGAAATGAGAGACCTCTTGGATAGCATCATTACCATTACAGGTACTTAGTGTAATAACATCTATAGAGAAAACACTTTGAGGTATCCTTTACATTATAATACCCTATTATAGATACGGAATGCATAACAATCAGTGATAGATATATGTGTTATTAAAAAAAGCATAAGAGAAGTAAGAACTTTAACATATTACTAGATAGCTATATATCATATCTTTAATCTTTAGTTTAGTGAGTATTAGACTTGAATGTGGTGAATTGTATTACTATAGTAGATATGTGGCCTCAGGCAATTCAATTCCATTCAATTCAGTGAGCATTAATAAATGTTTACTAAATGCCTACATTGTGTTTCAGGCACTCTCCTAGAGATACCAAAAACAAAAGCAAAAAATGACATAAAATAAACCTAAAAAGACTCTTTTCCAAAACTTTTTAGTTCAAGTGAAAAAAAATATAAACTGTGTATAAAATAATTACATTATTGGGGAGGGAGGTGAAACAGAATTCTAGGTAAATTAGAAAAGCTTCCTTATGTAAGAGATAGCACTTGTGCTAAAATTCAAAGGGAGCTAGAAGTTTCTCAAAATAGAAGTAGAGAGGGTACATTAAAGTAAGAGGACTCAAATAACCTAGGTTCAATTTAAATCACTAAAAATTACTAGATGTGTGACCTTCCCCACGTCACTTAGCATCTGTGAATTTTAGTTTCATCTAGAAAATGACAGAGTTTAGACTAGATGGTGTCCAAGGCCCCTTATATTTATCAGAATAAGAATATCTTAGTGGCAATGGGGCAACTCTTGAAGCTTCTTTTGTATAAGCCTGTCATGATCAAATATATATATATATGTATATATATATATATACATATATATATGAATACATACAAAGTTTTCATTATTATGGATATATTATATGTTTAATAGATACTTAATGAAATTATTAATTTTTTTTAGGTTTTTGCAAGGCAAACGGGGTTAAGTGGCTTGCCCAAGGCCACACAGCTTGGTAATTATTAAGTGTCTGAGACGGGATTTGAACCCAGGTACTCCTGACTCCAGGGCTGGTGCTTTATCCACTATGCCACCTAGGTGCCCCTTAATGAAATTAATAATATAAAAAGGTCATTTTTAGCATTCTAAATTTTCACATATTTTCAATATTTTTTTCTTTCTTTTCGCTTTGATAAATGTAATGAGGGAATCATTGTTTATTTCCTAGAGTGGAAGAAATGAAGTAAATAAAAAATTCACTGTGAAAGTCTTCCCCAAAAGAAATAGACTCTTTTATGAACAAGAAATATAACTTAGTTCCCTAGAAAATACCATGATTACAAAGGACTCCATAGTTGTTCCATCTCAGGAAAAAGATTAAGAGTGACCATATGTGGTTGGAATATTTAAGATTTAAATATATTTATTTAATTTTCACTTCATCTGTTAAGTCTAATAGACATTAATTCTTAGCAACCACTTGAACAGAGTGACCAGTGGAGAGCTTCGCTCAACATTATTCCAAAGCCATTTTTAACACATATTTGAAAAAGCCTCACCTATGATATTTTTTTCACTCAAAAATTTCTATTTTATTTGAATAATATTATTTGAATGAATTTTGATTTCTCTTTCTTGAAAAGAAATATCATCAGAGATTGCATGTGCAGTATTTTTTTCTTAGAAAGATTTCATTAATTTTGAGTTTTACAATTTTTCCCCATTCTTGCTTTCCTACCCACACCCCTCACAGAAGGCATTCTGTTAGTCTTTACATTGTTTCCATCGTATACATTGATCTCAGTTGAATGTGATGAGAGAGAAATCATATCCTTAAGGAAGAAAAATAAAGTGCAAGAAATCACAAAATTGCACAATAAGGTAAGTTTTTATTTTCTAAATTGAAGGTAATAGTCTGTAGTCTTTGTTCAAACTCTACAATTCTTTCTCTGGATACAGATGGTATTCTCCACTGCAGATAGCTCAAAATTGTCCCTGGTTGTTGCACTGAAGGAATGAGCAAGTCCATTAAGGTTGATCATCACCCCCATGTTGCTGTTAGCGTGTACAGTGTTTTTCTGGTTCTGTTCATCTCGCTCAGCATCAGTTCATGCAAATCCTTCCAGATTTCCCTGAATTCCAATCCCTCCTGGTTTCTAATAGAACAATAGTGTTCCATGACATAAATATGCCACAGTTTGTTAAGTCATTCCCAAATTGAAGGACATTTACTTAATTTCCAATTCTTTGCCACCACAAAAGAGCTGCTAAGAATATTTTCTGTACAAGTGATGCTTTTACCCTTTTTCATCATCTCTTCAGGGTTTAGACCCAGTAGTGGTGTTGCTGGATCAAAGGGCATGCACATTTTTGTTGCCCTTTGAGCATAATTCCAGATTGCTCTCCAGAAAGGTTAGATGAGCTCACAGTTCAACCAACAATGTATTAGTGTCTCAGATTTCCCACATCCCTTCCAACATTGATCATTGTACTTTCTGGTCATATTGGCAAATTATTTCTAGAAGTTCTTTGGATGATTTTTTGGGATTTTCTAGGTATACCATTATGTCATCTGCAAAGAGTGAGAGTATTGTCTCTTCCTTCCCAATTCTAATTCATTCAATTTCTTTTGCTTCTCTTACTGCTGCAGTTAACATCTCTAGCACAATATTGATTAGTAGTGGTGATAATGGGCATACTTGTTTCACACCATATCTCACTGGGAATGCCTTCAGCCTATCTCCATTGCATATAATGCTGTTGATGGTTTCAGATCTATACTGCTTATTATTCTAAGGAACAATCCATTTATTCCTGTACTCTCTAGTGTTTTTAGTAGAAATGGGTGCTGTATTCTGTCAAAAGCTTTTTCAGTATCTATTGTTATAATCATATGATTTCTGATGGGTTTGTTATTGATATAATTAATTACTAACAGTTTTCCTAATCTTTAACCAATCTTGCATTCCTAGGATAAATCCTGCTTGATCATAGTGTATTATCCTAATGTAATCATTTTGATAAGATTTTATTTAAGATTTTTGCCTCTATGTTTATCAGGGAGATCGTTTGTAATTTTCTTTCTCTGTTTTAACTCTTCCTGGTTTAGGTATCAGCATCAATTTGCTGTCTGTCTTCACCTATTTTTCCAAAGAGTTTATATAGAATTGGAACAAATTGTTCCTTAAATGTTTGCTAGAATTCACTTGTGGATCCATCTGGCCCTGCAGAACTCTTCTTAGGGAAGTTCAATAATGGCTTGTTGACTTTCCTATTCTGAGATAGGGTTATTTACGTATTTAATCTCCTCTTCATTTAGCCCGGGCAACTTATATTTTTGTAAATATTTTTCTATTTCACTTAGATTATTAAATTTATTAGCATAGAGTTGGGAAAAATAATTCCAAATTATTATTTTGATTTCCTCCTCTTTGGTGGTGAGTTCACCTTTTTCATTTATGATACTAGCAATTTGGTTTTCTTCTTTCTTTTTTTAAATCATATTTACCAAAGGTTTATTAATTTTTTTGGTTTTTTCATAAAAACAACTCTAGGTTTTATTTATTGTTTCAATAGTTTTCTTGTTTTCTATTTTATTAATTTCTCCTTTAATTTTTAGGATTTCTAATTTGGTATTTAATTGGGGGTTCTTTAATTTGTTCTTTCTCTAATTTTTTGTTTGCCCGTTTAGTTCATTGATTTCCTCTTTCTCTAATTTATTCTTGTAAGCATTTACAATTATAATATATCCCTTGAGAGCTACTTTGGCTGTGTCCCATAAGTTTTGGTTTGTTGTTTCATTATTGTCATTATCTAGGAGGAAATAATGAATTCTTTCTATAATTTGTTGTTTGATCCACTCTTCCTTTAGAATGAGGTTATTTAGTTTCCAATTAGTTTTCTGTCTACATCTCCCTGGCCCAATATTGCCTGTTTTTATTGCATTATTATGTGCTAAATGACGTATTCAATATTTCTGCCTTTCTGATAATGATTATTAAATTTTTATGCCATAGTACCTGGTCAATATTTGTGTAAGTGACATGTACTGCAGGGAAAAAAAGAAGTATATTCCTTTCTGTCCTTATTCAATTTCCTCCATAGGTCTATCATGTCTAGGTTTTCTAACAATCTTTGCCTCCTTAACTTCCTTCTGGTTCATTTTATGGTTAGATTAATCTAAATCTGAGAGTGGGAGGTTGAGGTCTCCTACCAGTAGAGTTTTGTTGTCTATGTCTTCCTGTAACTCCTTCAACTTCTCCTCTAAGAATTTGGATGCTATACTGTTTTGTGCACAAATATTTAGTATTGAAATTACTTTATTGTCTATGGTAACATTTGGGAGGATAGAATTTCCTTCCTTATTTCTTTTAACGTCATCTATTTTTGCAGATGCTTTGTCTGAGATAAGGATTGCTACCCCTGCTTTTTTCACTTCAGCTGAAGCAAAATATATATTTACTCTATATGCTTCTCTCTGCTACAGATGAGTTTCTTGTAAGCAGCATATTGTGGGATTCTGGTTTTTAATCTACTCTGCTATTCACTTATATTTTAAGGGAGAGTTTATCCCATTTACATTCAAAGTTATAATTACTAACTCTTTATTGTCCTCCAAGTTATCTTCCCTCTATTTGTATTTCATCCTTTTTTCATTTTATCCATATTCCCCAGTATTTGTTTCTGAATACCACCACCTTCAGTGTGTTTGTCCTCCTATCTCCAACCCCCTCCCATTTCTCTCCCCTTTCCCTTTTCCCCTTCTTCCTTCCCTTCCTTCTGTTAGTTCTCCCTTTTCTTCCCCCTCCCCTTTCCCCTTTTTAATACTTGAATGGTAAGATAAGTTTCTTAACTTAACTGAGTATATGTATGTTAACTTTAAGCCAAATCTGATGAGAGTAAGATTCGGGTGGTTCTCAAGTCCTCCATTCTTCCCTTTTATTGCAATAAGTCCTCTGTACCTCTTAATATAATGAGATTTACCCCATTCAATCTCTTCCATCCTCCCGTCTCTTTACTGTCCCCCATTTTTAAAAAGGTATTTTTTAAAATCCTTCTATCTGAGTCACAGAAAAGTCATGAGTATCTATCACTTCTGGATAAGTATATTCTGTCTAATAGAGTTACAATTTTTGAGAATTATTAAAGTCTTTCTCCCAGGTAGGTATACAGCCAGTTTCATCTTATTGCATAACAGTGTTTTTTTTTCTTTGCCCTTTTTTTTTAACATTTTCATTTTGTCTTTTGAAACTCCTGTTTGAAGTCCAAATTTTCTATTAAGCTATGGTATTTTCATCAGGAAAAGTTGGAAGTCCCCTATTTCATTAAATGTCTATAATTTTTTCCTGGAAGAGAAGACTCAGTTTTGCTGGATAGTGAATTCTTGGCTGCATTCCAAGCTCCCTTGCTTTTCAGAATATCGAATTCCAAGCCCTTCAATTCCTTAATGCTGATGTAGCCAGGCCCTATCTAATCCTTACTGTGGCTCCTTGGTATCTAAGTTGTTTCTTTCTGGCTACTTGCAGGATTTTCTCTTTTATCTGATAGTTCTGGAATTTGGTCACAATATTCCTTGATTTTCTTATTTTTGGGATCCCTTTTCAGATGGGATCAATGTATTCTTTTTTTTTTTTTGCAAGGCAAATAGCATTAAGTGACTTGCCCAAGGCCACACAGCTAGGTAATTATTAAGTGTCTGAGGCCAGATTTGAACTCAGGTACTCCTGACTCCAAGGCCAGTGCTCTATACACTGCACCACATAGCAGCCCCAATGTAGTCTTTTAATAACTATTTTGCCCTCTGGTTCCATTATGCCAGGGCAATTTTCCATCACTAAATTCTGTAATAGTAAGCCTAGGATATTTTTGCCTTCCATATTTTCAGAGAGATTAATTATTATTAAGTCCTTCCTCCTACTTCTATTCTCTAGGTCAGTAGTTTTACCTATGAGGTATTTTGCATTTTCTTCTATTTTTTTTTCAGTTTTTTGCTTTCATTTAACAGCTTCTTGTTGTCTTTAATTTCTACAGACTCCATTCATTTTTTTAGAGAATAATTTTTTCATTTACCTTTTGCAACTCCTTTTCTAGTTGATCAATTCTATTTTTGAAACATTTTTCCACTTGACTAATTGAGGTTTTGAGAGAATTGTTTTCTTTTTGCATTTGTCCACTTATATATTCCAAGGATTTGTTTTCCTGTTGCCAGGTATTGATTTTCTCTTCCCAGTTTTCCAATTGATTTTTAAACTCTTTCCTGATTTCTTCAAATAAGTCTTTCTGTGCTAGAGACCAAATCATATTCTCCTCAGAGGTTCTAGATCTATCTGACTTAGGGTCTTTACCTTCTAGGAATTTTTATATGGACTTCCTTTCTGATGGCCTTTCTTCATTTTCCTAATATCTTGTTTGGGGGATTGAGCTGGAGTTTGGTACTGAGATACCTAGAGTTTCTCTCTGAGTTTAATAACTCCAAGTTAAATAACTCCAAGTTAACCGACCAGTAGGGGGTGCTAATTACTTTTTATGGAGTGTCTGTGACCTTGATTTGAGGCCCTTTCCCTTGGCCTCGAGGTTGTGGGCAAAGCTGCTGGATACTTTTATCCTTGAACAATATGTTCTATATCCTGGGCAAGGTAATTACTCTTCCTATTCATGGTTTAGGGAGCTCATGCCTGAGCTTGGGGTGGGGTGGGGGTGGGGCTGTTACTGTGTTTGTTCTGGGAAGAGGACTCTGCTGAAATGAAAGTATGGAGTGTGAGGTCTTCTAGACCAGAGGAACCTAGCAGAGCGATGTCTGCAACTCTTTGCACTGAAACTTGCCCTCCAGCCCTGCTGGAGCTCTCCAGACTTCCAGTCTCATAGCCAAATCCTCCACACTCCAGTTGGCTCTTGGATTGGGACTCCTACAGTCAATGCCTCCCTGACTGATCCTAGGCTAGTCTGGTTCTCACCCCACCCAGAAGGCTTTCTGCCCTCTGTCCCCGAGGACAAACCTTGAGGTAGATGTTATTCTCCTAGCTTCTTTTTTCTGGTTTTGTCAATCGAATTTCTGTTAAGAAGTTTGTTTCATATTATATATGAGGGAAGATCAGGAGACCTTAGCACAGTGCCTTTCTTCTCTCTGGCCATCTTGGCCAGAAGTCAAAAACTGACCATTTTTTTAAGGCATTAGAAACTTCACTATCAAATTCAAAAAGGCAGAAATATTAAATGTTCTCTTTTCAGATCATGCTGCAACCACCACCTCCACCACACTACAAGAAATGTAAGAAAAAAAATCATGGAAAGAAACATCTAAAGAGAATAAGTGATTCAAACAACAACTCACAAAAACTATAATTTTATTCAAATCAATGACAACAAAAGTCAACAGACCAAAACTTATGGGCTGTAACTAAAACAGTACTTAGTGGAAATTTTGAATATATAAATTCTTACATGAATTAATAGACAAAGAACTGGATTGGACATGTACTCCAATTGACAGGAAAAGGAACAGATTAAAAGTTCTCAATTAAATATCATACTAAAAATTCTGAAAATCAAAGGATGTAAATCTTTTGTTAATTTGATTAAAGAGATGAAAGAAGAAAACCAAATTAGCAGTATCAAAGAATGAATTTACCATCATAGGAAAGGAAAATAAGGAATAATTAGGAGCCATTTTACCCAACTGCCTTCAATAGCCCTGACAATCTAATTAAATATATGAATATTTACAAAAATATAAATTACCAAAAGTAACAGATAAGGTAGTAAAATAATTAATGTTATCTCAGAAGAAAAGAAAATGAACAAACCATCAGTGAACTCTATAAGAACAAAATTTCCAAGACCTGTTATACTTATAAATGAACTCTACCAAATATTTAAATAATAAATTGCAATGCTTTAGAAACAATTTGGAAAAAATAAAATAAAGGAGTCTTGCCAAATTCTTTCTACATCTATATGCTGATGCCTAAACTAGGAAAAGGCAAAACAGAGAAAACAAATTGTAAACCAAGTTCCCTAACAAAACTGGCAAAAATTCTAAATAAAATACTTACAAAGATATTACAACAATTCATTACCAGGATTATTCATTATGACCAAGTGGAGTTTATACCAGTAATGCAGGGTTAGTTCAACATTAGGGAAGACTATCAACATAATTGACCACATTAAAAACAAACTAAGAGTAATCACGATTATTTCAATAGAAGCTGAAAAAGCTTTTGGCAAAATATACAGTCCCCATTACTATGAAAACTTTAGGGGGGGCAGCTAAATGGTGCAGTGGATAGATCACCAGTCCTGGAGTCAGGAGGACCTGATTTCAAATCCAGTCTCAAACACTTAGTAATTGCCTATGTGACCTTAAGCAAGTCACTTAACCCCATTTCCTTAAATAAGAAATAAACTAAAAAAAATTCTAGCGAGCATAGGAATAAATGTCGTGTGCTTTAAAATACATGTAGCCTCTATATATACATTTAAGAAAAATTATATATAATGAGGATAAACTAGAAAGTTTCCCAATAAGATCAGAGGTACACAAGGATGTCCATTATCACCACTATTATTCAATATTGTTTTAGAAATGTTAGATTTAGCAATAAGATATGAAAGAAAAATTGAAGAATTTAGTAAAGGCAATGAAGAAACAAAACTCTCACTCCTTGCAGGTGATATGACGGTATACATAAGAGTCCTAGATAATCTCCTTAAAAGTTATCTGAAATAATTAACAACTTTAACAATATAATAGGATATAAAATAATAGGATATAAAATAAACTCACAATAATCATCAGTATTTCTATATAATAATAACAAAGCCCAACAGCAAGAGAAAGAAAGAAAATTTCCATTTAAAATAACTGTAGGCACTATAAAATATTTGAATTCTTCCTGCCAAGACAAAACTGGGACCCCTTTGAACAAAATTACAAAACACTTTTCATACAAATAAAGTCAGATAAGCAATTAGAAAACTATCAAATGCTTCAAGGTAGGATAATTTAAATAATAAAAAATTATGATTCTCCATGAATTAATGTACTTATTCAGCACTTTACCAATCAAATTAACAAAAGTAGAGACTTTTTAGAGTTAGAAAAGATAACCAAATTCTTCTCCAAGAACAAAAGGACAAGAACATGAAGGTAATTAATGAAAAAGAAATATCTAAAGGAAGATATTCTAGCAGTAACAGATCTAAGACTGTAATATAAAGGAGCTACCATTGAACTCTTTGGTACAGGGTAAGAAATAGAGTAGTGTATCAATGAAAGACTTAAGAATACAAGACAGGATAGATAATAATCTGTTTGATAAACCCAAAGACTCCAGACAATATCTGCTTGGAAAACTGGAAAATAGTATTGCATAAACTTGGCATAGATCAAGTATCTCACATATTATACCACAATAAGTTAAAAATTAATACATAATTTAGAAATAAAGAGTGATACCTTAGGCCAATAAAAAGATCAAAGAATAGTTTAACTGTCAGATATATGGAGATTGAAGAATTTACTATGGAATAAGAGACAACAAATATCACGAAATGAGAAATGGATTATTTTGATTGCTTTAAATTAAAAAGTTTTTACACGAAGTCAATGCAACCAAGATTAGAAGGAAAGGAGAAACCTGGAAAACTAATTTTTTATAGCTAGTGTTTCTAATAAAGGCTTCATTTCTTTTGTTTACCTTTCTTTTACATTTTTCTTCTCACTTTATTTTTCTTGATGTTACTCTATCTTTGTGGTGGGGGGTTATGTTTACTTTTTAAAACAAGATTATTGTAGTAATATGAAAATAATAAATTAATTTTTTTAAAAAATAGATCATACCTGGAACATCCTCCTGTGTCCACTCAACTATTAACCTCCTTGGCTTCCTTTAAGTCCCAACTAAAAACAGGAAACTTTTTCCATCCCTTCTTAATTCTAGAACCTTCCCTCTTTTACTTATTTCCTACTTATCATCTAAGTGTCTGTGTGTGTGTGTGTGTGTGTGTGTGTGTCTTCTCTTGTATATATTTATTTACATGTTGACTCTAGCATTAGTTTATAGGGCAAATTTTGCCTCTTTTTTATCTCTAGAATTTAGCACAGTTTCTGACATACAGTAGGTGCTTAACAAATGTTTATTGATTGATTGATTAGTTGATTGAGGCATTTTAAGATCCAAGGTACTAGGTGGTATCTAAAAATTAAAGTAATGTCAAAACCAGAAGTCTAAATTTTGTACAAAAGCGGAATGATAAAGATAAGATCCAGGCAATGGGAAACATTGATTTGAAACCACAAGTTAGTACTATTTGTAATTAAGAAATTTTAGATGCTTTCCCATTAAGTTATGGAATGCAGAAAAGATGCCCACTTCCATTAATATTACTTATCATAGTTCTAGAAATGCTAGTTTAGTAATTCAAGAAAGAAAATTAGAGGAATTTTCAGGGATGTTATAGGATGGTTCTTATTAAAAAATGAGTTTAGTGATGAGGTACTAATTCATTAAATCATAATATGTGTGGATGAAAAATCCATAATATGTTATTATTATTTGATGTTTCTAAAAGAGCAAAGGGAGTGGTGGGACAATATACTTCCACAAAAGCCAAGTCTGAGGTTACAAGTAGTTATGCTTACAAGAAATTATTTGCCTTTATCATGTAACTATCTGAATACCTCTTCAGGGCTTGGAATTAACATTCAAGCTAAAGCAAACAGGAACTTTTCAAAAGAAGATACCCAAACTACTAAGCCCTTGGGAAAAAAAAAGTATTCAAATTCACTCAAAATAAGGCAAATGCAAATTAAATCAATCCCCAGATATCAAAAGATAACCAGAATCAATAATGGTAGGGATTTGGGGCAATAAACATGTTAATTCACTGCAAAGGGAATTGTGAATTGGTTCCATTATTTAAGAAAGCAAACAAATATGTAATAAATGTTACAAAAATGTACAAACCCTTTTTCTAGTAATCTCATTTTTAGTTTTATACCCTAAGGAATTAGTAACAGGAAGAAAAGTTACACCTACACAAAAATATTCATGCCAGCACTATTTGAAATAGGAAAAAGAAAACAATATTATGTCCAGCAACTGGAAAATTAGTATATAAACTGTGACTTAAGGATGCAATGGAATATTATTCAGTCCTAAAGAATGACAAAGGTACAGAAATATATGGGAAGAATATAGGGGCCTAAAATGTGAAAACTGAATCAAAAATCCACTGACCATACCTCTCAGTCAGTTCATGAGTCTTCAAAAGTTTCTCTGAAACTCATTTTTTATAGTACAGTAATATCCTTTAACGATAAATGTCCCTCAGGGTTCTTTCGTGGGTCGTCTTCTCTCCCTCCCCCCACCCCCATTCTATATCACTTAGATGATCTCAGCAGCTACCATGGATTTAATTGCTATCTGCTAATATTTCTCAGATCTATCTATACAGCCCCTAACGCAAGACTTCCAGTCTTGAATCTTCAACTGTCTTCCAGACATCTAAAATTGGATGTTTAGAAGTTATCTTAAATTAATTATAGCCAAAATATACTCATTATCTTTTTCTTCAAGTCCTCCCTCTCTCCCACCTTCCCTGTTACTAGAGAGATCAATATCATCCTTCTTGTCCTTTAGATTCACTCTCTAGGAGTTATCCTTGATTCTTCACAAACTTTCACCTCTCCATATCCAAACTGTTTCAAGGCTTATAGATATCATTTTTGCAAACTCTCTCCAATATGCCCCTATCTCCCTTCTAATACCTTTACCCCTCTCCTTCACCTGATACCTGGACTATTACAATAGTCTGCCAGTAGACATGCCTGTCTCAAGTCTCTTCCCTCTTCAATCCATCCACTATTGAGCCACTATGATAATTATTTTTTTTTCTTAACTGCAAATCTGACCATGAAATCCCTCCTCAGTAAACTATAGTGATTCCTCATTACCTCAAGTATCAAATGCAAAATGCTCTGTTTGTTATTCAAAACTGTTAATAACCTAATCACCTCTTACTTTTCAGTCTTCTTATATCTTACTTCCTAAATACATTATTTTCCAGTCAGTGACACTGACTTCCTTGCTCTATAAACAAAACATTCTATTGCCTCTAGGCCAAAGCCTCCCTTCTTAATTGTATATAAAACTGAATCAATTTTATAACAATACAACTCATTCCCCAATTAACAGTTAATGAATAAGAACAAGTAGTTTTCAGATGAAGAAATTAAAGCATTTATAGACATATGAAAAAAGTTCTAATTAGAGAAACATAAATTAAAACAGCTTTGAGGTACCACCTCACACCAATCAGATTGGCTAATATGACTGAAAAGCAAAATGAACAATGTGGGAGAGGTTGTGAGAAATCTGGAACACTACTGCAGTTGTTAACTGGTCCATCCATTCTGGAGAACAATTTGGGAACTATATCTAAAGGGCAAAAAAAAAAACCTGTATATATCCTTTGATTTATCATACTATTACTAGGTCTATATCCCAATGAGCTCATAAAAGAGGGAAATGGCTCGCATGTACAAAGATATTTATGGCATCTCCTTTTTTTCTAGAGGCAAAGAAATTGGAAATTGAGAGGATGCTTCTCAATTGGAGAACAGTCAAACAAGTTGTAGTATTTGAGTGCAATGGAATATTATCTTTCTATAAGAAATAATTTCAGAAGAACTTGGAAAGACTTGAGTGAAGTGAGCAGATCCAAGAGAACATTGTACACAATAATAGCAACATTGTGTGATGATCAACTATGACAGACTTTGCTCTTCCCAATAGATAATTCTAAAACAATTCTTAAAAGCTCTTGTGGCGAAAATTTCATCCATATCAAGACAACAAACTTTAGAGTTTGAATGCAAATAGAAGCATATTTTCACTTATTTTTACTTTCTTGTGTTTTTCCCTGAGTCTACTTTGGCAACATGATTAATATGGAGATATGTTTGACATGATTTGTACATTATAACCTATATCAAGGTTGCCCAAAACGAAGCCCATCTGTGGGTTTACTAAATACTTTATTAAACAAAGAACAGTTACCACAGAGCTCTCACTAAAATGGCAAATCAAAATATATTGTCTATTGTTTTAATAAAAAAAAACTTTTAAATAAGGTTGGACATGCAGGTGGCTAGGTGGCACAGTGGATAAAGCACCGGCCCTGGAGTCAGGAGTACCTGGGTTCAAATCCGCAAATACTTAATAATTACCTAGCTGTGTGGCCTTGGGCAAGCCACTTAACCCCATTTGCCTTGCAAAAAAATCTAAAAAAAAAAGTAAGGTTGGACAGCCCTGACCTATATCATATTACCTGCTATTTGGGGAGGGGTGAGGGGAGATAGGGAGGGAGGGAAAATTTTGCATCTCAAAATCTTACAAAATAATTGCAATTGGAAAAAAATTAAAAATTTTAACACAAAAAACCTTTCACTTTAACCTAATAAAAGAGAAAGAAAAAAGAAAAGTAGCTAGGTGGCAATGTGTATAGATTGATGGACCAGAAGTTAGGAAGAAATATTTTTTATTCTGCTCTACTAATTTAGCACTATGTCCCTTACAAGAAATTTAAATTTTCCCAATCTTGATTTCTTCAGGTATAAAAGAAATAATAACAACTACCCCAGAGCTTGATAGTTAGGATAAAATGGGATAATATGTGTTAATGTAATTTGCAAATAGGGATGGAAGAGATCAGATTGAAGGGTGGGCTTAGGCTGTTTATGATCTAAAGACCACTCCCTCCTCTTGGATATGCTCTTTTTAATGTTTTAGTGACCATTTCTCCTCCTTGGTTATTCTGCTTTCCTACTTTATTTTTGCTGAATGTTCATCTAGGTCATGCTTTCTAAATATAGGTATGGTCCAAGGCTCTAAAACTGGCCTTTTCTCCTTTTTATTATAATCTCACAGTTGATGACTTCATCAGCTGCCATAGATTCAGTTATTATTATCTCATTGTTGATGACTCTTGGAGCTAAATGTTTATCCAAAATTTTCCTTCAAGTTCTAATCTCACCACATCAACTTTATTTTAGGTATTTTGAATTGGATGTCTTGTCAAAATAAGTGCTTACAGTCTCTCAGACTTTCCCTTGTTCCATTATCCCATGTTTTCATTGCCTTAATACTTTTTTTTTATTATTTAAAGCAATGGGGTTAAGAGTGACATGCCCAGGGTCACACAGTTTGGCAATTATTAATTGTCTGAGGTCAGATTTGAACTCAGGTCCTCCTGACTCCAGGGCTAGTGCTCTATCTACTGTACTACCTAGCTGCCCCCTGCCTTAATATTTTTTTAAATGATTAAACTCTAATAATATTACCAACTGGACAGTTTTGTGAGTTCACAGTAGACTTAACAAAATTATTGAAAGTAATAGTTCCAAAAGTCTCTGAGAACACACCATATGTAATAAAATGTTCATTCTTCTAAAAAGCAATTATTACATTAATGTATAGCTAAAAGGGGGTTTATTGGTTTATTCTGATTTCTTTATTTGGAAGAGGAAAATAAGATTTGAGAATGAGATAGAACTGAGGTATCCCCAAGGTCATTCAGTAAATACACAGCAGTACTTTGGAATTTAGGACTCTAGTCACATTGAATTTATACAACTATCTCTAATATTCCAAGGAATGATATATTTTTATTTTTTCTTTCCTTCCTTCTTTCTTTCTTTCTTTCTTTCTTTCTTTCTTTCTTTCTTTCTTTCTTTCTTTCTTTCTTTCTTTTTTTTTTTGGTGGGGAAGTGATGACTTTCAAGATATGTGACCTGGGAATATTTCTTTTCCCTCATAAAAGTGGCAGATGAATTCATTCGCAGAAAATTTGAATGGGATAGAAACATTTCTAGGAGCCCTAGCGGGTTAGTTTCACAGGAAACAATGACATCACAATTGGTTATAAAAAGACCTAATGACTTAACTGACACATCAGTTGATAGATTAAATAGAAAATAGAAAAAGAATCAAGTTGGCTCATCTAAACAATTTTCCTTTCCTGTCAATAACTTCACCACTTTCTCCTCTCAATTATTCTTATTCTGAACATTTCTACTCATTAAATTAGTTTTAAGAATATTTAAAAACATTTAAAAACATTATATTAACATGAAAAGTCTCAGTCCTCTACTGAAAATAAAATTGGTATACATAAGAACCATTATTTTTAATGTTATTTTCCTAAAAAAAAGCCATGAAAATTTAACTTGAAATAGATTTACAACATACAAATTTATTGATAATTCTGTAGCCTAACAAAGTAATTGTCTCCCTAAGTATAGTAAAGAACTCATATAATCTTATTTGAACTTACCATGCCTGGCCACACACTTGTTAACAAAAGCAAAAACAATAATTTTAGAAGTTTGCAGAAGAAGAGTCTATACTTCAGATTAGTATTTAAAGCTTATTACCTCATAATACCTGACATTTAGACAATATTTAACATTTGCAAAGCATTTTACATACATTATCTCATTTGAACCTCGCAGCAAACCCCTTGAGATATGAGCTGTAGGAAGAAACAGATTCAGAAATGTTTCCTGAGACAAATAGATTATGAAGGATGGATATTCAGTGAGGGGGGTGGCAGATGAGGCAGAACACCTTACTAAGGCAATTCTTTTATTGCAGTAAGAATGCTTGGCCTGGAGTCAAAAATCTTGAGTTCAAATTGGACCTCAGTTGGTACTACATGTATGGGCAAGACTCTTAACCATTGATTTCCTCAATTTCCTCAAATGCAAAATATGGATAATATTTTAAATGCAATTTAAAATATAAAATAAAAAATATTAAAAAATGGACAATAATCTACATCCTAAGGCTGTTGTAAGGATCAAATGAGATGATATTCATAAAAACTCTTAGCAAAATGTCTAGCACATAGTATATTGTGTCATTTTATGACTTATTCCTTTCCTTTCTCTCTTAACTGACCTTACCCCAATTCATCTTGATCTGACTTGAAAGCACAGCAAGCTAACTACTATGAAGCAATGTCTCTCAATTTAAGATGTTGTAATGAAAGAACAGTTCTTATTTTATAAATAATTCATGTTCATCTGTAAAGGAATGTTCTAATCCTTTTGACAAATATATTTTACCCTGGGTATAGAGAAATCCATTGGAAATTTATTCTTACCCAGAGAAGGGAGATTATCATTGCCCTCAGGACCTCTTTGCTGCCCAGGGAATATATTCCTACTTTTTCATGCAACTATTTTTCTTAGAATTCAAAGATCTACAATTATAAATATTCAGTTGTTTCCTTTTTAATTGTCTTGTCTTTTCCTATGACATAGAAATCTCTTGACAATAGGATGTATCTTGAGGAAAATTTGTAGAATTCTCTGGAGTATCTCCAAATTTTCTCAGTAACTAAGGGTAAAACATATAGCAAGATGTTAGAGTTTGCACTATTACCAACCACATTTAATCCTCCTGGGGCAGAATTCTATCTGATGAGCTGCCTGCGGATCTTGATTAGAGTTTTTTTGTCAGTCTTCTGCAAAGCTCTACCCTTGGAACAGAGAAAAGTGCATTCTAGCTGAGATTATAAAACATGGACACTGGGGAAATATAATAGAAAAATGCTTCTTTATTATACCTTTTCTTATACAGTAGTAAAAACAATTCGAGGCAACTAGATAAAATAAAGCACAGAGGGATGGTATTTGTAAAGAACAAACTGAAAGCAAACCCTCCACTTAATTTTGAGTTGTCTATTAAGAAAAGGGATAAGAGAAAAGATTCCCTATCAACTCTCCATCTCTTCCAACTAGCTGCATTCACATATGCAAATTTTGTAAAACAAAAAATGAAATTCTTTACCTATTTTTGACTTTGAAGGAAAATATTGTTTAATTAAGCAATTAACTAGTTTAATAGTTAATTAGCTAGTTTAATATAGTTTATTAACTATCTCCTTTAAGATGGTTTGTTAACTATCTCCTTTGTCCCAAGTCCTGTATTGCATGCTGGGGAAATAAAGGAATAAAAAAAAATCTCTGCTCTCAATGGACTTACATTCTTTCAATTTTGAGATCATTTTTATATATTTGTACACATTTAAGTATATTCACAATAAATATAAAATCATGTGATGTAGGCTTGAAAGAAAGGGATTTAGTATTAAAGAGAATATTTCTATTCCTCTTTCTTTCTTTTTTTTTTAAAGTTTTTTTTTCAAGGCAAATTGGGTTAAGTGGCTTGCCCAAGGCCACAAAGTTAGGTGATTATTAAGTGTCTGAGGCCGAATTTGAACTCAGGTACTACTGACTCTAGGGTCAGTCCTCTATCCACTGAGCAACCTAGTTGCCCCAACTGCACCACCTGGCTGCCCCTCTATTCCTCTTTTACCTTAACTCTTATAAAAGGTATTTCTGAGTCACACCAGAGATCAGAACATGACAAAATACATATTGAGAGCTTTCAGTTAAATTCAATGACAACTCAGGCTAATTAATTAAGCATCTACTTAGGCATTTGCTAAGACAAAGTTTGGGGTTTTTTAATATTATTTTAGTTTTTTTGCAGAAAATAAAACCAAACGAACAGAAGTGTTTAGCAAAAACTCATGATTGAAATAGAGTATATTAGAACCCTGATGGAAAGTCATTTCTGAAGTCCATTTTAAAGACAAGTAAAACCAATCTTGTGCAATTTACTTGGGAAAAGGAAAGACACTTTTAAGCCTCCATTTTAAAGCACATATTGGTGTATATATGGGAAATTGTCCTAATTTATACTTTCTTGTTTGGCCCATATACATGCCTTGTTTTATTTTACCACCATCTTCCTTTCTGTCATTGGACTCTAAGAAGATCTGAAATACATTTTTGTTAATAAGTCCAAAGGGAAACACATTTAATAGTGAATGAAAAAGTTTCTGTTTGGAAAATACTCATCAGATGAAAAGGCAGCTGGATAGCCTGGTCTTGTAGTTAGGAGGATGGGAGTTTGAATCTAGCCTCAGATGCTTGACATTACTAGCTGTATGACCTTGGATAAGTCACTTAACCCTAATTGCCTCTCCTCCAGGGCATCTCCAGTCATCCTGATTCATATCTGGTCACTGGATTCAAAGGACTCTGGAGGAGAAAGTGAGACTTGTGACTTAACCTCATCCCCTAGCACAAATCCAATTCATCTGCTTTTCATGGCATCATCTTCTTGATGTCATGGTCCCTTGAGGATGAAGGACAAATATCATTCATCAGATGATATATGGTATTTAGACCTGAGAGATCTTATATGTAATCTAATCCAGTGCTTTTAATGTATAGATGAAACATGACAATAACTAATGTTTGAAAATCAATGTAACATAAAGAGTTAAATAGATAATGAAAAGCAAGGTAACAAAAGGGGCTAAATAAAGAAAAGTAGAAAATAGAAGCACTTTTCTAGACTCACAAATAACAGGTATTTAATGAAACCATGTTGAATTTGATTGAAAAACAAAAGTCAGAAATGAAACAACTGTAAAACTAAATCAGATATATTTTTAAACATCATAATTATATGGACATTCCCATTAAAGTATTTCAGAATAATTTACATAGATACTTCAAGGCTTGAGTTCACAGAATGGTGATAAGATTGGATGTGATTTATTCAAGGTGAGCATCTTGTTTCTCAGGAATGATTTTAAATCATGCAAAATGGAGTTACATTTATATTCTTCTACTAAATTTCCTTTATTCTATCCTTACCTCTTTACCAGATTTTTAATTTTGTTATTGTTGTTTTGTTTTATTTTTGTTGTTAAAATAAAAGTACTGCTTTTTGGTAAACACAGATTCCAATCTTTGAATTCAATAAAGTAGGGAAGACATTTAAAAGCAATGTAAATGCAATGCATGTAATTATTATTTGTTCAAGCTTATCTTTTTTTTTTAAGGTTTTTGCAAGGCAATGGGGTTAAGTGGCTTGCCCAAGGCCATATGGTTAGGTAATTATTAAGTGTCTGAGACCAGATTTGAACACAGCTACTCCTGACTCCAGGGCCAGTGCTTTATCCACTGCGCCACCTAGCTGCACCCTCAAATTTATCTTAATATATTTCAAAATTTGTCTCATTTAGACTTTATAAGATCTCATCTTACTTCTCACCATTTATTTCTGATTGTGTGAATTTCATAACTATGCCACAGATATCTTTCCACCCTGGAATTTCTCTCTGACTTTTTCATCATTCCTCCTCCCCATTTCTTGCATCCTTTCATTTGTGAGTTTCTCCCAAAAAGCTATATTTTAAGGAGGAATTCAGATGAATCATGATGCATTCATCTTTCAGGTCTGCTTCTGATTCTGTACTTGCCTTCATGTCCTTATGCAGGTATGTATATCTTTTCTCCATACTTTCCAGCTCTTTCATATGTAGTAGGCATTTGCTAAGACAAAGTTTGGGGTTTTTAAATATTATTTTAGTTTTTTTGCGGAAAATAAAACCAAACGAACAGAAGTGTTTAGCAAAAACTCATGATTGAAATGTAAGCTCCTTGAAGACCCCCTGCCATACTTTCGTTAATATCCATATCTCTGATGACTATTCTTTCTAAGAACACAATAAATCCTTGTCATCTTGTTGACTTCCTCAGAAATATTTTAAGTGAATCAGAATTTGCTGAAGGCTCTAAAGATAGAGAGCAGATGGCCAGAGAAGTCAATACTGTATCTACTCTACCACCTTGAAGTGGGAGAAATTGGTGTTTTCACCATAAAGATATCTCTTGAAGTGCAAACCTCACAACTAGCCCTGGAGGTAGAAAAGCTCAGAATTTTTATTTTATAAGTCTGCAAAGCTCACAGATTAAGCTTTTTCCTGAAGAGATAGTAAGCTGCTTGAGAATGGACTGGATAACAAAGTTCTAGGCAAGAGTACCTGAGGGAAAAAAGAGAATGGAAAGCAGTCATAAGAGCTGGTTGGTCTCAGGCTGCAGGGACTCAGGTCAAGAGGGATGTTTAGGCAAGTCTTACCTACTTCCTGTGAGTGGAACAGTCAGATAAAAGGGTACCCCACCCCTTCTTTGTGAATGAGGTCAGGTAAAGGCAGGAAAATGGAGGAAGAGTAAAGGGTTGAGCTGAGGTTGCTCTAATCTTGCCTGACATTGACAATGAAGTTACATAGAACAAAAGGAGGGAATTTATATCTGATTAGGACCCATCATAGGGAGTCCTCAGAAAACTTCAGACACAAATAATATTTTCTTAATGACTGCCTCATTTACAGAATTTTTATGAATGTGTATATATATATATATATATATATATATATGAATTTCATAGTCCCCCCCCACCTTGGAATTGTATTCCACAGTCTTGTTAATAGGCATTTCTTTCATCCACTTGCTAATAGATATTTTATCCCCATATATGAATGGCTCAATTAAACTCTAATTAGGATGACCTATCTCAGTAGTTTGGTGATGTTCTGAGACTCAAGCCAATGAACATTCTATAATATGCAAACAGGAGAATCTGAAAGAGTCCCTCTCCTAACCATAGGAAAGCTATCTTTGACTTGGACTCTCCCCTCTGATAATAGCAAACATATCTCTCATTTTTGTTTTTAAGCTTTGATATTAATGACCCTTATCCTTCAAAATCCTGATAATTGTAGCTTCCAGAAAGTATTTCCTCTTTGTGTATGTAATGCAGCTGCTTTTCCTTCATTATTTTCATGGTTATTTCTACATCCTTTATAAACATATCTAGGATTATGATAATATGGTTTGAATCTTCTGCATAAATTATATTGAGGTTCTTTTAAAGCCTTTGCAGATCTTTTCCATATTTCATGTATTTGTTTTCTACCTAGTTTCATTTTCAGGTGCTCCTGGTATGATGTTAGCTACTTTTTATGATCCTAGAAATTGAGATTGTATAACTTATACCTTTCCATCACTCTTCTCCATAAGATATTGCAAATGATTTTAATTATGGAATCAGTGTTATCTTTACCTTCCACAACACTGATTGATAAATAATTGAAATATTTTCCAGTTAAAGTGCTTCTTGGCAAGATCTAAAGATTTCTTAGTTACTATACTTGTTTACAATGAAATCATTGAAATCAAAGACTCCTAATATGTCCATATTTCCTGTTTTAGTAACATTTAAATATCATGTATTTCTTGTATGCCATACTTTTTCCATTATTTTTTCTTTGTATTAATTTTGATTATTCCTATAAAAAGTCATTAGTGTGGTTGGACATGGTCCACTGATTCAAAAATCAATAAAGAAATTTTAAAGAAGCTTAAAAAGGTTTTTGGAAAATGTTTTAAGCATAGTTCCAGGTTCAAATGTGAAGAATTCACAAAAGTATCAACTCTGACTCACATGAATTTAGGAACGACAAAGTTGATTTAAGAATTGCTATGGTTAGCAAAAACTAGGGAAAAGAAAGAGTAAAGGCAGTTGGAAGCCAGTGATCCCCTAAAGAATAGAAGGATAAGCAATGAGGAAAGGTACAGGAACATGGGATGTTACATGGAGGATTATGCTCCCCAAAAGCAGGTTAGTGTTACCAGAAGAAACTCAACTGACTAGAGGTTAAACTTTTAAAGGGAAACCTGAGAAAATGTAGATCTAGGTGGGAAAGCAGAGGTGAGGTAATGGATTTGTTAATGTAGAGCATTAGCTCAATAACTTAATCCTTTCAGGCTAGGGCAGGGACCCATTCTTTTGATGTTAGGGGCTTGTCCTTGCCAGGGAGGGCAACTAAAAGTTGATTGAACTCATCTCAATAATTTGCATAATGGGATGGAGTTAGGGGTGTATATTGCCTTGATCAATGTTAAATGTAAGATTCATGGTCATTGCCAGAGGGAGCAGATTAATTGTAAAACATTTTTCTGTCCAATATTTCTTTCTTTGTTTTTATTTTTTATTTTTTTAAGTTTTTGTAAGGCAATGGGGTTAAGTGGCTTGCCCAAGACCACACAGTTAGGTAATTATTAAATGTCTGAGGCTGGATTTGAACTCAAGTACTCCTGACTCCAGGGCCAGTCCTCTATCAGCTCTGCCACCTAGCCACCCCCAATATTTCTTTTAATTCAGAATGACTTCTACAGCAGTAAGGAATCATTCTCTATTAACATATAATAAGTTTTATTTGTCAACTTGGAATAGTTTTCTCAAAAAGTATTTATGGTATATGACATAAAGTTTCTGGGTAATCTAAAGCTTATTGTTCCATATTTTTATACCTTCTTTCAAAATTGTGTTTCACATTCCTTATATTTTTACAAATTTACAGTGAAGTCACTGGATTCCAAAATATTAATTTGGATTTTCTTAGTGAATTGTTATAGAAGTGAACATCAAGTGTCCCACATAATGATGATGTTCTTACCTAGACTGATACTTAGAAATGGTTTCTATCTTGCCACTGATATATTCTCAACATCCCAACGTGGTAGAAATTTGAAACATTTGTGAGTTAATGGCTAATACTTAGGGTTACCTCCATACAACAATGAGGAATATGATTGTAATTTTATGGAAGATTTCAGAGATTCAAACGAGATCAAAATGATTAAATTCAAATTTAAAAAAGCCTGCCCATACTTTGTTTTTTATAGTATAGTGATCAGGGTCAGTATCCAATTCTTAATAGACTGTAAAGTTTCTTAGGAATAAATACTCTGCTTTGTCTAGTCTGGATACATCCTCTAATGTTTGGATAGTGCTCTACACAATAAATGAAGATATAGGCTTAATTTATTTATTGCATATTCCAACATTCTTTTTCACTTATTTGGAATGGGAGGGACAGGGAAGATATAAGACATAGCTATTATTCATCCTGTGAAATTCTCTCATTTTGAAATCTGAAGCCATGTCACCATATGTTCAAAAGATATCTGGAATTATCAATTCATAATTCTTGATTTGAAACCCCTAGACTCTAAAACTTTCTGTCTTACACAATCTATTGGATAGCCATCACTTTTTTTTGAAAAACAAATCCATTTAAATTCACAGCTAATCTTTGAATTCAGTCTAAAAAATAGATCTTAAAATAATATCTTTTAACAGACAAATGAAGGAATAACTTGGAACTGACTGAATTGTAGATGAAGAGAATGTTGCTGTTTCCACTAAGTAGATAGAAAGGACCTTCAGTTGAAGTTGAATTAATAATATTGTACTTATTCAAAGAAAATTACTTCTTTTTGGATGAATTTTCAAGTCATTAACTCAAATCATAATATGTCTATAGAAAGTTAATGTTATTTCTTACAATATGATATTTTGACTGGTCCTTACTCTTAGTAATGTTTGGGACTTTTTCTAAGGTAAAGACTACAACCTATCTGACAAAAAACATGTTTATTTCATTTTTATTTTATAAAAAGGGGAAACTGAGGTTGGATGTGAGTACATGAGGATTAGGACACCTTGTATTTATATTTTTTTGGAGAAGAGAGGAGGGCAAGTTCATCCTTGTAAGGCTCTTTCAGTGTATAAATGTTCTTCACAGATACAGATCACTATTTTATCTGTAAAATATAATTGCATATCTCAGCCATCATCTGCCCTTTGTATAGGCTGTACTGCTTGCCTAGAATTGACTCCTTCCTCCTTCTCATCATGTCTTCCTCTTAGAGTTCCTAATTCCTTATACCTTCTATCTGAGGTTTGATCCTTTTTATTGATAGTTCCACTTTCCCCATAAATATAAAATTACTTTACATTGGCTTCATTTCTCTTGTGCATTCTAAAGTACAAGGAAGGTACTATGAGACCAAGAGCTATTTCCTTTTTTCCTTTCTATTTTCAGAGTCAAGCAAAATTCTAGGCAAAAATCATTCAGTCAGTAAGAGCTTGTTGAATAAGTGTTAGATATCACAAAAGACTATAACAAGTCACTGGAAGTAAAGATCATTTCAGCTAAAACTTTATGAAGGTGGCAACATTTGTGACAGGAAGAAAGAGATGAGTAGAAGCTTTGATTAAAAGAGATAGAGAAGAAAGAGAGAAGAGAGCTTTCCAAAGGTAGGGAAGAATATGAAAGAAAGTCTGGAGGTGACAAAATATGAGGGACTTTTTATACACATATACATATGTGTGCATATGTTGTTAGTTACTTTATTTTTAAATTTGCATTCAGTATTTTCCCCAATTATATGCAAAAACAATCTTTAAATTACATTTTTAAAACTTTGAGTTCAAAATATTTTCCTTTCCTCCCTTCCTAAACACCCCTTGAAAAGGAAAGGAAATTGAAATAAGTTAGACATGTGTCAAGCAAATCTCCATAACAGTCATGTTGTGAAAGAAAACAGACCTCCAAAAGACCCCTCAAGAAAAATACATTTTAAAAAAATTATATTTCATTTTGCATTTGGATATCATCAGTTCTTTCCCTGGGGTGGATAAAATATTTCATCATAAGTCCTAGGTCCTTAAGAGTAATCTTGGATCTTTATACCGCCAAGAATAGTTAAGTCATCCACAGTTGATATGATATAATATTTCTGTTACTTTGTTCCAGGTACATTTCACTTTGCATTTTCTCATGTATGTCTTTCCACATTTTTCTGAGTGCCATGCTCATCATTTCTTATAGCAGAATAGTGTTCTATAATAATCACATATTCTGTTCAGCCACTCCACAATTGAGTCAAGTGCCTGAGGCTGGAATCAAATTCTGTCCTACTGAATCCAAGGCTAGTCCTTTGACTCTTATCAGAAGATCAAGAGTTCAAGTCCAGTCTTAGATACTTACTAGCTATTTGGCCTTGGACAAGTCACTTAACCCTGAGTGCTTGACATCCAAGGTTATCTCCAGTCATCTTGATTGATATCTGCCACTGGAAAGGATAAGTGATAGATAAGCAATGAGGAAAGGTACAGGAACATGAGATGTTACATGGGGCATTATGTTTCCCAAAAGCAGGTTAGTGTTACTACAAGAAACTCAACTGACTAGAGGGTGAACTTTTAATGAGAAACCTGGGGAAATGTAGATCTAGGTGGGAGGGCAGAGAGCAGTACCCTCTCACTCAAATCCAGTTCATGTTCTTGTCATGGCATCTCCTCCTTGATATCATGGTCTTTGAAAATTAAGCACAAATATTTTTGGTATATAGACACAGTAGTAATATTCTCTAGTTTAAAGGGTATGCATGACTTTATAGCCTTCTACACATAGTTCTAAATTGCTCTTCAGATTGGGTGCATCAGTTCATAGCTTAGTGTGTTACTGTCTCATTTTCCTGGCATTCCCTTCAATACTTTTCATATTCCTTTTCTATCCTATTAGGCAATAGAATAGGTATGAGGTAATACCTCAGAATTGTTTCAATTTGTATTTTTCCAATAAATAATGAATTAGAGCTTTTTTATGTGATTATGGATAGCTTTGATTACTTCATCAGAAAATTGTTCATGTCTTTTGATCATGTATCAGTTGGGGAATAGTACTTATTTTTATAACTTTGACTCAATTCTCTCTGTTTGAGACATGAGGCCTTTATCACAGAAACTTCAAATTTTTTCACAATTATTATTGTTAATTGCATGTCCTTCCATCGTTTTCTCCCCATGTCCATTTATTTTATTCTCTCTCCTATTTCATCCTATCCTTCCTCAAAAGTATTTTGCTTCTGATCACCACCCTCTCCCAATCTGCCTTTTCTTCTTTTCACCTCTCTACCTAACCCTCTTTTTTCCTGTGAGGTAAGATAGATTTCCATACCCAACCAAGAATGTTTGTTATTTCTATTTTGATCCAATTATAATGAGAGTAAAGTTCACTCATTCACACTCATTCTCTTTCCCTTCACTGTAAAACTTTTTTTAGCCTCTTTTGTATGGGAAGTATTATTCCCACTTTTGCTGGGCAGGTGATTTTTTAGTTGGAATCCTATCCATAATCACATAGGGAAGAGTCCAACTTTAACAAAAAATTCAAATATGGGAATTAGCCAAAAAATAAATGAAGAAACAGCAGCAACAACTAAATAGAACTTAACCATAAAAAGTTATAGTGTTCAGGAAGATCAAGACATAAAATTAGAAATAATCAACAGAGTGAAAATAAAGTCTTAAAAATGCTAATAGGGCTCAACAAGAATTTTTGAAGAGTTAAAAAAGTAAGGAAAGTGTGGTAGAAGGAAAAAATTGGGAAAAAAGGGAGTGATGCAAGAAAATTATTAAAAGAGAATTATCAGCTTAGTAAAAGAAGCATAAAAAAGTCTAAAGACAGATTGATCAAATAGTAAAAGAGGAACAAAAACAAGTTGAAGGAAATCACCTCCTTAAAAAGTAGCCGTGGACAGATGGAAATGGAGGTACAAAAGCTTCGTGAAGAAAAATAATTACTTAAAAATTAGAATTAGGCAAGGGGAAACTAATGACTACATGAGACATCAAGATACAATGAAACAAAGTCAAAAGAATGACAAAGTAAAAGAATATATGATATATTTCCATCAAAGAAAAAAATTCACCTGGAAAACAGACTGTAGTAAGAAAATTTAAGAATTATTGGACCACACAAAAGTCACAATTAAAAAAAGAGCCTAGAAATTATAGTACAGGTAATTATGAAGGAAAACTTCTTTGATATCTTAGAGAGGATCAAATACAAATTGTAAAAAGAAAAAAAACTCTTAATCACCTCCTGAAAGAAATCATCAAATAAAAACAATTTATCATAGCCAAGTTTCAGAACTCCCATGTCAAAGTGAAAATAATTCTAATAGGGGAAAAAAGCATCCATTCAAGTGTCATGAGACCATAGACAGGATCACACAAGACTTAGTGGCTTTCATGTTCATGAAATGGAAGACTTGGAATATGAAATTAAGAAGGCAGAAGAATTAGGATTACAACTAAGAATCACCTACTGAGAAAAAAAATTGAGTAGAATAATCATGTGAAAAATGGATAATTAATGAAAGAACTTTTGAATATTCCTGATGAAAAGATCAGAAGAATGCAAAATTTTACACTTGAAAATGAGGCTTAAGAGAAGCATAAAAGGGTAAACATAAGGAACTCAACAAAGCTAACCTATTTATATTTCCATGTACACCGATCATGTATATAAATCATAAGAACTTTATCATCATTAGGGAAGTTAAAAGGAGTTTATGTAGACAGAAGTCATATATGTATGTCAATTTTTTTGGAATGATCTCCAAAAAATAAAGGGGATGGAGAGTAAGGATTCATTGGGGAAAAGGGAAAAGTAGAATAAATAAAAGAAGTATGCCAAGAAAGAGCTTTTACAAGGGAAGGGAAAATAGGTGATAATTGCAGGAAATGACTATACCTGGTTCTTATTGAAACTGGATCAAGGAGAGAAGAATATAGATAAATAGATATGGATAGATTGTCTCTAAAAATGAATCTTAGTCAATAAGGGAATATGAAGGGAAAGGAATGAAGGAAAGTATAGAGGATGATCAGCTTGAAAGGAAGAAACACTTGGCCAGAGTGATCCAAGAAAATTTATGAAAAAAATACTATATATACTTTCAGAGAGAACAGATGAACTGAGTTCAACTTGAAGTATAATTTGCCTATATTATTTGCTTTTCTTTGAAATAATATTAATATGGAAATATATTTTGCATGAATTCACATGTAAAATTATTTATCTTCTTAGTGAGAAGAAGAGGTATGTTGATGGCCCTTGAGTAAGTTTGGGTTAGAAGGTCAGTTATGATTATAAGACATAAGCTCTGGTGACCCTCAAGCTGAATACTTTCCATGGAACTCTGATTTGACAATACAACTGTGTCATTAATGGTTCCACTTGTTGATATCTCCAAGCTTCTTGACATGGGTTACAACCTGCCAGGTTACATCCTGCCCAAAATAGAGGTTCATCATTGTTTTTATCCTGTATGCTAATTTTGTGGTTTTCTGCTATAAGGAACTGATTGATATTACCAATAAATGGCTCTACTAGCACCCCCACCCAAGTGTATGCATGTTTTTTTTCTTTCCTGAGCTGATTGAATCCCCTGGTAGACAGGGGAACTCAACAGAGGTAGTAGATATGATGAGAGAATTTGTGACTCAAAATTTTAAAAAGATAATAATGTTAAAAGTAGTAATAAATATAAAAACTAAATTTTAAAAAATTAAGCCATAAAGGAGATTGAAAGAATAAAGGAAGGAAATTATGATGGATAGTCTTAAGCTAGAATCCAGAAACCACAGTTCAAATCCATTGCCAATTTTACTGCCTTTTAGGCAACTTACTTAATTTTGAACCTAAGCTACTCATTTGTAAAATGAAATTTTTTTTGAGGAAACCACGAATTGAATATAATATCCTTTGAGACCTTAAAGCCCCTGGTAAGTATTAATTGCTACTATTACAGGTCAAATGTTTGGCCTTAAGTAGATACAATTTCTCTGGAAGGTGAGAGATTAGTGAAGACATGAATAGGTTTTGAAATAGTAAAAAAGAATTGTAAGAATTTATTTCACATGGCTTACATTTTAATGAAGTAGGAAGTCATATTTTAAGTATGAAACTTCATATGATAAATAGTTACTATGAACTAGGCTCTTTGATAGGAATTTGTTTTTGTTTTTGTTTTTGTGGTTTTTTTAGTTTTAAAAGATGGAAAGAGGCATGCCTTTGAATTTTCTGGTAGATAGAATTCTAGAGACATTTCCCTCTGCCAAAGCAGGTCAGTGCCTGCTCTGTCTAGCCTGGCTGCCATTTAAGGTTAAATGTTTTAACTGTGAATACAAACTAGTATTGCTAGAGGCAAAAATTGAACACAGATGTTCTTGATTTCTTGACTCTAAAGCTAATTTTCTATCCATGCAGAAAAATAGTTTAACCTAGTGAATAATATATTGATCTTACAGTCAGCAAGACTTAATTTCAACTCCCATTTCAAAAGCTTTTTGCTATACAACCCTAACAAGTTACTTAAAGTTTGTGCATCTCAGTTTCCTCATCTATAAAATGGGGAAAGGAATTGAACTTGACCTAGAAAGTCAGTAAGTTTCCTCTCATTATTATACTGTTTTTCATTTGAGCTAGGATTAATAGTTTTATCTTTCTTTTTAAAATAATATAATCCTTACCTCCAAGCAATTTGCTTTCTAAAGATGTGATATGTACACAGATAATCACATAATATAGAACAAAGTATAAGATGCTATAGAAATAATTGAAGAGGAATAACACACTTAGGATTACAACTAAGAATCACCTATCTGAAAAAAAATGAGTGCAGTGCATCATGGGGAAAATGGAAATCAGAGAATATTTTATGCAGAAAGAATATATATATTGAAATATTTAGTACCCCAATTCAAAAGCCTTGTCAAAAGCTTAGTGTATTTTCATAAAGAGAGTAAAAAAATATTAGAAAGGAAATAATGGCGGTGGCTGGGTGGCACAGTGAATGGAGTACTGGTGATGGAGTCAGGAGTACCTGAGTTCAAATCTGGCATCAGACACTTAATAATTACCTAGCTGTGTGGCCTTGGTCAAGCCACTTAACCCCATTTGCCTTGCAAAAAAAAAGTAAGGAAATAACTGAACTTAAGATTATTGTTATTATTATTATTATCATTATTATTATTATATAAGTGAATGGCACAAAGTTTGCATGAGAAAATGAAATATAAACTAAGAGAATTTTAAAGGAAGACCAAAGAAAATGAAAATATGAAGGGAAGAATAAGAGCATGTTTGCACTAATATAATTTTAAAGCACTTAGAATATGCATTTTCAATTTCTAACTCAGTAGCTGATCAAAAATGACATCAGTTGAGTATCTGTTATTCATTTAACCTATTAATGAAATTAGAATCTATTTTTTTGATTTTAAAGATTATGTGAATAGGAGTCAAAAAATACTAGGCTAATTTTCATATATTCCTAAAATGAGTATATAGAACTTGTTCTGTGAATGGGACAGTATTCATTGCTACTTTTTAAAATTAAAAAAATTTTTTTAATGTATTTTTATATATTTCATTAAGTTCCATGTACATTCCAATTACGTGTAAAAATATGACATTTAATTTTTAAAATTTTGAGTTTAAATTCTCTCCTCCAAAAAATGATTATACATATGAAGTCATACAAAACATATTTCACATGAGACATGTTGCAAAAGAAAACACAAAACAATATGTATGCATGTATGTATGTATGCATGTATACCATTGATGAAAAAAAATTTAAAAGTATGCTTTGCTCTGTACTCAGTGTTCATCCATTTTCTCTTTGGAGATGGGTAACATTTTTCATTATGGGTCCTTTGGAATTGTCCTGGATCAGTCTTGGTCAGAATACCTGAGTTCACAGTTGATCATCCTTACACTGCTGTTACTTTGTGGATGATGTACTTGTGGTTTTATTCACTTCATTTTTTATTAGCTCTTATAGGTCTTCCCAGATTATTCTGAAGCCACCTCCCTTGTCATCTATTTCAATAACTCAATAGCATCAGTATCACATCACAGTCATATACCACAACTTGTACAACTATTTCCCACATTGGTGGGCATCCCCTCAATTTCCATTTCTTTTTTTTTTTGGCTACTTTTTAAGTAAGGTTACCCTCATGGCTAGAAATTCAATGGCTCTTTTGTCCAAATGTGAACTCATTCAGTTCCACAGGGATATTTAGTCCATCTTTCAATTTGGCTCAAGTCTTCTGGATTTCAAATAATGTACTACTGGGGTCTTTAACTTTAGATATCCTCTTCATATAAGGAGCATGAGGCTGAAATATTTGGTGTTATTATCTTTACACTAAAAATGCATTACTTTCATTTGGATTTTCCTGAAGCTGTTTTCTTTTTATTTTTTAACACTATAGTGTGAAAGGAAGTATGAAGGAAAGGATTATGAAAGCAATATTTCTATTGTCACATGGTTTCTTTTCTTGCTGTTCATGGAGAATAGCTTTCCCTGAACACCTTTCTTTCAACTTTCTAAACCCAGGACAGTAGATACAATTCAATAAACTCTTTCAATCAAGCAGCTTAATTAAAATAATTTGAAAGGTGTTCACAAAATGATAGTTCATTATACTCCATTTGTCCTTTGACCACAGAATCTTTGGCAGTCATCATTAGTTATAATGTAATCACCAACACACTCAGATTTGGTAGAATATAGGACTTTGGAGAATTAGAAATATTTAATTTTGATCCTGGCATTACCAAAGCATTTCACAAGATTTATTAAGAAAGACTTATTAAGGGGTGGCTAGGTGGTGCAATGGAGAAAGCACCGGCCCTGCAGTCAGGAGTAACTGGGTTCAAATCTGGTCTTAGACACTTAACAATTACCTAGCTGTGTGGCCTTGGGCAAGCCACTTAACCCCATCAGCCTTGCAAAAAAAAACCCTAAAAAAAGACTTATTAGAATATGTGCTGAATAGATTACTAGATAGTGCTAGCAACCCAGTTTCAAAAGTCTGCGCAAGCACAAAATCTCCTATAATTTTGCCAGTGGAAATGATGTCCTCTTGAAATGAGAAGTATCATACCATGGTGCATTTATGTCTAGATTATAGGTCCATCCTCCTTAGTTCTTCAGAGAACATCTCAGCTAATTCAATTTTTCATTAGGCAAAAAGGATCACTGAGAGAAATTGCAACAGAAAATACAGCCAGACAAATTTCTGTTGACTTACATTAGTTTTTCTTCCCCATTCTTTCTAAATAATACTGCCTCAAGATTGATTTTGCCATAAGACCTGCAATCCTGGTGTGGTGTTATTGCTCCATTAAATTATTTCAAGTTTGTCAAAACCCACAGAGAATGGCATTGCCTACCTTAAGTATTATCTCATCACTGGGGAGATGTGAAGGAGAGCATTACTCTGATTCATTTTTAGTACTGTGTAATGCTCATAAATGCATCATGCATACATCTATTATGGAGGTAGGAAAACTCCAGAAAGAATAAAGAATCCTTTGAAGAAACTTGTAATACAGAAGGAAATTTAAAGCTGTGTGACTTGAGTTAAGGGTCCTCTGCTGTTTCCATTATCCAATCTATTTTTCCTGGAGTTTATAATTCAAATAGACTGATTCACTTCAAGAAAAAAGTTGGCATACAATCTCTTACCTAGGGGAACCTCTTACCTAGGTGGACTCCTCAATTTCCCCAATATATTTGCAAATTCAATGACAATATAGATAATCCCTCTAGCAAAGTTGAATGCAGTCTCAATACATTTTTTTTCTCACCCATTGGGAATCTTGTCCATGCAGACTCCAGTCAATATACTGGGTGACTTTTCTTGATCTCTTAATATTAAGAGATTACCAGTAGAGCACATGAACTAGAAATGATGTGGATTAATCTGAATTTACACACATAATATATAATACATATATACATGTATATGTATATTACAGATTATATAAAATTCAGATTTGAAACCTATAATTAATTAAAAAACTTATTCAACCCTTCTGCTCTCTTCTACCTACCATCCTGTGTAGACTATAAACCCTTGAGTGCAGGTAATATTTTTAACCTCAGAATCTAAAACAGGGTACAATGAATAAATGGTTGTTGAATTGAAATGAACTATCAGTGCTCAAATACCCTTCTGTAACCTCTCCCATGCTAGAATCTTTTCCTAGAGTTCTATATTTTATATAATCATAGGACTATAGAATTAAGCCTAGTAGGGAAAGAAAGATTATCCAGCCCAACAAACATGAAGAAGCAGAGACACAGAAAGATTAAATTATTTATTTATTTTCATATAGGTCTTAAGTATAAAAGGTAAGTTTCAAAACACTTATGATTTCAATTAATTTGACTACAGAATATTCTTTGGAACACATAAATTCTTTGTTTAAAGTAATTCTCTAAGTATTTAAAGTTTTATGTCTGTGTAAGTTTTGGGGGAGTCTGCTGACTTTGAAAATTGTCTGTATGCAATAAAGTAGGAAATAGAGTTTGCCTATTTTGTCAATCTTTTCTTCAGATCCAAACTCCAAATCTTATGTATTCACTCAAATGCTCTACTCAATCTCATAATTTTGTTCCCAATTAAAAAAGTGTTTCATTCAATCTTTCATCATTTACTCATCTTGATGCCTTTCTAATATTATAGACTCTGAATTCCATCAACTACCTAGATCTAGTGAATATTTTATAGCTCTGGTCTAGCCATTTTTTTCTGAAACATAGTCTGTCTATGCTTGAATTTTCATGGCAGCTTGTTTTATTCTTCCCCACCTCCACTTAACAAAGAATTTATCTTAATTGAGAGGGGGAATCATTTTCTGAGTAGGCCTCAGCACCTTAGTTTATTTCCTTAATTATTAATGCAGAATTTACTAGTCCACACAGGTAAAACTACAAGAAAATTTTAAATTTGACCTTGAACATTTCTTAGCTGTATGATTATGAATAAATCACTTAACTTCTGTTTACCTCAGTTTCCCAAACTGAAATATGAGCATAATAGCACCATTTACCTCACAGAGTTGTTGTTGTGGGGGTTAGAAAAGATAATATTTGTAAAGTGCTTGGCATATAATAAGTGCTATGTATATTCCTTTTGTTTGATCCTTCTTACCTTCCTTCCCTTCTTTCTCCCTCCCTCCCTCCCTCCCTCCCTTATTTTCCTTCCTTCCTTATTTTCCTTCCTTCTTTCCTTCCATATATGAACTATATGCAAGGATGAGGCATAACCTTTGCACTCATTGAGCTTTTTGACTAAAAACAGTATAATACAAACATATTTCTGAAACATATATGATTACAACATAAGGGAATGCCCAGAAACAGGGGCTATAAAAAAACTTTTCATGTTACTGTTCATTCATGGAACATGATCTTGAAGTCTATGATATTCCAATGGATAATGCATTGCATTAATGTCACTTAATATAAATATGATAGTTTTTACTCAAATTCAGTTTAACAAATATTCATCTATAATATCTGATTTTCAAATACTCAACCTTCAAATAATCCATCTAATCCATACAATATTGCCTACTTTTCAGTCCTCAATGTAGTTGCTACTAATGTCTAATCTGGTCTAGGAATAGTTCTTCCTTGAAAAGTCCATTTACAGTATGCTTAATCCTAAGGTATGTTGGATGCCTTGATATGAGCATCCTTTTTCTGATGATAAGTGTTATCAATAGCTCCTAATTATAAATACTTAGCCCAGAGTGATTTAAATAGCTTTTATTAACTTCTCTGCAAGGAAGGCTCAACTTTCCTAGAGTAAAAGGCAGTGAATTAAGACAATGTACAGGCTTATACATAGTTTAAAAGACTTGTTCCAATCATTTGTTGGGGTTAAAATCTAATTAATAACCCTCATCCAATACTATTCTATAATTGTTTTTCCTATCTTTGTCATCATACTAATGAGCACAGGGGAATGTACAGTAATATTATGAACTTCATTCAGCAGATACAAAGAACAAGGACACATATCCTAGATCAACCCATGACTAATAGAAGCAATATTGTGTAGATTAGATGGGATGCCTGTAGGTTGAGTATTTGAAAATCAAACATTATAGATGAGCATTTGTTAAATTGAATTTGAGCAAAAACTATCATATTTAATTCTTCTATTAAGTGATATTAATGCAATGCTTCATCCATTGGAATGTCATAGTCTTCAACTAGTAGATCAACCCCTACTTTCTTTTTATTTAAAGAAAGATTTTATTTATTGTGAGTTTTACAGTTTTCCCCATTCTTGCTTCCCTCCCCCACCCCCAGAAGTCATTCTGTTAGTGTTTACATTGGTTCCATGTTATACATTGATCTCAGTTGAATGTGGTGATAGAGAAATCATATACTTAAGTAAGAAAAATAAAGTATGAGATAGTAAAATTACATAATAATATAATGCTTTTTTTTTCTAATTTGACAGTAATAGTCTTTGGTCTTTGTTCAAAGTCCATAATTCTTTCTCTGGATACAGATAGTATTCTCCATTGCAGATAGCTAAAAATATTCCCTGGTTGTTGCACTGAAGGGATCAGCAAGTCCATAAATTTTGATCATCACCCCCATGTTGCTGGTAGGGTGAGCATTGTTTTTCTGATTCTGCTCATCTCACTCAGCATCAGTTCATGCACATCTTTCGAGGCTTCCCTGAATTCCAATCCCTTTTGGTTTCTAATAGAACAATAGTCTTCCATGACATACATATACCACAGTTTGTTAAGCCATTCCCCAATTGAAGGACATTCACTTAATTTCCAAGTTTTTTTGCCAGCTGCTATAAATATTTTAGTAAATGTTTATATGCTTATTTATCATCTCTTCAGCATATAGACTCAGTGGTGGTATTGCTAGTTCAAAGGGTATGCAGATTTTTGTTGACCTTTGGGCATAATCCCAAATTGCTCTCCAGAAAGGTTGGATGAGTTCACAACTCCACCAACAATGTATTAGTGTCCCAGATTTCCTGCATTCTTTGCAACATTGATCATTGTACTTTCTGGTCATACTGGACAGACTGAGAGGTGTGATGCTTTAATTTGCATTTCTCTAATAAGTAATTATTTAGAGCAATTTTTCATATGGCTATGGATTGCTTTGATTTCCTCATCTGTAAATTGCCTTTGCATATACTTTGACCATTTGTCAATTGTGGAATGGCTTGGTTTTTTTTGAAAATTAGACTCCATTCTCTGTATATTTTAGAAATCAGTCCTTTGTCAGAAATACTAGTTGCAAAAATTGTTTCCCAGTTTACTACATTTCTTTTGATCTTGGTTACCATGGTTTTGTCTGTGCAAAAGCTTTTTTAATTTAATGTAGTCAAAATTATCTAGTTTGTTTTGAATGATGTTTTCTCTCTCTTCCTTTGTCATAAACTGCTTCCCTTTCCTTAGATCTGACAGGTAAACTACTCCATGATCTTCTAGTTTGCTTATAATATTGTTTTTTATGTCTAAATCCTGTATCCATTTGGATCTTATCTTGGTATAGGGTGTGAAGTGTTGGCCCAATCCAAGTTTCTTCCATACTAACTTCCAATTATCCCAATAGTTATCGGAGAGAGATTTTATCCCAATAGCTGGACTCTAGGTTTATCAAAGAGCAGATTACTATAATAATTTCCTGCTATTGCACCTAATCTATTCCATTGATCTTCGGGTCAATTTCTTAACCAATATCACACAGTTTTGAGGACCAATGCTTTATAATATAATTTTAGATCTCATAAGATTAAGCCACCTTCTTTTGTACTTTTTTTCATTGAATCCCTGGAAATTCTTGACTTTTTTATTTCTCCATATAAATTTACTTACAACTTTTGCTAACCCATTAAAGTAATTTTTTTGGAATTTTGATTTTAGGGTACTAAACAAGTAGTTTAGTTTTGGTGGAATGATCATTTTTATTTTATTAGCTCAACCTATCCATGGACAGTTGATGTTTGCCCACGTATTTAAATCTGATTTTATTTGCGTGAAAAGAGTTTTCTAATGGTTTTCAAAAAGTTTTTGAGTCTGCTTTGGAAGGTAGACTTCCAGGTATTTTATTTTTATCTGAGGTTACTTTGAATGGGATTTCTCTTTCTAGCTCTTTTTGCTGTATCTTGCTAGTCATATATAGAATTGTTGAGGATTTATGAGGGTTTATTTTATATTCTGCTACTTTCCTAAAGTTGCTAATTATTTCTAGTAGTTTTTAAAATGACTTTTTGGGATTAGCTAGGTATATCATGATGTCATTTGCAGAGAGTGAGAATTTTTGTCTCTTCCTTCTCTATTCTAATTCCTTCAATTTCTTTGTCATCTCTTATTGCTGAAGCTAACATTTCTAACATGATATTGAAAAATAGTGGTGATAATGGGCATCCTTGTTTCAACCCTGATTTATTGGGAATGCCTCAAGCCTATCCCCATTGCATATAGTGCCTATTGATGGTTTCAGATAGATACTGCTTATTATTCCATGGAACAGACCATTTATTCCTACACTCTAGTGTTTTTAATAGGAATGGGTGCTGTATTTTATCAAAAGCCTTTTCAGCATTTATTGATATGATCATATGATTTCTGATAGGTATGTTATTGATATAAATAATTATACTAACAGTTTTCCTAATATTGAACCAACCCTGCATTCCTGGGATAAATCCTACTTGATCATAATGTATTATCCTAGTGATAACTTATTGTTGTTGTTTTGCTAAGATTTTATTTAAGATTTTTTGCATCTATATTCATCAGGGAGATAGGTCTATCATTTTCTTTCTCTGTTTTAACTCTTCCTGGTTTAGTAATCAGCACCATAATGGTGTCATATAAAGAGTTAAGCAGAGTTCTGTCTTCCCCTAATTTTCCAAAAAGTTTATATAGAATTGAAACCAATTTGTCCTTAAATGTTTGATAGAATTCACTTGTGAATCCATCTAGCCCTGGAGATTTTTTCTTAGAGAGTTCAAAAATTGCTTCTTGAATTTCTTTTACTGAGATAGGGTTATTTATGTTTTTAATCTCCTCTTCATTTAAGCTGGGTAATATTTTTGTAAATATTCATCCATTTCACTTACATTGTCAAATTTATTGTCATAGACATGGGCAAAATAATTCTGAAATATTACTTTAATTTCTTCCTCATTCATGGTGAGTTCACATTTTTCATTTACGATACTAGCAATTTGGTTTTCTTCTTTCATTTTTTTAAATAAAATTGACCAGAGTTCTATCAATTTTATTGTTTTTTTTTCATAAAAACCAGCTCTTGGTTTTATTTATTAGTTCAATAGTTTTCTTGCTTTTGATTTTATTAATTTCTCCTTTAATTTTTAGAATTTCTAATTTAGTATTTCATTGGGGGAGTTTAATTTGTTCTTTCTCTAATTTTTCATTTGCATATTTAGCTCATTGATTTCTTCTTTCTCTACTTTATTCATGAAAGCATTTAAAGATATAATATATCCCCAGATAGCTGCCTTGAGTGTATACCATAGGTTTTGGAATGTTGTATAATTATTGTCATTATCTAGGATGAAATGTTTAATTCTTTCTATAATTTGTTCCTTGATCTACTCATTCTTTAAAATGAGTTTATTTAGTTTCCAATTAGTTCTGGGTCTACATGTCTCTGGCCCAGTATCACATATGATTTCTATTGCATTATGATCTGAGAAAAATGTATTCACTATTTCTGTCTTTCTGCAATTGATCATTAGGTTTTTATGCCCTAGTACCTGGTCAATTTTTGTGTAAGTGTCATGTACTGAAGGAAAAAAAAAGTATATTCTTTTCTATCCCCATTCAATTTCCTCCATAGGCCTATCCTATCTAGGTTTTTTTTAACAATCTATTTACCTCCTTAACTTTCTTCTTCTTTATTTTATGATTCGATTTATCTAAATCTGAGAGCTGGAGGTTGATGTTCCCCCCTCAGTAGAGTTTTGCTATGTCTTTCTGTAGCTCTTTCAACTTCTCCTCTAAGTATTTGGATGCTGTCATATTGGGTGCATACATATTTAATACTGAAATTAATTTATTGTCTAATGGTACATTTTAGAAGGATATAGTTTCCTTCCTTATCTCCTTTAAAGCTATCTATTTTTGCATCTGCTTTGTCTGAGATAAGGATTGCTACTCCTAATTTTTTCACTTAAGCTAAAACAAAATATATTTTGCTCCATCCTTTTACTTTAACTCTATAGTATCTCTTTGCTTCAAATGAGTTTCTTGTAAGTAGCATACTGTAGTATTATGGTTTTTAATCCACTTTCCTATTTGCTTACATTTTAAGGGAGAGTTCATTCCATCCCTATTCAAAGTTATAATTACTAACTCTTTATTGCCTTCCTTCTGTTTGCATTTTCCCCCTTTTTCCATTTATCTATATTCCCCAGTGTTTCCTTTCTGAATGTGTGTTTACCTTCTTAAATCGACCCCCTCCCCTTTTCTCCCTTTTCCCTTTCTTTCCTTCCTTCTGTGTGTTCCCCTTTTTTTCTCTCCCTCCTGTCCCCCCTCCCATTTTCCCCTTTTTAATGTTTAAAAAGTAAGATAAGTTTCTTAACTTGATTAAGTGTGTCTAAATTAACTTTAAGCCAAGTCTGATGAGATGAAGATTCAGGTGAATCTCACCTCCTCCCTTCTTCCCCTCAATTGCAATAGTTCTTTGGTACCTCTTGATGTAATGAGATTTACTGCATTTAGTGTCTCCTTCCAACCTCCCTCCTCCTTACTGTTCCTTTTTAAGGAGGTCTTGTTTTAAAATCATTCTATCTGAGTCACAGAAAAGTTATGAGTATCCATCACTTATGGCTATGTATATTCTCTCTAATAGAGTTACAATTCTCAAGAGTTATGAGACTCTCCCAAGTGGGTATATAGTCAGTTTCATTTTATTGGATAGCAGGTTTTTGTTAACCTTTTCATGTGTCTCTTGAGCCTCCTGTTTGATGTCCAGATTTTATATTTAGCTCTGGTCTTTTCATCATGAAATCTTGGAAGTCTCCCATTTCATTAAATGTCCTTCATTTTCCCTGGAAGAGAAGGCTCAGCTTTGCTGGGTAGTGGATTCTTGGCTACATTCCAAGCTCCCTTGTTATTTGGAATATCTCATTCCAGGTCCTTTGATCCCTTAATGTTCCTGTGGCCAGGTCCTCCCTAATCCTTACTGTGGCTCCTTGGTATTTAAATTTTTTTCTTTCTGTCTGCTTGCAGTATTTTTTCTTTTATCTGATAGTCCTGGAATTTGGCCACAACATTCCTTGGTATTTTCATTTTAGAATTTCTTTCTGGAGAGGATTAATATATTCTTTCAATAGCTATTTTGCCCTCTGGTTCCATGATATCAGGGCAATTTTTCCATCACTAAATCCTGTAATATCAAGTCCAGGCTTTTTTTTATCTCTTCAATGTTCTCAGGAAGGCCTATAATTCTCCAATTCTCCCTTCTCGATTGGTACTTGAGTTCAGTGGTTTTGCTGATGAGGTATTTTAAATTTTTTTCTATTTTTTTCGATCTTTTGGTTTTTTTTTTAACACAATCTTGTTAATTCAATTCTTTTTTTTTAGAGGAGATTTTTCTTGATTTATCTTTTGAAACTCCTTTTCCATTTGTTCCATTCTATTTTTGAAGAACTTTTCTATTTGCCCAAATGTAGTTTTGAGTGAATCATTTCCTTTTTGCATTTGCCCAATTGAGGATTTGAAAGAATCATTTTCTTTCTGCATTTGCCCAATTGAAGATTTGAGAGAATCATTTTCTTTTTTGCATTTGCCCAATTGAAGATCTGAGAGTGTTATTCTCATTTTGTATTTGTCCAATTTTTTTCAAGGATTTTTTTTCTTATTGCAAGATATTAATTTTCTCTTGCAACATGTTAATTTTCTCTTGAGTTTTTTTCCCCAATTTTTCCAATTGACATTTTTTCCCCAATTTTTCTGATTGACTTTTAAACTCCTTCCTGATTTCTTCAAGGAAGTCTTTCTGAACTGGAGACCAATTGATATTCTCCTCAGCAGTGCTAGATCTGTCTGGGTTAGAATCTATTCCTTCTAATATTTCTCCATGGGCCCCCCTTTCCTCTGGTCTTTTTTTCATCTTGTGTTGGGGAGGGGGAGCTGACTCTCAGAGGTTTGCTTTTGAGCATCCTAGAGGCTTTGTTCACTTGCCTTAGTAAAGAGCCAGCCAGTAGGGAGTGATGGTTGCTTTCTCTGGAGTGTGGTCCTCAGTAGCAGGGTCTAAGTTGACCTTGAAAACTGGGCTGGGCCCTAGGGGAGGGAGTTAATCTCTTTTTGTTGAGTGAGCTCTGCTGCCCTGAGGGGGTTGGTGTAGGGAGTTGTTTATTGTTTGTTCTGGACAAAGGGCTCCACTGAAAGTATGGAGCTCAGGTCCCTGGCCCAGGTGGTTGTTCTCCAGTCATGTTCTGAGACTATGTGCTGGAACTCACCCTCTGCAACTAAAGCAGGATCTAGCACCCACCACTCACTGAAATCTCTATGGCTAATGCTGAACCTTTGGCCTCCCCCAGCTGATCCTCTGTTTTTGTCTCCTGGTTCCCACAGTCCTCTGAGACAGCCCTTCTTGGTAGGTGTTCTCCTATATGATCGAATTTCCATTAAGAGGTTTCTCTCATGTTGTTTCTGAGGGGAAACAGAGAGCAACTGTCTTCTTTCCTCCATCTTAGCCAGAATTCTCAACCCCTACTTTCACTAGTTTTTTTTTTTTTTTTTTTTTTACCTTTAACTAGTTTTGACCTCCCCCTGAGTAAAGAGACTTAATATTGGGTGAGGGGACCTTATTCAACTCAATGATTGGTCAAGGTCATTTCTTTTGTCTTACACTTACATACCTGCATGTAGACTCCAGTTTTTCTCATATTCAGTATCTTGCCTAAGGTTTTTGAGAAAAGTTGAGGAAAGTTACAACTTATTGCAGAACTTGCAAGAAATAAGGAAAGTTGCAAATTATAAAAACTTTGCAGAATAAATTGTGTGTGCCCTCACTGAAAAATTAAAGAACCTAGTTTTCGACATTCTTAACTGTTCTTTTACAATTATTCCATTATTTTAGATTGTTTCTCAATAACTCTAATATGTATGTCGAATTTAATTCTAATTCAAACAGTATTGTCTATTTCTCAGCCTTTTTGAAAGATAGCTCCCTCTATTAAATTTAACACTCAATTTATGTTTCCAGGATCAGATTCATATTGTTATGTTAAGATGAAGAGCAAGGCCTGAGTTAAATAATTGTTCACAAGATAGTTCCCTTTCCACTTTTCCAAACTGTTGTGAATGACTTATCTCTAAATAATTTCCTCATCAGAGAAGTGGCATCATAACAGTTTTAGAACATTGTCACTCTAGATTTAAATTTTAAAGCATAAGAAAATAATTTTAAAGAACCATTTTGTTATTATATACCATAAAACATTCAAAAGACAAAAGTAACTCATTCCAATGTCCTAGAGATGACATTATCTATGAAGTTATGTGGTCTGACAACAAGGACTTTGTGAGCAAACAATAGGAGGGTGAGAAGACAAGTATAATAGCCAAATACAGGTCTAAAAAAATTCAAATTTTCTCTTTTCTCAATCTAATTTCCTTCTTTTAATAGGCTCTCAACTTTCCCCTTTCTAAGTCAAATATCAGCTCTTAAAGGCATTTATAATATCAAGTAGCTACTACCTACAGAATTTATGCTGATACCAATGAGGAAATTCTACCCCTACCCCATTGTCCAAATCACCTGGTGGCTACAAAGAAGCACTTACTTCTTTGTGGACAGAGATCTGGCAAATAAATAGTGCTACCTGTCCACTCTGCACTTCCATTAGAACAAAGGGGGTCAAACAATATGGGCAGCTCTTTTTGTAGTGATAAAGAATTGGAAATTGAGGGAATGCCCATCAATTGGGGAATGACTAAACAAATTATGGTACATGAATACTATGGAATATTATTGTTCTATAAGAAACCATAAATGGGGGCGGTTAGGTGGCGTAGTGGATAAAGCACCGGCCCTGGAGTCAGTAGTACCTGGGTTCAAATCCGGTCTCAGACACTTCATAATTACCTAGCCGTGTGGCCTTGGGCAAGCCACTTAACCCTGTTTGCCTTGCAAAAAATAAAAAAAAATAAAAAAAAAGAAACCATAAATGGTCAGACTCTAGAGAAGTATGGAATGAGTTCAGTATCTGATGCTGAGGGAAAGAAGTAGAACCAATAGAACAATGTACACATTAACAGCAACATTGTACAACTCTGATGGAAGCAGCTCTTCCCTGGAATTCAGAGAGCTAGGACAACTGTATTAGACTGGTTATGGACAATGTTATCCCTATCCAGAGGAAGAAAAACAAAATAAAACAAAACACACACACACACACACACACACACACACACACACAAATACAACAACCTCTAGAATCTGATGAATACTTTATAAAAGTTATCTCTTTTGTATCTTTCCCTTAATCCAAATTCCTTATACCAAAAATAAGTAATCTGTAAAAATAATTATCAAAATTATGTATGCACAATGCTAACCTGAATGTTAGGGAAGGGGGGGTGGAAAGGGAGGGTGGAAGGAAATTTTCTAACTTAAAAATATATATGTCCATATGGATGGAAAAAAAAAGAATTCAATTGTCCTGATCCAAGGCAGTTGATTGGGTCAGGGAAACTTGGTTTCTTTTGTCTGCCTTTTCACATTTAACTGAGTAATTCTGTACATGTCCCTTAATCTTTTCAATTCTCAGTTTTCTTCTTTGTAAATTGGAAATGATAATTGCAATTCTTACCTCATAGGGTTCTTGTGAATTTTATATGAAAATAAAACTTTTTGCAATTTTAACTTAGTATATTAATTTAGATAAGTTATGTTTACTTCTTTTGCAGTGCTATTTGTCCATGACCCCTCTTAGCACAGGGAAAATTAATCATATACACTAATTCATACTAAAATATTCATATCTAATAAGCACTTAATATGTTAACTACACAAAGGGTTCTTGCATTTTGAAAATGAATCTATGCAACTAGTAATCTTTAGTCTAATGAATGAATTTATATAGTTAAAAAAGGAAGAAATAATATATACCTGGTTTATGTGTGACTTTAAATTCCCTCAAATCATACCATGTAGGCAACCATTGATTCTATGCACAAAAACAATATTATTCTTAGAACTAATGATAAAAGTGACATTTTTCTAGTTTGCAGACTGTCCCAAACTGATTAGGTCTGTGCAATCATGTGATTTTGATCAATTTTAAGTTGAAGTTATTGAGCATCAAGCTTACTTGTGCATTATTGATAAAGTGTATGGTGATAGGACATAGTGAAATTTGCTCATGCATTGAGGAAAATGCAAGAACTCCTAGATTCTGATTATTTCTGGGTGAACTAGGGATGATATCAGTATCCTTTGGCTAAATCAAAGACTTCAGAAGTCCATTAAGAAATTTGACAAGATACAGGGAAGAAAGTATGATGAAGATTATAAGAAAGTCATATCAAAGGACATAGTTTTCTTTCCAATTTAAAAAATAATCTTATTGATATTTACTGATATTAATGATGGGAAAACTTATGTCTCAAAATAAAACTGAGCTACTCACAGTTATATATGCATGTACATGCATATTCTCATAGAATTGAAATAATTATTTCTGCCCATAAGACCTGGGGCTTTTGAAATTAAATATATTTTGTTTACTATAATTAAATAGAATTTTCATTTACAATACAATAACGTATTTTATTTTATGCATTCAAAATTATTATGAGAAGAGGTTGATAGGCTTTACAGAATTGCCAAAAGTGTTTATGATAGAAAAAAATGAGGTTAAAATCATGTGCTTTAGAAGGTTTTGTTTTTGTTTTGTTGCCAGAAGAGAAAGGCTTTTTCATTTTTCTGATATTGTGACCCTTTTTAAAATTAATAAAGCATTAACCAGCAAATTTAAACATGATTCTTTCTTAGATTGGTCACTTTCCATTCAATAATAATTTACAAGTAAAATACAGTGGGTTATATGCAGTGGGTTAAAATTTGCAAAAGAACTTTCTGAATAAGAACATATGACAAATTAAGAAATAATGAGCCCAGAGTATATGGCTAGAAGTGAGCAAGATCTCAGTTCACATTCTACTTTCTTGTGTAACTATAGACAAAACTTTGATTTTCTGATCCTTAATTTAAATATAGAGATGAACCTGCCTTCAGTACATACTCCTTAGGATTGTGGTTAAATTAGATCATCTCTTTAAAATGTTTTGCACACTTTAATGGGAAATATCAATTCCAGTTACTATTGATTAAAGAAATATCTGTGACATTAACAGTTAAGACTTGCCCAGGAATGTATCAGAAGCAACCTACTGAGTGAGCTCTCTGATTCCAAATAGAATTATTCTCTGATTCCAAATAGAATCATTCAGTCTTCCATTCATTATGCTGTGCTTCTCCTCAGCATACTTCTTATAATCAGGATCGAAATAACATATCTTTTATAGATTGACTGTTGAGTATTATCATAAAACATTTTTTGTTCTTACAAGGTTCTAAAAAAAAGTTGAACTTTACTTCTTTTGAATATTCAAAAATATTTTATTTACAAATATATTTGTTAATTATTCTTTATATCCTTTTTTTCCCAGACAATGGGGTTAAGTGGTCATATAGCTAGGTAATTATTAAGTGTCCAAGGCTGGATTTGAACTCAGGTAGTCCTGACTACAGAGCCAGTGCTCTATCCACTGCACCACCTAGCCACCCCATTACTTATTCTTTAAAGCATTCAACCATATAAATAAAAGAACATTAAAAAATCCATGATTTAATAGAAAAGGATCAGATTTGGAGTATAGACTGGGCTCTACTACTTAATACATATATGACCCTGAGTGAGACATTTATCTTCTCCAAGACTCAATTTTCTCAATTTTAAAATAAATGGTAGTAATGAGAATTGATCAGTTTTGATCCCAGAAAAAAAGATGAAGGAATTACTCTTTCATTAGCTATGTATAACTTTGTTCAAGTAACCTTAACATCTATAGACCTCAGGTAACAATCTATCTAGTTGCACTAGATGACTTTTAAGGTCCTTCTTCACTCTAAATCTCTGATTGAATTAGGATCCAATTTATTTGGGTAAGTCAGGAATTATGAACACAGAACTTCATGTTTTACGCTTTTTTTGAAAAGGGAAATTTTTATTAGGAGGGGAAGGAAGAGAAATTATGTGCAGAAATGACTGTAAACAAATAAAAAGTAAATTAAGTAAGTAAAGATATTAGAACTAATGATTTCTAAACTCCCAGTTCTAAATTATAATATTCCATGACCATATTCTAACTAGATACTCAAGATGTGATTTCCTCATGACATCTGTGGCCTCTCCTGAGAAAGATAAGCTTTCCATATCTCAGTAGATGGTGTCATGAATTCCTAAAATTAAAAAAAAAATCACCATTTATGATCCAGATGTTTGAGGATGAGTCTGCCTACATTTAGTTGTACTGATTTGTAGTCCATGGATAAAGGAAAAGTGTATACAATTCTCCATACCTTAGAGCTTATGTTCTCTGTAAAATGATCAAAGAATATATATATATATATATATATATATGCATATATATGTATATATAGTTGTGTGCGTGTGTACTTGTATATATTATACTTGTATATGCATATACATACTCGTCTACATAAATACACATTTATGTATATATATGCAAATATAGAAATATAGCAATTTTTGTCAACAAGAGGACTCCTCAGATCACAATCTATCTAAGACTTAATAACTAAGACCTAAGAAGATTCTTGAGACATATGAAGTTTAACTGACTTATCAAGAAGCACATTAGTTTTGTGATAGATGGGATTTGAACTCAGTTCTTTCTGATGCCAAGTTTGATTCTAACCACTATATAATACTGATTCTTAAGGTCATTTTGGTTTCTTTAATTTCAAAAAATATTCATTGGACAATGAACATATAAAGTTTTAATGGTCATCATCTAATAAAAACATTTATTGAAACTTGATTATATGCAAAATAATGTACTAGATATTATTGATAGTTTGAAGTTATATGAAATATATTTCTTTGCCCTCTAGTAATTTTGTTGATAAGAAAGAGCATGGATGGATATCAGAAAAATAGATATTAATGCAAAATATAGTTGATATGCTTTATAAGGCAATCACATGAATAATATACAGACTCAGAGCATAGGAAGGGAGATAAGATTTTAGCCTCAACAGGCTCACTGTAGTCTTTCTTTTTTTGGGGGGGAGGAGTCTTATAGAATAATTAGGTAGAAATTGGCTGGTCAGAGATTGGAGAGGGATAGACTGGACTAAAATAAATCTGTAAGTGAAGGCTCAGATATATTCTTTTTCTTTAAGATAAAAGGATGAAATATTTCAAAAGGTAATTTTAAATCATATATTGTTTGGGATAGAATATGATGAAATGATTGTAGAATAGTGAGAATCTGATTGGCCTTTAAGGACCCAAGTTTAGTAAAATAACTATTTCTTCTGCTGTTATTAATTTTTTACTCAATAAAAAAGGAGAATGGAAGTTTCATTGTCTTGCTTACTTAGTTTGGCAAAGAGGCTAAGGACTTATTCCAGGAATGAAAATTAGAAAAACTGCATTTCCATCTGGTGTCGTCATCTGTAAAATTAGGAATTTTTACTTGATGAGCTTAAAAAAAAATTCCATAATCCTCCAATTCTTCTACTTATATATACTAATCCCTTAAACTTTTTCTCCCTTTTCTAGAATATAGGACAGTATTTCCTGAAGAAACAAATTTGAATAGTTTTTTTAGCCTCTAGTTAGTCATTTGATTCTACTCTCATACCCTTCAGTATGTGCATTCTTCCTTATTTCTCATGTCATTAGATTGCAATGGGATACCAAGTAGACTTTCTAACTAGTCTCTCTCGTTTTCCAATAGACTCACCCCATATTCTTGCCATTTGTAGTATCTACACCACATGCATGTAATATATATACAAACATTTATGTAAGCACATAGATAGATAGATAGAAGAGAGAGACAGACAGAGAGAGAGAGAGAGAGAGAGAGAGAGAGAGAGAGAGAGAGAGATAAACAAAAATTGAACTCTGTAGGTTTTCCTCTATGGAAAATTAAGTTAATATCTTTGGACTTTACCATGAAGGAAGCTTTATAGTATTCCTGGGCTTGATGTAGTCAGTATAATATCTGTTAAAAACATAATAATCTGGGTGGGAAGGGAGGGTGGAAGGAAATTTTATAACTTAAAAATATACATGTATATGCATTTATTTTTGGAAATAAATAAATAAAAATAAAAACATCATAATCTGAAGGACATGACAAACTAGAGGTGATTTGGATTTTTATCCTTGGACTCTGCCATGGATGTCTTCCATTGAAATATCAAGCCCTATTGGCAAGCAACTATCTCCCAGTTTCAAGTTATTTTTGATATTTGTAATCAAAAGTCCACCAAAGATATATGTTGATTCATCTGTCAATGAATCATTTTTTTTACTTTAATATATATATTTTGGAAATAAATTTTTAGAGGAGAGCTTTTAGAATAGCATTTTTCTCTTCTTAATAAATGCTTATTATTTTATACACAGGAAAAATTACAACAGTTGAATTTTGAAATATTTGCCCCTTTCAATCAATTGTGTGGGAGGAAAAAATGTGATAAATGTAGAAAACCACTTGCCAAATGCTGATTGTTCTCCCTCACCACACCTTCAACTAGAATACCCTTACTATGTATTATTTATTTTACTTTTTAAAAATTATCTATTTTTTTAATCAGCCAAAAAAAAAATCACCCTCTCACTCCAATACTAAGGAGACTAAGTAAAATAGTCAAGTATTACAAATTTCCATGTTGCCTATTCCCAAAAGAAAATGTCATTCTTCACTTTGAGTTCTTCACTTCTTCTTATCAGGAGTTAAAAAAGCATATTTCATCATTAGTTCTCTGGACCTAATATTATGGGCTGCTGATCATAACAGTGATAAAAGTAGCTAATTCTTTCAAAATTATTTATTTTTTAAAATATTGTCATCAATAAATAGCTGTTCTCCTGATTCTGTTCATTTCACTCAATTTATACAAGTCTTCCCACATTTCTCTGAAACTATTCCTCATCATTATTTCTTACAATAGACTTGCATTTCATCACATTTAT